>NW_009951952.1:52926-109773 GCF_000747805.2 Chaetura pelagica
GAATGCTGCAATGGATGGCAGGGAAGATGACTGGCCTGGCTGAATGGGAAGCTTTTGCTGTGATTCAGGAAAAAAAGGAGAGTTTACAACCTTCAGAAGAAGGGACAGGCAACTCAAGAAGAGTACAGGAATGTCATCACGTCATACAGAGAGAAAATTAGAAAGGCAGAAGTCCAGCTACTGTCGTAAGAGGCAATAATAAAATATTTTACAAATAGAATGGAGAATCTCCATCCTTTATTGGATGTGGGGGGGAGCATTGCCACCACAGATGAGGAAGGGGCTGAGGAACTTAATGTCTTATTTGTCTCCATCTTTAATAGTCAAACCAGCTACCCACAGGGAATTCTGTCTCCTGAGCTGGAAGATAAACATGGAGAGCAAAGCAATCCCCACATAATCCAGGAGGAAGCAGTTAAGGACCTGCTATGGCACATGGACACTCACAAGTCTACAGAACTGGATGGGATTCTCCTGAGAGAACTGAGGAAGCTCGCAGAGGAGCTCACCAAGTCTCTCTTCACATTTATCAATAGTCCTGGTTAACAGGGGAGGTCCCAGATGACTAGAGGCTTGCCAGTGTGATGCCCATCTACAAGAAGGACCAGAAGGAGGATCTGGGGAGTTACAGGCCTGTCAACCTGATGTTGGTACTGGGGAAAATCATGGAGAGGTGCACTCAAGTGCAGGCAAGTGCACTCATGGCAAGTGCAGGACAGCCAGGGGATCAGGCTCAGCCAGCGTGGGTTCAGGAAAGGCAGATCCCGCTTGACCAACCTGATTTCTTCTATGACCAGATGACCTGCCTAGTAGATGAGGGGAAGGCTGTGAACACTGTCTATCTGAACTTCAGTAAAGCCTTTGACACTATCTCCTACAGCATTCTCCTAGAAAAGCTGGCAGATAATGAAATACACGTGTACTCTTGCCTGGGTAAAATGCTGGCTGGGTGATCAAGGCCAGAGAGTTGTAGTGAACGAAGTTAAATCTAGTTGGTGGCCAGTCACCACTGGTGTCCCCCAGGACAGTTTTGGGGCAAGTCTTGCTCAATATCTTTATCAGTGATGTAGATGAGAGGATCGAGTGCTTCCTCAGTAAGTTTGCATGCCAAACTGGCAATAGTATTGATCTGCTTGAGGGTAGGAAGGCTCTGCAAAGGGACCTGGACAGGCTGAAATCATAGGCCGAGGCCAATTTTATGAGGTGTCTTGTCCCAGTTGGTGGGTTTCTCCTCAAAAAAGCTATGGCAAATGGCTTAGAGGAACCACAGAACAAAAGCCTTGTTGGGAGCTCACTATGCAGATGCTAATGGTGGGCAATTGCAAAGACATTAACTCACAGTAACAACTGCTATGACCAGCAAATGGAGCAAACTCGAAATGTCTAGGAGTTTGTAGCATTTCAACCCCTAGGAGAAAAGGAAAAATAACAAAGAAAAGTAAAATGGAAAGACAGATGAGATGAGAAGATAGGACAGATGTATCACCACCCCTTCATTCTAGCAAGGTCTTTTCTCAGGGTGTCATCCTGCTCTGCAAGCCTGTGGTCCTCGGGTACTGGTCTGCAGGTGGTGGGGTGACTAGGGTGTGTCTCACTTTAACCCCTTTTCTGTCCCCCAAAGACCATGTTCAGGGCAGTTCGTTGTTCTAGAAGGTTCTGGGCTCCTGTGGCAGTCTGACATTCCAGAGAGTTTTGGAATGGTGATGGGGGTGGGCTTCTTCCAAGGGTCCAAGGCAAGCCCTGGTGGTCAGCACATGCACAGAGCAGCTGCTTGAACTTTACCAGGGGAGGCAAGCCAAAGAGTATAGTGCAAGAGTATAGCCCAAGAGATTGGTTTGTGGTCTAAGTATGGAATAGTACTAGCATAAGTCTTTGGGATTTTTTTCCCTTTCTGGCCTGCAAGGTCAGAGGACGCTGAAACAACAGTGTAGTTAATTCTGAAGTTCATTTTACAAAGGGTGTAACAAATCCATCTCAATCTGCTACAAAAGATTATAATTTTTTAATGTTTTTTTTTTTAGTTTAAGGAAGAGAAATATAGGAGACTCTCATCAGCTTTTTTTTTTCTCTTATTTGAACTAAAATAACAGTCTGATTAAGAAATTGCAATCTTACTCTTAAAAAATGTAAGATTAAAGTAAAAGTCATCAGAGAAGAATTTTCATTGTTTTGTGTGTTTAAAAGCCTCCAGATTGCTTAGATACCTTGATAATTCCTAATTTTTAATCCTAATGAGGCTTCACAAGGTTAAGTGTAGGGTTCTGCACCTGGGGAGGCACAACCCAATGCACGAGTATAGGTTAGGGATGGACCTGCTGGAAAGCATTTGAGAGGAGAAGGATCTGGGAGTCCTGGTAGACAGAAACCATCCATGAGCCAGCATGTGCCCTTGCTGCCATGAGAGCCATTGGAATCCTGGGGTGCATAAGGAAGAGTGTGGCCAGTAGGTTGAGAGAGGTCATTCACCCCCTCTGCTCTGCCCTGGTGAGGCCACATCTGGAATACTGCATCCAGTTCTGGGCTTCTCAGTTCAAGAGAGTCAGGGAACTACTAAAGAGAGTCCAGCAAAGGGTGATGAAGATGACTGGGGGATTGGAGCATGTCCTGTATGAGGGAAGGCTGAGAGATCTGGGACTCATTAGCCTCGAGAAGGGAAGACTGAGGAGAGGCCTAATTAATGCCTATTTACCTAGGCATCTCCTATCTAGTATCTAAAGAGTGTGTGTAAGGACGATGGAGCCAGACTCTTTTCAATAGTTCCAGTGACGGGACGAGGGGCAACAGGCACAAGCTGGAACATAGGAAGTTCTATTTAAATATGAGGAAAAACTTCTTTACTATGAGGTTGACAGAGCACTGGAACAGGCTGCCCAAAACCCACCTGGCTGCAGTCCTGGGTAATGTGCTCTAGGGGATCCTGCTTTAGTGGAAGAGTTGGAAGAGATGATCTCTAGAGGTTCCTTCCAACTCTGACAATCCTGTGATTCTGTGATTGTTCTATGGATAGTCTGAAGTGTTGTCTGTAGCAGCATCATGGACTGTCCCGGGCCTGGGTCTGATCTGATCTTGCAACACCATTGAGTTTGAGCAAGATAGTAAGGATGTAAACCATTTTTCTTCCAGGCTGGTAAATTCAGCTGAACAGATCATTGCTATCTGTGCTGAAGAGCAGCAGAATACTGGTCTGGCCCAGCACACCGTATGCTACATCAGTACTAATAAAGTGGCAGTGAAGGCCACTGTACACTGGTATTATATCTGTACACTGGTATGTAGTCATTCATACCTTTAAATTCTTAGCACAGTCATGGGTTTGACCCATGACAGTTGACCTTCTAAACAGTACCTAGGCATAGGTCAGAGGTTGGGATGGACCAAGGACCATTCTTGAGAGATGGTTTGGATGTAGCCATGCATTTTTGTGGGGTGGGAGTTTTCAGCTATGTGAACAGAACTGTGCCTGTTGTCCTCAGAATTGAAGAGCAGTCTAACTACATGATGAATGTACATGCAGAAAAAGTGTCTGGGGTTCTGATTCAAGGCATACAACCAGCAGAACAGGGAGAAAAAGAAGAAAAAATAGTGAGAGACTTATGGCTGTAGATTTACACACACAACAGTCTTGTGTACTTCTCTTATTTTTCTAATGCTATGTGACTTAAAATATTCACTATGAGAGAGACAGTTCTGTCTGCTTCAGGCTGCCTGTATCTGTTTGCCTGTGAAATATTAATGTACTTGATAAAGATTACCTTGCTGGGTGGTGAGAAGCATTCTGGAGAGTATGCTTCCTGCTACTTGTGGCAGAGCCCAGGCTGCTGAGCAAGTGTCCTCTGTTTTCTCTCTTCTTTCCTTTATCACTTTTTATCTGGCTTTTCATGCCCTAACATTTCTATTTTTTTTGTCCTAGTTTCCATGGGGTAGTTGGTAAATGGGAGACTCAGACCTGATTAGGAAAAAAAAAAGTCCTTTTTTTTGGTTGAAAAATGACCTTGTAGCTTATTCCAGTATATCAAAGCTATGTTTGTGAACCCAGTGGCAAAGTAGTGACATGACAGAGGGCAACCCCTGTGCCAGACGGTGCAATTCAGGCAGTAACATGCATGGGGGAATGTGAAGTCCCTCTGCTCCCAGGATAGCCTAGAGGAAGGCTAGGCCTCAAAGAGGTGTAGACCTTTCATAGATGTTTTGTCACTCAGAGAAGCCATCTGAGTTGAGCTTGAGTACTGAGCTACTCAGTGTTTCTTGAGGTTGGTTAGGTATTTTTACTGGAGTTGTAATTTAGCTGTAACCAGTACCTCTTTCCAGTTCTGCCAAGCCAGCTGAGATATTTTGCACTGTTTTTTGAAGCAAAGAATTGCATTGGCTCCTCAAGAATGCCTAAAAAATATATGCTCTCCTGTACGAATATAGGGAACATCAGTCTGGGACACTGATGAAACCTGAGTTCTGGATAAGCATGCTCACTTGATCACATCTGCTGTAGGATGAGTTTTTCCTTTCTGCTGATTAATGTGAAGTGAATTCCCAGGAGCACTGATAGGGATAGTGAAGTCAGCAATCCATAAATTGGAAATACAAACTATTGAGGATCTGTCCTGCATAAAACATAAACCAATCATATAATTAAGCCTTTACAAGAGGAATAATGAATCTTGTTTGTAAGTAAGTGGGATGTTGTTGTTGGGTTTTGGCTTATTGATTATTTTTTGGCTTGGTTTTTAAACAAAGCAACACAATAGAAAAATAAGCATTAAAATAAGCAAACGAGAGATTGACTTTCCGGAGTTTAAGAAAAAGCAGTTGATTTTTACACTGTGTATCAGCACATGTGAGTACCTATTTGATGGAGTCATCTTCTTCCCCTTTGTCCTCACTATGAATGTACACAGAAGTACATGCATGCTTGCATACTAGTAACTTCTGGCTGGTCTCAGACCTTCAGATTAACTTCTGGAGAATACTGTCAGAATCTCTTTAATGTTTGTACTTTAACAGAGAATAGCATCTTCAAGAGCAGTGAAGTCTAGTACCTGTCTCCAGTGATAGATTCAGTAACAGTGGAAATGCAATCTAGTTGTGGGAATAAGCTAGGCCTGTGAAATTCTACAAGTACTCTACTTCTGAGCAGTACAGTGTGAGAGATAATTTAATACTAATTTTCTGATAAAACTGGTACTCACACACAGGTCTACAGCCTAATACCCAGCTCCAGGAAAAAAGTGAATCCATTACAGGATTAACAGTGTCATCATCCCAAACTCCCACAGAAATTTTGTTCCAGAGCTGGAAACCAAAGTGTCTTAGTCTTGTGTCCAGTTTCATACCTGCAAAGAAGATGGGCAACCATAATGCTGAGGAGACTGGCATGCATTCATATAACTCATCTCTCTGTCCCACCCTTTCCTTGCCATAAACAGGATGTCCTCATCTGTGCTGCTTATTATGATAACTGCCTCATGCTGTCAGTGTGCTTACACTTTGCCAGGGAAAGTTTCATCTGCCCAGAATATTGCCAAGCAACTTGCCAACAAGGAGTTAGCATGATTATGTGTCTAGTGCCTCTTCCCCTGTATTGACCCTGCTTAATTTACTAGTATGGAAGCAGCCTGTCATATTGCATCTCAAAACAAGAAAGTATATTCTGGGTGTGTGGAAGCCCTCTACAAGACATATTTTTGGGATTTTTTTCAGAGGCAATCTTGTGAGGGACAGATAAGATTTTAGCCTGACTTGGAAAAGCTCAAAATACTTTAAAATATTTTTTATATATGTATTTTTAAAATATAAACAGAAATACTTCTGGATACAACTGGAGAGACCTCAGAGATTGGCTGGACCACCCACCCTTCGGATGGGGTAAGCATTTCCCTTGTCCTCTTCTTGACTGCCTCTCTGCTGGGAAGGCCTGCATGCAGCTGATGAAGAAAGGGAAACTGGAACCAGTGAAACTTGGTTTATATAATTTGTACATAAAAACAATTTGAATACAGTACATTGTGCAAAGCCAGGTTATTAAGAGAGGAGGATACTAGGTGGGATACAGTTGCAACCTCATTACCCTCTTCCCTCCACAATCCTTCAAAAATACATGAGGTCTCCAGCCATCCCTCCACGCAGAACAGAAGAGAACAGAAGAGAAGAGCAGAGTAGAGTAGAATAACATATTTCAGTTAGAAGGAACCTAGAGTGATCATCCAGTCCAACTGCCTGAGCACTTCAGGGCTGACCAAAAGTTAAAGCACGTTTTTAAGGGCATTGTCCAAATGCCTCTTAAACACTGACAGGGATTGACCTCTAGAGGAAGCCTGTTCAAGTGTTTGATCACCCTCTCAGTAAAGACATGTTTCCTAACTCAAGTTCTGAACTTTCTCTGATGCAGCTTTAAACCACTCCCACATGTCCTGTCACTGAATAGCAGGGAGATGAGATCATCACCTCCCTTTCCACTTCTCCTCCTCAGGAAGCTGTAGAGAGCATTGAGGTCACCCTTCAGCCTCCTTTTGTCCAAACTCAACAAACCCAAAGTCCTCAGTTGCTCTTCATAGGACATGCCTTCCAGCCCTGTCTCCAGCATTGTTGCCCTTCTCTGGACACATTCAAGGACCTTCACATCCTTTTTAAAGTGTGGGCCCGAGAACTGCACATAGTACATGATGTGAGGCCATGCCAGAGTGCTGAATAGAGCCACACAACTGCCTCTTTTGACTGGCTGGTTATACTGTGTTTGATGCACCTGAGGATGGAGTTTACCCTCCTGACTGTCAGGGCATGCTGCTGGCTCCTATTCAGCCTATGATCAACCAGCACCCCTAGATCCCTTTCTGCAGAGCTGCTCTTCAGCCACTGTCCCATGCTATACTTGTGTCCTACATTCCTCTGTCCCAGGTGCAGAATCCAGCATTTGTTTTTGTTAAATTTCAGCCATTGGTGATTGCCCAATCCTCCAGTCTATCTAGATTCCTCAAGACTTCCTCAAAGTATATTGAACAGATCTGGCCCTAGAATTGAGCCATGAGGAACATTGCTGATGACTGGTCACCAGCCAGATGTGGCCCCATTCACTACAAACTTTTGAGCTCTAGCATTCACCCAGCACTCCATGTACCTGCTCATCCCACAGTTGGACAATTTTTCCAGAAGGATGCTATGAGTGACAGTATCAATAACCTTCCTAAAGTCCAGAAAATCTATGTCCATCACCTTCCCTTCATCCACTAGGTGGGTGACATTATCGTGGAAAGGTATCAAATTAGATGGACAGGACTTCCCCTTTGTGAATTCATATTGACTATCCCTATGATTGCATTAATCTTTAAATGCTTCTCAGTAGTACACAGTATAGTCTTCTCCATAATTTTCCAGGTACTGAGTTTAGACGAACAGGTCTGGAGTTTCCTGGGTCTTCCCTCCCTCCTTGTAAATTGGAGTAACATTAGCTAGTTTTGAGTAAGTAGGGACCCAGACCCAGACTTTTGGCAGGTGATAGATACGGGTACTGCTGTAACGTCCACTACTCCTTTAGTACTCTTGGATTCATCCCATCAGACCTCATGGACTTCTGAACAATCCACTGATTCCTGACAATTTCAGTACCCAAAAATGGAAATTCACTGTTCTGCATTCGTGGTCCTCTGCCTCAGGGGACTGGGTAGCCCAAGGACTCCTAAGCCATCAAAAGCAAATTCCCAGAGGACATGGCTAAGTAGCTCCTTGAATAGTTTAAAGTTTACTCTTTTGAAATCCAGGGTAGAAACTCTGCTCTCCTTTTTTCTAATTACACTGAAAACTTTTAACTCAGCTATATCATGATCACTCTAGCCAAGGCACCTACCATCACATCTCCCACGAGTCCTTCTCTATTCACAAACAGCAGGTCTAGGAGGATGCCTTTTGTAGCTGGCTCACTGAGTATTTGTGACAGGAATTTTTTTCTTCCTCGAACTTCAGGAATTTCACAGACTTGCTTATCACAGCAGTATGGTATTACCAGTTTATGTCTGGGAAGTTAAAATCTCCCATAAGGCTGCTGATCCAGAGACTTCTCCTAATTGCTTATAACATCAATGTTTACATCGTGGCCAGACAATTCATAGCAGACACCCACTACAAACATGTCCTTTGTTTCCATCCCTCTAATCCTCACCCAGAGGCTCTCAATGACAAAATCACTAACTTTAAGGGCTGTACAGTCAAACCTCTCCAATATGTATGCTGCAACTCCTCTACCTCCCCTGCCCTGCTTGTCCCTTCTAAACAGCTTGTAGCCCTCCATCCCATCACTCCAGTGGTGGGACTTATTCTACCAAGTCTCACTAATACCAATGATATTATAGCTCTGGGAAGTGACCAACATTGTAATTTCATCCTGTTCTTTTTTTTTCATACTGCATGCATTAGTGTACAAGCATTTGAGATACTCCCCTGAGCCCTCCATGCTCCCAGGAGATGTGTAAATGTTCCTGTTAGTCATTGCCATCCTCAGGCAAAGCCAACCCCTGGCTTACTTTCAGCTCTCCTGTTGGTATCTTCTTCCCCCATCAAGTCTAGATTAAAGTCCTCTCAGTCACTGCCACCAGCTTACAAGCAAAAATGTGTTTCCTCCATCGAGACAGCTGGATCCTATCAGATTCTACCATACCTTGTGCCTCAAAGACCCTTCCATGATAGCCATAAAAAATAAGAATAAAAATAAATGTAATGTAAAAATAACAATGAAAACCAAAAGATTTGACAGAGGCACCACTTCTCAAGCCAGATATTGATACCTTGGGATTGCCTGCTTCTACCGAAGTCCCACTCTATTACTGGGAGGATTGAGGAAAAAACTAACTACTCCTTAATTTTTTAGTGTTCTTTTCAGGACCCTGAGACCTTTACTGATCAACCCTAGACTTTGTGATGCAATGTCATTAGTGTACACGTGAAAGAGTAGGAGTCAGTAATAGTCTGGAGGCCGTAATAAGCTCTTCCATCTCTGGTGACATCACTAATCTAGGCCCCAGGGAAGCAAAAAAAATCCCTGAAAAGAGGATCCAGTCTGCAAACAAGTGTTTCCATTTCACACAGGACAGAGTCACCAATGACCATAACTTGCTGTTATTTCTTCTCAACGCTGGTCTTAATGCAGGTCTTGCTGTGAGGAGTTAGTCAAACTGACCTTGGCAACAGTGCCTGCACAGGTTCCTTCTCTTCTATCTCATAATGCACTTGGTCTATCATACCCAGGGCCTCATACCTATTCTTTAAAACTAATTGAGAGAGTAAGGAGGGGTTTATCTTACAGTTCTGCACAGTAACTTGCTTCCACCCCTCTCTGTCCCTCCCATGTGCCTTCCTACTGGCACAAACCAGATCCTGGACTTGCCCCTGTAGTGGCCATTTTCAGTTGGCTTGTGTGCATCAGAGATGGCAGAGCACAGCTCCAATTGTAATAAAGTGAGTAGAAAGGACTTCTGCTTTAATGTTTCCTCCAAGGAACAGTACCTTGTTTCTCTGTCTCATTTATTTGTGTTGTGTGTCTGGTTTCTGGAGACAAGGTTGGGGAAGTAGGAGGGAAGAAAGTGTAACTCTCTGTTTTTAAGATTCTCAATGTGACAGGTTTGCATGAATTGTTTTCTGTCACAGCATTTCTTACTTGCAGGCTTTAACAGCTCTTCTTTATAGGGTCATACTATGTCCTGTCCAGAGCACTGTGTTGCACATGCCATCAGCAGGTTCAGGTCTTGTTATAGACATGGCAAGGAGAAGGGAAGGGATGAGGAAGGTCTGTCCTTATATTTGGTGCAGTTGAACACTGAATCATTTTTTTTTTTTCTTCACTATTTCTTCTTGCCTTCTCTCCCCTATCCATTACAGTGGGATGAGGTAAGTGTCCTGGATGACAAGAAGCGCCTGATCCGAACCTTTGAAGTCTGTAATGTGGCTGAGCCTGGTCAGAATAACTGGTTGCGTACTCACTTCATAGAGCGACGTGGAGCCCACCGGGTCCATGTCCGCCTCCGTTTCTCGGTGAGAGACTGTGCCAGCATGCGCACTGTGGCCTCTTCTTGCAAGGAGACTTTCACACTCTACTACCACCAGGCTTTCTCTCCCCTATCCATTACAGTGGGATGAGGTAAGTGTCCTGGATGACAAGAAGCGCCTGATCCGAACCTTTGAAGTCTGTAATGTGGCTGAGCCTGGTCAGAATAACTGGTTGCGTACTCACTTCATAGAGCGACGTGGAGCCCACCGGGTCCATGTCCGCCTCCGTTTCTCGGTGAGAGACTGTGCCAGCATGCGCACTGTGGCCTCTTCTTGCAAGGAGACTTTCACACTCTACTACCACCAGGCTGATGTAGCCTCTCAGGAGCTGCCAGAGTGGCGTGAGGGCCCTTGGACCAAAGTGGATACTATTGCAGCTGATGAAAGCTTTTCCCAGGTGGACAGCACTGGGAAGGTGGTAAAGATGAATGTTAAAGTACGTAGCTTTGGGCCACTCACCAAGCATGGCTTCTATGTGGCCTTCCAAGACTCAGGAGCCTGCATGTCCCTGGTGGCAGTCCAGGTCTTTTTCTACAAGTGCCCAGCTGTGGTGAAAGGATTTGCCTCCTTCCCTGAAACTTTTGCTGGAGGTGAGAGGACCTCACTGGTGGAGTCATCAGGGACGTGTGTACCAAATGCTGAAGAGACAAGCATGGCTGGGTCTTCAGGTGTTCGGTTGCACTGCAATGGAGAAGGGGAATGGATGGTGGCTATTGGACGATGCACCTGCAAGGCTGGCTACCAGCCTGTTGATGATGAACGAGCCTGCCAAGGTGAGAGATCTTTTTTCCTACCTCTTAAGGCTGCCACAGGTTCTCTGTATCAGTAGTATTTGGCATTTGCCAAAAGTTCACAGAGCTGTGAGATTAAATTGTTTCTCACAGAGAACTCTTACTAGCAGCCTCTTCTGACCCTTTTAGTTCCTCAGACTAGAGTTGGAGTGACTACTTCCTCATGTGAAGAATATGACTGGAAGCTCCACTTAGGCTTTAGTTCAAGCTGCCACCAGACAGCCTGTTAGGCTACATGCACAAATTTGGCAGGAGTTGTAACTAGCCAGCTCTAACACAGTTCTACTTCTTTACCAAGAAGTAATGGTGCTATAGGCAAGATGCTGCACATGAAGCAAAGCTGAGCCCAGAGGTAATGGACTCCACTCGTTTGGATGCTTTTCTTAGTGCTTTTGGAAATAGTGATTTTAAAAAGAGGGGTAAATGGCAGCAGCCTGGTCATGGGACAGGGAACACGTAGCAGGGTTCTATGAGTATGGCTTTGTAAGAAAAAACAGTCAATAGTGATATTGTCGTTACCTATAATGTGCTCTCCGCACTGGGGCTCATGGTATTTTCTGTTAAATGTTTGTAGGAGGAAGCAGAATATATTATATATCACCCAGTAATGGTATAGGGCCAAAATCTTGCCAAGTCTGAACACCCTGTGTAGTGTCATTACTGTTTTCCTGTCTCAAGCTTAAGACAGCCCCTTAGACCAAACTGCTTCTGTTGGTTATATGGTTTTGTGTATAATGTTCTTCTGATGCTTCCTTGGTTTTAATATGCATCTACTCAAGATCTCTCAGTTATGTATAACGTTGCTGCACTACACTAAGTGCTCTAAAAAATTAAATGTGACGTGGAACCAAGTTTGGGCTGCAGACACGATTTAATGTTGGATTGTAATTTTTTCAAATAAGAGTTTGACTGTGACATTGAGAGTACAAATATTCTGGGTAACACCAAGTTCAAATGCAATGAATGGTTAATGGTTGTCAGCATGTTTCCTTAAAATCCTGTTTGAGGTCATGCAAAATAACTATTAAAATATAGTTCATTATGCTGGAGACTTATAAAGCAGTTAATATTGGTAAGTACTTTTTATTTATTTAAGATTTGGGAATGGTTAACCTGTGTGCACCTTTTTATCCTGCTTACCCTGAAAGAAATTTAAATACATTCATATTGCACAGCTCCTGAGATAGAAAGCTCAGCTAGACATAGAGCAGCTTTATATGGCACTAGCTTTGTTGTCTGCATCAGTAGCATGGCTAGTTCACAATCCAGGTAAACTTCCATTTAATAATTTAGTATCAGATAGTAGACTTAAGCACTCAAAAACACGGAAATTAGGCTTGGCAAATAAAATCAGGAATTTATAAAAAATCTATCTTCCTTTTTTGGTAGCATTCAGTGAAAGCTGATACTCCCTTGCAGGCCTATTGTCACAGAATCTGAACATAAATGAAAATGGTAAATATTTTAAGGAATAACTGAAATAATGGCAGTCTATTAAACTACAAAACACTGTTCCCATCATTTACTTCCTGAGATTCCATGAACAGCTTAGAACAGCTAAAGACAACCAAATTATGATGCTTAATATTAGAAGGTATTTTTTTCTCCTCATGCTTCTCATGACTCGTCTGGCTTGAGCACTATTTCTGATCTCTCTTGCTAACAATATGTTGCTGTCCTGTCTGAATGGAGCCACGTTCAGCTCATGTAGTTTGTCCGCTTGCTTGGTGCTTTCCAGGAATTCTCTTTTGTATGTTCTCTCTTCTTCCTGAGAACAGAAGTACACTGTGATGCAGAGTTTGCTACAGTGTTCTACAAGAAATACAGAGCAAAAGCAATAGCCAAGGACAGATTTCCACTGATGATCCTGCACAGAGCTCTTAATAAGACTGAAGAATGAATCAAGGATAAGAAGGAAAAGCAAGTTTCCTTCTTATACGTTAGTAGAGCAGTGTGTGGGCATTACCTTCCCCCTCACTCTATGAAAGCCTGTGGAGCCTTTCCTGGACCAGCTTTTATCACTTTATTTAGAACAAAGAATCTGACAAGAACCATTCTGCACAAATAGATAGAAACCCCCTTTTTTTCCTGCTCTCTACTGTGAGTTAATAGACTTTCTTTTGTTAGTTTCATAAGACCACCTGTTGTTTCTTACTATATGGCAAATTTCTCCAGTTGAGTAGAAATGTGAAACAACATCCTTTAGTAATCTATGTGATCTGGAATGTGGTGTGTGGTGGATTAACTTTTGGCTTTATCCAAGTAGACTTTTCCTTAAGATGAACAAGCAGAAAGAAGAATGGCAGTTTATAGAGGTAAAAGGAAGACTGGGACCTTAGCTTCTTTTCATTCTGTAGATCTATACACACAGGGTGCCTTGCCTTGCAAAGTTTTCTGCACATCTAAGTGGTGTTCCATGTAAAAGGCCAGGAACTGAAAGCTCTGGATGATTAGGCCCCGAGGCTACTGCTTCCCAAAATTCTGGACTTAAGGGCTGTTCTCCCAAGTCTTCCCTTAGATTGACAGATTCATGACCAGAAACAGTTGCTGCCAAGTTCCATGTGTTTCTAGGGGTTCACTGCCCATTGCTTATCATTGCCTTTTGGCTAAAAGTCACATGGGATTTAAGTCACCAGATGCTTTTGAAAAGAATACTTAGAATTCATGACTGAGACACTTCTAAAAATACTCCAGAAATGATAATGTTGCGAAAAACGAGAAATGACTACTTGTTAAAATGCTAAGCTGACTTCCAAATGACATCAGATGAGCTCTTAGCTTGAAAAATCACTCAAATAGAACTATTAATTTAATAATACTGAGTTTATTGTTTTTTTCCTTCCAAGTGCAAATACACATTAATTGCAAACCTGTTTTGCCAGTCAGGTTCCATGTCTGTTTTTCTACTCAGTCCCACAGCAGTATCCAATATGGTGCTTGTCCCACACCATGGAAAATGTGCCATTACTGTTTCAGTACACCCCTACATCTGCAATTAACCTCCAGCTTCCCACCTGCTGTTTCTGTAGCTCAGAGGACTGCCTTTTCTCCCCTTATCCAACTTTGATGTCAGTGGGAGAGAAGATCACAGGATTTTAGGAGAAAAACATTGAGAGACCACATTTAGAAAGAGATAGAGTGGAGAGACCTATTTCAATTATGAGACTGGGGTCAGGTCTGCATCCTTGTTGAAGTTCACTTGTTGGACTTGAACTGCTTATCCCCTTTTGGGTATCACAGTGTATTTTGTTTACAGGCAAGTTCTGGTCATGGTGGAGGCTGGTGGAGTGGCCTCTGTGGCAAGAGGGCAGAGGCTGTCTCATGCCAGACAACTTTTTCCAGACAGCTCTGCAATGGACCCACCACAGGACAGTGCTGAGATCATTAGAAATCTATGTTGCACCTCTGTACAAACATAAGAAGAGGTAGAAAACACTAGCCAGAGAGAGGAGGAGAGAACAAAAAAACTATGAAACAGCAGAGGGAGCACCAAGGTCAGGGAAGGTACTCCAGGTACTACAGCAGGTATTCTCTGCAGCTTGTGGAAGAGTCCTCACAGGAGCAGATGGGTATCTCCTGAAGGAACTGTGGCTCATAGAGAACCCGTACTGGAAGAGGGAAACAGTGTGCAAGGGAAGGAGGGCCAGAGAGGAACTGCGCATTGCGTATCCTACCCTGTGATGCCTCCCTGGAGTAGAAGAGTTTGGAGTAAATAGTTATATGCATATAGTATTAGGAAAAAAAACCCCAACAAAACCACAATAATTTACATCTCAGGGACCTGTGGAAGTCACCTACTCCAATCCCATATTCAAAGGAGAACTAAGTGGGGTTTAGTCACTCAAGGCTTAGTCTAATTTTCATTATTCCTAAAGTTGAAGATTCCACAATGTCCCTTGGCAACTGTTCCAGTGTTTGATGGCACACATGGTGAAGCTTCTTTTCTCTAATTAGAAGGAGATTGCAATAGTTGTAATAAGAGAGTACTACAACTTGTATCTGTTGTTTCATGTTCTACCACCTTGTGCCTGCACCTTTTTATATCCTCCTGTTAGGTGGCTGATGCCAGCATAAGTTCCCCCTGCCCCCAGGCTCCTCTAAAATTAATAAATAAGTGTCATTGCCTCTCCTTAGGAAGAGCTTTAACTATGAGGTAAACCCAAAGTTGATAATAATGTTTGGTGCCTTGTGCTAGATTTGTATTTTTATCTTACAAATTGTTCCTTTCATCAACTTTTCCAGGCTTACTCTGCTCCATGCACATACATTTTGGTGCTTTTCAAATAGTTTGCTGCTTTTCCTATATTCAGTGGGTGCTCTCTACTCATATTCCATCCTTCCATGCCTAAATCTTTCCCCTCTTGTTTTGTCATTTCTTGTTCATGCAGCTTGTTCCCTGGCAGTCCTCCCAATATGTAACTAGCTAGTAATTGCTTAAGCTCCACCTCTTTTACCTAAAAATCCCTTACTGAACTGATCTCCTATCAACAGTTCAGCAGGAAACAGTTCTTAGTCACTCAATTTATTTTATCTGATTTGATTTGGTGCTCTCCTTTTCTGTTTATATAACCCAAAAGCCACTCTTCTGTCATTATGTTTCTTTCATTTTGCACTGCTGCCTCCCCAGCTAGACAGCTGAAGCTAAACTTTGAAACTATAAATCTAGTGCCCTGTTGCTTCACCATTCCTTGCTTCTAATTCTGGCTGATTCCATCTTACTCAGAACAATATGCAAGATACACAGTAACAGTCACTGCAGAATAGCCTGCCCCAATGGGAAATTACTTCCTATCACCATAAACTAGTCATAGGCTTATTTTGGGGCTGGGGGAGAAAGGGAATGTTTTATTGAAATTTACCAAAATGTTTCCTTCTTAGTGTGTCTTCTGTGTGCTTCTGTATGCCATCTTTCATGCAACCATCTTTCTTGCGTTACATGACAGTAACATCTAAATCATATTTCCACAGTATTGTAAATTATTGATTTCTTTCCATCATCCTGCCTCTTGTAACTGCCAAATCCATTCCCCTTTCCAGTTGATTCCATTCAGAGCTTATTCTAGTACCACATCCCATGCAAGTGGCATGGCCCATACCTGTTATCTTCTCTTCCCATGGCAGTGGGGATGGAACTACAAGATTTTTAAGGTCCCTTCCAACTCAGAGCATTCTGTGATTCTATGATTACTTTGAGGTCCTTGTAGCTATGCACAACCAGTTTTCCCTGTGCCTTAAATTTTAACTATGTCCATTCATCCCTCCCAGTTTGATTGCAATACCAGCTTTGACACTGTTCATTTTCAATACTCTCACGTGTAGTATCTATTCTTCCTGCCCCACAGTGTATGTGGGAGCAGAACTCCTATATAAGAAACAGATCACTTGTCCCAGTCAAGAAGAGAGCAATTTTACACTCTTCTAAATGCCTTTCTGTGTCTAGTTCCAAATCAGATCTGGATACAAAAAGTCAGATTGTCACTTGTGTCACATTCCCTAAAAACATGATTGGGGATGCATAAAGCTCTGTTTAAGTTTCCAACTGCCATTCTTGGTTCCTGTCCCCTTGCTGTATTCTGTTTTGCTCTCAGAGCATTTCTTCTCTGGGCTTATGGTTCAAGTTTTCAGTGCCTCTTTACTTTTTTGGTTGTTATTCTGTACCATCCCCATTTTCATTTCTTCATGCTCCTCCCCACACACTCCACAATTCTAGCACTTTCCTCTGCTGATTTTGATACTTACAATTGCTAGAAGTCTGGCAGATGCCGTTTCTCTGGCCTACTGGGTGGAACTAATCTCCAGGCATGTTCTCGTTTGGTTTGGTGGGGGTTTTGGTAGTGGGAGAAGGGCCAAAGGAGTGGCTCTGGTAAGAAGCCCTCCCTGCTTCAAAGCCAGCCAAGTAGCCCTTAGAAGGACAAGAGCTGTGCCTCTGCCATTAACATACGGAAGAACTGAGGTAACACCTGAGCAGAGCGAGCAGTTAAGGGAGAAGAGCTGAGCTGGAGGGGCAGAGGTGCTGGTGGCTGGTGAGGAAGAAGGGGCAGAAGGTGCCCAAGCAGCAGTTTCCCTGCAGCCCATGGCGAGATGGCAGCTGTGCCCCTGCACTCATGGAGGAACGTGGTGGGACATTCCCTGAAGGCGCCAGGAGGGGGGAACTTGGCCCCTGGACTTGGATGTTGTGGCCAGAGGATTTGGTGCCAGTGGGCTCTGATTGCTCAGCTGTGGAAGCCCCCGGGCCAGGGGAGGTGGCTGTTCCCGAAGCCCCCGTGACTCTGTGGGAAGCCCAGGCTGGAGCAGCTCCGGACCTGGTGGGAAGGGCTCAGGAAGGAGAGGTTGGGGGGGGCCTCTGTGCCATGGGAGGGACCCCGTGGGGAAGCAGGGCAGGACTGTGAGGAATCCTTCTTGCTGAGGAGGCAGGAGCAGCAGGAACCCCCAGGCTGTGAAGTGACTCTAAACCCCATCCCCTGTCCCCCTGTGCCGCTGGGGGGAAGGAGGGAGAGAAACCGGGAACCGAGGGATTGGGGCCCGGGAAGAAGGGAGGGGTGGGGTAACATCTGCAAGCCCTGCTCTGGGGGTGTCTGTGTCCTGGTGGGGTGTGATTGGTGTGAAATGAAATTATTATTTTTTCCCCAAGTTGAGTCTGTTTTGCCCAGGACCTTAATTGGGTCATTTGTCTCAACCCATGAGCTTTGTCCTCCTCATCCCAGTGTGTGTGAGGGGGGGAGTTGAGTGAGTGTCCATGGGGCTGTTCCTCTGTTGTCATGTTGGGCCCAAACCACAACAAGGGAGCAGTCAGGCAAATACAGCCAACACAGGGGAGAGTGTTCTAGGGGGAAGCTGAGGAGAATTGGGTCAGTGATTCTGAGATCAGCTGTGCCAAGCTGAACTGTTGTGCCATTTTGACACTGTGCCAGCATATGAAAAATGACTGAGACAAGCTGAGAGAGAAGCGCTTGTGCACTCCAAACTCTGACTTCTCCTTTCATAGTATCCTTGAGTTGATGGGAAGTGGCAGCTTGCTCTGCCCCCTGAGGTGGTAACTTTGCAACCATCTGTATTGGATACTGGGAATCAATGAGATCTATATTTGTGTTTTCTTGGAAAGTGCCAGGGTCTTGGGGATGTTAAAGCCATACTATGCCCAGTGACAAGGCCTGTGGTTTCATTGGTGGTGGTTTTTTGTGTGAAGCTGTTACGCAGGCACACAGTGGAGGTATTTCGGGAGAAGCTGCTTTTTTTCAGGCTTTCTCTGGAATGGTAATAGTAATGTTCACTAAAGCAAAACTTGCTAGTCCTAGTGATAATGGGCTTGTTTCAGCTTGATTATTTGTTATGACTGTCTACAGTGAGCACAGCAGTCATCTGCAGAGATTACAGGACCACAGGAAGTGGATATAATGGCATGATTTGCATTAAGAAGGGAATGTAAAGTATATGCAAACTGAAAAAATCTCATGGTGTAAAAAAGGGAAACCTTCAGAAACAAATGAGAGGTTAACTCTGTCTGTGTGTAGAAAGATAGCCCTAGGCTCACTGTAACTGTTGGAATAAAAGGAGGGGGCTTTTGCCTACTTGGTTTGCCAGGGGATTTTTTCCCTTTCCTCCCAAACTAGAGTGATTAGACTGAGGCAATATCATTAAAAGCTGCATGTCATGGCAATAATTATTGTGGCCACCTGCGGGCTAAAGTCCTGAGTGCAGCAAGCTAGCGTATCTGAGGCAATTTTGGAAAGGGGTAAAGGTGCTCCTGAATGTAGGCAGCTGCTTGACTGGATGCAGAGGCAGGGGCCAGGGTTTAGGTGGAAGCCAAATGTGTGAGGTAGCTGCAGCCCCTACTGATGGAGGCCACTCTTTAGATATATGGAGGCCAGTTAGTGTCTACTGTAGTCAATCCAGCCTTGATTTGCCAAAATTGCAAATGTAAAATTTAAGTTACTACTAATTTTAGTTCATAGGGGTTTTATTGTTTGGTTTGGTTGTGGGTTTTTTTTGTTTGGTTGGTTTGGTATGATTTTATTTTAACTGTCTTTTCATTAGCAAGGTGAGGGAGATGTGAAACATCTTTAATTGCTGCAAATCAGCTTTGCTTGCAATATGCTATATCATATATCATTTATCATTTTGCCATTTTTCTTCTGGAAGTAGAAATACCTAGGGGCAGAATGATAGCTTTGAAGCACAATCCTTTCTCTTTATTCGTCATCCCTCCTAGGAATAACTGTGTGAGATTATAGGTTTATATAGTCATTAATTTTCTTCACTAGACCATACAAAAGTAATCACTGTGGAGAGATCTTTCCTCCTAGGTTGCTCTGAATTCCACTCCATGCTTCTTCAGCTGTCACTTCAGTCATGTGAGTGGAAGTGGGGAGGTGAGTGTCTTCCTTATTGCTTTTCTTTGCACTTTTCTTTGTCCCTTTTAAACTCTTTTCTCAGGTTCTTCCCTCAGAGGAAACATCTGAAATGAGATATAGCCTAGTGTCCATTCATTCTTCCCTGTCCACACACAATCATGTATGTGGTGAGAGATCTGACAGTGGCGCAGCCAAGAATGCATGGGTCTATCAAAATATTTTAGTTTGTATTTGTTTAAGGGAAATCACAGAACGCCTGAACTTGAAAGAGATCTCTGGAAGACATATTCTCAAAACACCCCTCCTAAATCAAGGTAGTCAGTATCCGTGGTTCTCCCGTCATCTACTAAGCCAGTAATTTCATCATAGAAGATTGGTCAAGCCTGAATTCCCCTTTTGGAACTCATGCTGGCTACTCACAAATACCTTCTTGTCTTTCATGTGCCTGGAAATGGTGATGATCTTCTCAGGGACTGAGGGGAGGCTGAGCTGCCTACATTTCCCTGGGTCCTCCTTCTTGCCCTTCTTGAAGACAGGAGTGACATTTGCTTTCCTCTAATCCTCAGGCACTTGTCACAGTCACCATGATCATTCAAAGATAATCAAGAGTGGCCACAAAATGACATAAGCCAATTCCCCTGTGGGTGCATCCCATCAGGGCCCATGGAATTCTGCAGGTCTCGTTTGCCCAAATATTCTCTCACTTGGTCTTCTACCAGGAAGATCTTCGTTATTCCAGACTTCACCTTGGTCTCTGGGACCTAAATGCCAGTCTTGCTAGTAAAGGTTGATGTGAAGAAGATGTCACAGAATCATAGAATCATAGGGGTTGGAAAGGATCTCTGAAGATTATGAGTCCAACCCCCCTGCCAGAGCAGGACCTCCTAGGGCAGGTTGCACAGAAACTCATCCAGACAAGTCTTGAAAGTCTCCAGAGAAGGAGACTCCACAGCCTCTCTGGGCAGCCTGTTCCAGTGCTCTGTCACCCTCCCTTGTCCTATCATAGGGCACCACTGAAAAGAGACTGGGCCATTCTCGGCACCCAACCTTCAGATATCTATAGACATTAATAACATCCCCTCTCTCTGTCTTTTCTTCTCAAGACTAAACAGCCCCAGGTCTCTCAGCCTTTCCTTGTATGACAGATGTTCCAGTCCCTTAATCATCCTTGTAGCCCAACTTTGGACTCTTTCCAGTAAATCCCTGTCCCTCTTGAACTGGGGAGCCCAGAACTGGACACAATACTCCAGATGTGGTCTTGCTAGGGCAGAGTAGAGGAGGAGGAGAACCTCCCTTGATCTGCTGGCCATGCTGTTCTTAACACATCCCAGAATAATATTGGCTGTCTTGGCTATAAGGGCACATTGCTGTCCCATGGCTAACTTGTTGTCCACCGTGACCCTAAGGTCCTTCTCCATGGAGCTGCTTTCTGGCAAGTCAACCCCTAATCTATATTGGTGCATGTTCTGTGTCACCAGGTCCCCTATGCCACCCAGCAGTGGGCCCACATATTCTCTAGTCTTCCTTTAGCCATGTAGGTCCTTATAGAAGCCCTTCTTGCTTTTGACATTATCCATGGCCAGAATTTATTCCAGGTAGATTTTGGCTTTCCTAACCATGTTTCTGCATGCTTGGACAGTATCTCTATATTCTTCCCAGGTTAACTGGCCCTGCTTCCACTTTCTGCATACTTACTTTTTAAGTTTGAGTTTAGCTAGGAGGCCTTCATTCAAACATGCAGGCCGCCTGACATTTTTGCCTGAATTCTGGTTTGTTGGTATAGATGGCTTTTGCACCTTGAGAAGGTAATCCTTGCAAGTTAACCAGCTTTTTGGGGGCCACTCTTCCTTCCTGGGCTTTATCCCATGGATAAAACAGATCCAAACAGATCCCCAAAGTGGTCACATCTGCTCTCCTAAGGTCCCGTGTTGTGAGCTTGCTTTTTGCTCAGCTCACTCCCCTAAGGATCTTAAACACAACCATCTCATGGTCTCAACAACCAAGGCTGTCTTAAGCCTTCACGTCCTCGTTTGTAAGCATGAGGTGCAGCAAGGCACCTCCTCATAGCTCCCTTTATTGCTTGAGTCAGGAAGCAGTCACTAATGCTTCCCAGGAAATTCCTGGATTGCTTCTGACCTGCTGTGTTGCTCCTCCAGCAGATACTAGGGTGGTTGAAATCCCCCTTGAGGATCAGTGCCTCTGAGCATCAAGCTGCTTCCAGCTGTCAGCTCTCAGCTCCATTCAGTTTTTTGCATGTAAACATCTAAGGCCATCTGAAACATAGCCAAGACATCTATCTTCTCAGGGCTGGCAGATATGACATATCAACAGTAGAAGACCCAGCACCTACTGGAATGACATCTGGATGACAGAAAGAATGGGTACCAATGGCCTCTCAAATATACAGGCAGCTGAATTGCTCCATAGGACTTCTGGGGGATGGGAATGGAAGGTCTTACGGTCATTTAAAGAATCACCGACAAAAATGTCAGGAAAAAGTGATTTTAATACAGATTTATGAAAGTGTAACTTAACAGAATTAAATGGGAAGGCTCATTCTATTACTTACTATGTGGAAGGGATGTGGAAGGGTTGAAATTGGATTGGAGTAATGTTACAGTTTGAGGGGGCTGAGGATTATTTTTATGGTACAAATACAAGCACGTAGAGAGAGGGTGTTTAGAACTCTGAGGGGTCTGGATGGGCAGAACAGGGCGGGCACCAGTATTCCCAAACATTTCATAGAATCATAGAATGCATTGAGTTGGAAGGGACCTCTAAAGGGGTCCCTTCCAACCTTTAGATCATCTAGTCCAACCCCCCTACAATAATCAGGGACATCTCCAACTAGACCAGATTGCTGAGACCCCCAAGCCTGACGATGAAAGTTTCCAGGGATGGGGCCTCCACCACCTCTCTAGGCAACCTGTTCCAGTGATCCACCACCCTCATATTAAATAACTTTTTGTAATGTCCAACCTAAATCTACCCTTTTCTAGCTAAAAACTGTTTCCCCTTGTGCTAGCGTCACATGCCCATGTGAACAGCTCTTCCCCAGCCTTCTTATAGGCCCATTCCAGGTATTGGAAGGTCACTATAAGGCCTCCCTGGAGTCTTTTCTTCAGGCTGAACAACCCCAACTCTCTCAGCCTGTCTTTATAAGAGAGGTGCCTCAGCCCTCGCATCATTTCATGGCCCTCCTCTGGATACACTTCAAGAGGTCCACATCCTTCTTGTGTTGGGGGCTCCAGAGCTGCACACAGTGCTCCAAGTGAGGTCTCACCAGGGCAGAGTAGAGGGGCAGAATCACCTCTCTCGATCTGCTGGCCACACTTCTTTTGATACAGACCAGGATGCAGTTTGCCTTCTGGGCTGCAATTGCACATTGGTGGCTCATCCATTAGTAGCCCCAGGTCTTTTTCCACAGGGCTGCTCTCTAGCATGTCTTCCCCCAACCTGTATTGATATCTCTGGTATCTGATATTTCCTGCCATACTCTGTAAAAGCCAGGAGGACTGGGAGTCTGCCCCTTCCCACTCCCTTCTTCCTTCCCACTTTGCTGCACTGAGAGGTGTTGGAGAGAGGCTTCTGCTTTTTCATCATCTCACTAAATGTTCTGCAGGATCCAAATCTGTATATTCAAAACTGGCTTTCTTTACTGAGATGGTAGTGCTGCTGGCATGTTCATTCCGTTATGTAAAATCTACAACATTGCACTTTTGCTAAATACCTTTGGCTAACTCATCAGGAATGTGTCCAATGTGTCGATGATTATGACTCGATGGTCTTGAAGGTCTTTGCCAACCAAGGTAATTCTGTGATTCTGTGGTTTTGTGATCCCTGCAGACCTCATCCCTTAATACCCAGGCTCAATGGCAAGTTGCTATTAGAGTTCAAAGCACCATGTAAATATAAATGTTTGCTTATTTTTAACACAAGCATTATTATTTTTAAAAAAATTTAATTTACTAAATGCCAGACAAATTCTTCATGATTCACAGCTTTGTCTGTCTTTCTATATTATTTGTAATTGGGCTAGAGATTAATTTACCTGAATTCTTTCAGCACTACCCTTGCAGGGGGAATGTTTTTGCACTGCAGGGATAAAGTGTATCTTCTACAGGATTCCTTTTAGCATCACAAGGACTGCAGGCATTACAATTATCTGTTTATTTTCACTATTGTGGCGAGTAGAAAGGTCATTGTCCCATTTGAGGTCAGGCTCTAGCACTGAATGAAGAAAGTGAACCATTCTCCAGGATCTACCTTGATGATTAATGTGGAATGAATGTACCATCAGTTCTAAGCTTTGACAAAAACCTGAGAAGGGAGTTGATGCAAGAAAGTGTGATGAGACAAAATTAGAAAAGCAAATAAAGATGTTCACATTCAGTTCATCATTGTCAAATTTCAAATAAAGGAAGATCCCTGAAAGTTACATATTTTGGTTGAATGATCATGCAATGAGTTGGATTAGAATGTCCTATTCATAATACTTGTAGTTTCAGTGCAGGTGCATTTGCCAAGAAATGTGAGAATTTTATTCTGCATCTGTGGCTGTTAGCAAAGCCTTAATGAAAGGGATTTAATTAATGAGTGGGACAAAATCTTACTTTCTTTTGTCCATAAGAACAGATATTTCCATATGAGAAAAATTTTACTTTCTACTGGATAAAGGCCAGAAGGCAAAAGCAGTTGCTCTTTTCTTAATATCATCCATCATATGCAAAGTTACCATCTCTTCTTCCTCCTTCCTTTCCATATGTCAATGTATCATCACCACTGAATGTTGTAATTTTCTGAGTGTCTAGTAGGTCTCATTCAGAGTTATTGAAGTCCCTTTTATAGTCTGGTCTGTTGCAGGACTGGGCACTACTATCACAGTATATGTGGATGTTTCTTTGCAGTCAAGATGACTTCTGGGAGAAAATATTAAGTAGCAGATTAAGCTACAGACCACCCAACCAAGACGATCAAGAATGAGGCCCTCTTTAAACAGATAGGAGAAGCTTCATGCTTACAAGCCATGGTCCTTATGGGGGACTTTGACCACCCCAACATCTGTTGGGAGGACAACACAGCAAAGCACCAGCATTCCAGGAAGTTCCTGGAGTGCATTGATGACAACTTCCTTCTTCAAATGGTAGAGGAACCAACAAGAAAAGGTGCTTTGCTGGACCTTGTTCTCACCAACAGAGATGGGCTGGTGAGTGAGGTAAAATTCAGTGGGAGGCTGGGCTGCAGTGACCATGGCACTGTAGAATTTAAGATTCTTAGGGCAGCAAGAAAAGCGCAAATTAAGCTGAGCACACTCAATTTTAAAAAGGCAAACTTTGGTCTCTTCAAGGGTCTGCTTGGTAGGGTACAATGGGACAAAACCCTGGCTGTGAGAGGAGCCCAGGAAAGCTGGTCCATATTCAAGGATCTTCTCCACGCCCAGGACAAATGTATCCCGATGAAGAGGAAGGCAGGCAGGAGTGCCAAGAGGACTGCGTGGATATGCAAGGAACTCCTGGATACACTTAGGTGTAAAAACAGCTTACAGAGGATGAAAGCAAGGACAGATATCCTGGAAGAAGTATAAAGAAGTAGTTAGAGAAGCAAGAGATCAGGTTAGGAATGCAAAAGCACAGGGAGAATTTGATCTGGATAAGAAGGTTAAAGGCAGTAAGAGAAGTTTCTATAGGTACATCAATGATAAGAGGAAGACTGGTCCACTCCAGAAGGAAACTGGAGAGCTCTTCATCCAAGATGTAGAGAAGGCTGAGGGTACTCAATAACTACTTTGTCTCAGTTTTCAATGGCAAGGACTCTGGTCAGGGACTGGGAAAAGGAAGATCCCCCCCATTGTAGAGGAAGAGTAGGTTCATGACTACCTGAAGAACCTGAAGGTCAACAAGTCCATGGGACCTGATGGGATCCACCCACGGCTCCTCAAGGAACTTGTGAATGAAATTGCAAAACCACTGTCCATCATATTTCAAAAGTCATGGCAGTTTAGTGATGTTCCTGCTGCCTGGAAAAGGAGAAACACAACCCCCATTTTCAAGCAAAGAAGAAAGGAAGACCCAGGGAACTACAGGCCAGTCTGTCTCACCTCTATGCCTGGCAAGATCATTGAGCAGATCCTCATGAAGGCTCTGCTAAGGCAAGCAGATAACCAAGGGGTGACTGGTGACAGCTAACAGGGCTTCACTAAGGGCAAGTCCTGCCTGACGAATTTGGTGGCCTTTCACAATGAGGTCAGAGCCTCAGTGAACAAAGGAAGAGCAAAAGATGTCATCTGCCCGGACAAGGTGCAAAACATTTGGCACTGTCCTACATGACATTCTGGTCTCAAAACTGGGAAGTTATGGTTTTGATGGATGGATCACTCATTGGATAAGGAATTGACTGGGTGGTCACACCCAAAGAGTTGTGATCAATGGCTCAATGTCCAAATGGGGACATGTGACAAGTGGTGTTCCTCAAGGGTTCTTACTCAGAACAGTACTGTGTAACATCTTTGTTGGCAACATGGACGATGGTATTGAGTGCACCCTCAGCAAGTTTGCCAACAACACCAAACTGTGTGTTGAAGTTAACACGCTGGAGAGAAGAGAGGCCATCCAGAGAGGGACCTTGACAGGCTTGAGAAGTGGGCTCATGCTAACTGCATGAAGTTCAACAAGGCCAAGTGCAAGGTTCTGCACTTGGATCAAGGCAATCCCACACAAGAATACAGACTGGGAGGAGAAAGGATTGAGGACAGCCCTGCGGAGAAGGACTTGGGGTTGATGGTGGAAGAGAAGCTCAACATGAGCCAGCAATGTGTGCTTGCAACCCAGAAAGCCAACCGCGTTCTGGGCTGCATCAAAAGAAGCATGGCCTGCTGGTCAAGGGAGGTGATTCTCCCCTTCTATCCTGCTCTTGTGAGACCCCACCTGGAGTGCTGTGTCCAGTTCTGGCACTCTCAACATAAGCAGGACATAGAGCTCCTTGAGCGAGTCCAGAGGAGGGGGACAAAAAAGATCAGAGGACTGGAGCACCTTGCCTGTGAAGGTAGGCTGAGGAAGTTGGGGTTGTTCAGCCTGGAGAAGAGGAGGCTTTGAGGTGGCCTTATAGTGGCTTTCCAATACCTGAAGGGGGCCTACAATAAAGTTGGGGCAGGAATTTTTGCATGGGTATGTAGCTGGAGGACAAGGGGCAATGAAACTTGACGAGGTGAGATTTAGATTAGATATTAGGAGGAAATTCTTTACTATGAGAGTAGTGAGACACTGGCACAGGTTGCCCAGAGAAGTTGTGGAAGCCCCATCCCTGGCAGTGTTGAAGGCCAGGTTGGATGGGGCTCTGAGCAACCTGATCTAGTGGGAAGTGTCCCTACCTGTGCAGGGGCGTTGGATATAGATGATCTTTAAGGTCCCTTCCAACCCAAACCATTCTGTGATTCTATGGTAATGTAGCAGGCATGAGACTATGATAATGTAGCTGATGGGACTTCACAGATTTTATAGGTTGTTGTGTCTGGACTGCAGCTGTAACCTTTTCATCTTTGTTAAGGTTTGCATACCTGCAGTCCCACAGCATGCATCAAAAATTTTACAATGGGCTTTGAAAACCCAAAGCAAAGACAATTGAATCGACAGGAGAATGAAGTTAGATAAGCAAGCTACTCTGTTTTTCTCAAGTTATTTAAGAAAGATGCATCAGTGGTCACTCAGCACCTATGTGGGTTAGAAACATTTCCAAATAATGGTTGTTGCAAGTGGAAGCCTTTTAGTACAGTAAGTAATAGCCAGATGGGATAATTCTGCAGCCTCTGGTGTGGTCTTACATTTTGGAACACTCATTAGATACCCTAATTTCATATGAACATCTGTCTAACAATATTTTCTTATACTTTGTTCTTATTATTATATAAATTTTTGCTATCCACAATCCTTTGGATTGTTATGCTTATAGTAATCACTAGGACTGTACTTCTCTTGACTGTGTCCCTTGTGTCTTTTGACATTGAATGCTCATCTAGTGTCTATCTTAAAGTTTCCCAGTCCCAGTAAATGTTCTTTATAGTGAAGGTAACCAACTAAATGTCAGTCCAAAAATAAACTTTCACCTGATCTTCTTAGCCCATGAAATCTAAAAAAGCCTTACTATTTATATAGAAAATCAACTTTAGAAAACTTATGCAAGACTTACATAAAAATTGTAAAAGCTTTATTCCTATCACTTCAATGTAATATCTAAGTGCCTTCTACTAGGTAATCCAGCATAGCATCTTTTCCAAACCTGGAATGTGAACTATTCCCATACTGTTAGTAAGTTACTATTTTTTTGAATTTTCTTTCCCTGTAGCATGGATTTCTATCCTTGTTTCAGCTTTTTGTATAGTGCATGTTCATATACATTTGCAGATAAAATTTTATTTCATTGAGAGGCTTTTATCTATTATTGGGAAGTTTCCAGACTTATAGGAAAGCAACAGGCCTACAAGTCTGAGTGCCTCCTCCTAATTTTGATGCAAAATCAGCCATGGTAGCTTTTATTACTTTAAGCAAATAAACTGTTGAAGATAGCATAAAAAATCCATTTTTGTGACTCTGTTGGGTGGTGAGGAGGTGTGGATAATACCTGTAACCTCTATGACTATTTCCAGACAGATCAAATGACTGTGCTTTTTGGCTTCCCTGCTAGTAAAGCTCGTTGAGTGAGTAATGAGAAAACAATTATGTCAGATGATCCAAGCTGTCTCTGGACTGCTTCTCTTTCATCTGCCACTGAATCAATTTAAACACCTATTGTATAGAAAAAAAATTAATTGTTTTGAAATTTCAGCTTTAACAATGCATGGCCCCTAATGCAACAAAACCCGTAGTAGGTACTCTAGGTAATAATTTCTCCCTACAGCAGCGACGTGAGTTAAATGTAAGAAAGATCGCATTGTTTCTGGAATCTGAATTAATGAGTTTTCTGCCTTTGCCTCTCATTTTCCTCCTCTTAGCCTGTCCCCTTGGTTTCTTTAAAGCATCTGTGGGAGATGACCCCTGCCATCTATGCCCTGCCCACAGCCACACTCCGCTGCCAGGCTCCAGTGAATGTGTGTGTCAGAACCGCTACTATAGATCTGCTTTGGACAATTCTGATGCTCCCTGCACTGGTAAGTATTTGGGTGGATTATTTGAAAGCAAGAAGAGCAGTTAATGAACGAGAATATGCCTGAATGATTCAGGCAAGTTGCAATTCACCTTTTCTCATGACCTCTAATAAAACCTAAAACTTCTCTTTGCTCCTCCAGTTGACTGCAGGGTATATCCACTCATTAAATGCAAATGAGAAGGCAGAAGTGTTCCCACATGATTTTTACAAGTTGATACAAAACTCTGTTTTGAGAATACTGGGGTGTTGTAATACTAGATGCTCAGGAATGAAAAAATATCAAATTTTAGATGACTCGTGCAACCTTAAATAAGTTCATTGCAGGCATCAATAAAGTACAACTTTAATGAGAGAATACTTTACTAATATCTCATTAAATTCTGAATTCATTTCATACACAGGATGGTCATTTTTCATTGAAGGCATTAGTTAACTAGTATTTTCTTCCCTTTATCATTGAAAGTGTAAAGACCATCTGCAAACTTTATTTATTGGAAAAAATTAATTTTTTCATTAGCTTCTCTGTGGTTCTCATTAATTATGACTTTTCATAGTAATTTGTTATTAATGTTAACAGGTCAAGAAAGAATAGTTAGTTGTAGAAAATAAAATAAGGTTAGTGATTAGTACTCAAAATTATAGTTTCAATAGTATATAATCAGACATTACTCTTGAACTTTGAGAGAGTGGCCAGGAAAAAAGTTCTGTCCTAAAGCATCTTGCACTTTATGGCTCTGAAGTTAAACACTTAGAAATTAGGAAACATCTTTCTTTGCTTTTTTTTTTCTTGCTTTTTTTTTTTACCTGTAATCCTATGGTTCCTGTACTGCACAGAAACAATCCATCTCCAGCAGCCTCAAAACACTAAATATTTTTCCTGGGCAGCTGTCTATCCTTTGCACTGACTTTGATAAGAATCTTCAGAGAAAACTAGTATGTGACAATGCAAATGCTGAGTGGTCCAGTTAAAATCTCAAAAGAAAATTTAAGTCTGACATTTCCTTACATACAAATGCTTCATCTTGTCAGTAATGCATTTTCTAAACAGTCTTCTGTGTGCTATTTCCCAGCATAGTTAATTTTTTTAACAACACTGGAAATGTGAGACCCCAGCAAAATTCAGCTATTGGAAATACTCAAATGATCCAGCAATGAGCTACTTTGCAGCTAGAGAGATCCCCCACAAAGACCTCATCCACCTGTGCTGATTGTGTCATTCTTTATAGTGATCATTGATAGACAGAGAAAGGACTTTGCCCATGGTTTTAATGTATATTTCTTAACTTTAGAGCAATAGTTATAATAGTTATATTGCTCTATATTATATTGCAATATAGAGAATGAGGATTCTTGGGTTTCACTATAGCCGTTAGAGGGAAATATTCTGTAAAACATGTTTTCCTTACCTCTGCCTGTTACTAAGCTCAGCCTCTCTGTCCCTGCCATTCCCATCCTGCTTTGTGTCTATGCCCAGCTTTAGCAGTGCAGCATTGCTGCTCATTTTAACCTCATTTTCACTTTCTAGCTCCAGTGTCTTGTCCCATGCTCAACCCCATGCCATGTTCTCACTCTGCATTTTCTTCCTACTCTTCATTGTCTCTGTGCCAGCAGGGGTAGTGTTGAATGCATGGAATGGGCATGTTTTCTGTCAAGAGTTTATTCCCGATGCCACTCGGGAACCCACCTGGTAGCAGGAATAATCATGAGGAAACTGGTGTTCAGTTTCTGCAATAGATGGAACACACTAACTGAAGTCTGAGATAATTCAGACATATTAGGTGCCAAAGGAGAGAATTAGGGGTCTCAGTAGAGAGAAATCTTTACTAAGGTTGCACAAAATTTAGAATTTCAAAGACTTGGAGTTTCCCTAAACATTGGCTGTTCTTTTAGGGAAAGTAAAAGTTACACCCTTGAAACAAAGACCCTGCTTGTTATTTTTTTTCCTCTAAAATGTGGTAGTACAGTTACTCCTTTGTGTATGTAAGTTTATGTTTGATATAGCAAAGGATATGTTGTGGGTTTTTTTTAGCCTTACTCAGAGAAGAGTAAAAATGTGAAGAAAAAGTAATTTGTTCATCTGTTCTTTTCTCCCTGCTTTGTCTTCTCTCCTCCCGCACCTTTCTTGTCTTCTTTATGGGATTTTGATATTTCATTCTGTCTTCTAGGCATTCCCGCTGCTCCCCGTGACCTTAGCTATGAACTTGTTGGCTCCAACGTGCTCCTGACCTGGCGCCTCCCCAAGGACCTGGGTGGCCGCAAGGATATTTTCTTCAATGTCATCTGCAAAGTATGCCCAGCAGGGTCCTCAGGGCCATGTGTGCGCTGTGGGGACAGCGTAAAATTTGAGCCACGCCAAGTGGGTCTGACAGAAAGTCGTGTGCAAGTCTCCAACCTCTTGGCCCATGTGCAGTACACTTTTGAGATCCAAGCCGTCAACTCGGTGACTGAATTGAGTTCAGAAGCACCCCACTATGCCACGATCAATGTTAGCACCAGCCAGTCAGGTGAGGAGACTCTTGCATCTGAGTCCCAAAATTTCCAATTCTGTCTCTCATTTAATTGGCTTTTATCTTTTGAATCCTGAAGCTGTGTCTTCTTACTTGTGTGTTGTGACCTTTTTTATCTTGCCCTGTTAAGTTCTGTGATTTCACTTCTGGCATTCTCTTTCCTGCTTTCATTGAATGGGCTTTCCTTTCTTCCCAGTTGGCAGAAAAACTGAGGCTGGCAGAAAAACTGAGTTTAGCAGCTGGTGTGGTTGTACATGTTGAAGAGTTGTTGAGGCAAGCTGCTCTGGAGAAGGTAATGGGAGGGTGTAGTTCCGTGAGTCAGAGGATGCTTCTTAATTCTGCAAGACAGAGGACACTAACCAGGGTTCAACAGGGATTTTGTAAGCATCAGCTTGCCACAACATCTCTTAGAGAGCTTTCCTTCATTTCCTCTTCACCTTCTGTTTCTCCTACTCTTCTCAATTTTCTTACACTTCAGTCTTTCTAGCATTTTTGACCTGTTCACTTTTTTTTCTTTCTGTGTTTTATGATGTATGTTTTTTCCATCTTTGCTTGTTCCTGTACACAACCATCCATTCTCCTCATTTCAGTTCATACTTGAATGCACTTTAACAAGCAGTATCCACTGTTTCATCATATCTGTCCACCTTTGCCTTGTTGCATATTAAAATGAGGAAGTGATAAAGGCACTGTCTAAAGATGAAGATACAGTTGAAGATACAGATAGGTGCTGTGTGACAAAAAAAAGAATGTATACAGTGACACCTAAATATACATGCCCCTGGGATGGCATATGTTAATACTGTGCAGTGGGTCATAAAAGGATATGAAAACTACAGTTTTTACAGTTCCTGGAGAGGTGTTAAATGGAATTTCAACTAAGGATCCAGAAGCAGAATCACCACTCCTATTTTAGTGAAATTGCTCTGCATGTCATATATTTTCTTCTGCCTTCTCCTTGCCTTTTTAACCTCGTTGTTCTGGTAAGTGGTCTTGGAATATTATTTTCCTGCCAAAAGGAAACAGAGATTTTGTTAGGGTTTTTTGTTGTGGGATTTTTTTTTTCCTTTGACATAGTATAGTTGTATCAAAGATGTTGTGATCCTTGTAGCTAGGAACTAAACCACAGGGATAGCTAAACTAAAACACTAATGGCTTGTGTTGGCTGTCAGAGGAAGGGATAGGTTAAAGATTTGAAGAGTAGTTCAGACTGATGGATAGCATGCTTATCTATTGGTAGGAAAATAGAGGACAGCATCAAGTAAGGTCTGATTTTCTGTAGATATGTAGAGGCACTGGAGCTGGAGACAGCCACGTGTGTACAGGCATACAGTTCTGCTAACTGTCAATAATAAGTTGGTCATTACAAACGTATAAGCTAATATGGACAGTAATTGTACACTGCTTGTTTAAGAGGATATAATGAGGAGTAATGTGATAAGGAGGAAGTGGAGGAAAAATTTGAAGTGAGTGACAGGAAATGTCTCTAAACATTTAGAGATGTTTAAATGTTAAATTAAAAAAAATCCCTAATGAGCTTCCACAGTGTAGTTGTCAAAACCCCTGCAAAACCAGGCTTTGGTAAAGCTCCAAGAGAAATGCTGTGAAACCAGATGTGGCGTAATGATCTTGGTTAAATCAGATCTTGTCATTTCTGCTTCTGTGCTATGGAAAGGAATATATATAAACCCTAAGTATCTTCCATACTGTTAGCAGATGCCAGGGTTTGTCTATGTCTGTTTCTTCCATTTGAAATGTTACTTCACAGGTATTAAGTAACAAAGCATACGTAGGATACCTGGTCACCTTAAGAATCTGGCTGCAAGTCTTTTGCTAACAGAAAAAAATATATGGCTGGGTAATTTATATGGTAATTCCAGGCAGTTACTTTAGCTTCTGCTGGAGACAGATGGGTGTTCTGTTAGTATTCTAAAGAATTCTCTTTCTTCATGCTTCTCATCTCAGCCTTCTTCATCTATATCTGAGGTACTTCAATTAAGTAGCTGCTTTCTTCTCCTGCCTGGAATCCACAAATCTACACTCTTTTTTTGCTTCTGTTTGACTTTTCTGACCACTCCTATTCCTCCAGGTTCCTCTTAGTGTCTGTGGGTTTACTGGGTGTCTCTCTCTAAGGTGCCTCTCATGCACTGAAGCAGTTTCATGGGAGGGCAACTTTCTTAAGCAGCAATGTGTACTGAATGACTTCTTTCTGTGTTTGGTTGTGGTTTTTTTCCTTTGCCCTTCCTCAAGATCATTAGGAGTGAACTTGAGATGAGCTGCCCTTGATTCATAGTGACAGCTCATACTAACAAGGCTCTTCCTCCATCACGTGACCTGTCTCATCCATACCCCTTCTCTCCAGTTCCTTCAGCAGCTTTTCACTTTAGCATGGCTTATCATAGTTATTGCTGTTGTGTTATTGTAATAATTATTATTACTACTGTTATTATTATACAAGCAGAGACGCACATTTCAGGATCTCATGCTCTGAAAGAGACAAGGAGCGGACAGGAAGGCATGAACGATATAAAAACAGGAAACTGGAGAAAGTTAAGATTTCAGAGTAAATGGCTGTAGCAAAAATTTTCTCTCCACTGATTTAAAGGTGATGAAAGAAAGACCCTCCAGCCCTGACAGTTTCTGAATATTCTGCTTACTCAAATATCAGGCAGAGTCCTTTCACTTCTTCCAGTTGCTAATCCAAAAAATCATCCTCCTCACCCCTACCCTTTTGTTGGAGGTATCTTAGGCAATATTCTGTGCTGCAACAGTTGTACTTTTCTTTCTCCTCTGCTGCCTATTCACTCTTCATCTTTGTCTCCAAAATGTTGTTCATGTAAGAGTTTTCTTTCCCCTGACAGTCTGCTAGCCCTGCTTCAGAGTAGGATAGGATCTTTTGGTCTCACAGTCACATTTTTGTGGTAGCCTGATTATGATGTTCATGCTCTTCACTGACTATGTGTCTGAAGACAGAATAAGAAGGGCCGGCACTGAATAATTTCCTTTAATATGGTAAGACTTAACCTTCTATGTCAAAAAGCATCTGAAACCTGTTTGGATAATAATAATAAAACCTGTTTGGATAGTGATAGCATTACATGTAAATACAGTATGCAAATTACAAGAAGGAAAAACTGTCCAAAATTCAGATAAGAGAGAAGGGAATTGCTTTCAGCTCATCTTTGAAGTGCTGAGGGTGAAAACCTGAGGAAGTGTCAGGCTATAATAGAAGAGGTTGGGAGGCTGTTGCAGATAGCATGAGCTGCATAAGGAAAAGCTATTATGTAATTGTAGTGGAGTTATCCTTTTTCACAGAGGGGAGCCTGACACAAAGAAGGCAAAGAACTTAATATCCAACCATATTATTTAAAAAAAAGAAAGAAAGAAAGAAAGAAAAGGATTAAAATCTTAATGATTATTTTAATATCTTCTAGTGTACTTACAGGGTAAACAAATATCTCATGTTTCAGGACAGAATTCTGGTTTTCATGTAAAGGATTGTGAAAAAAAAAATCCCTCTGTGCACAGCTGTAACTACCTAACCAATTTTTCCCTGTACACCTTCAACTGAAGCATGTAGTAATGTCTGTTGCCAGACACACTCTACTGAGTTTATTCATTCAGACAGTTGTTCTATTCATAGAAAGAAGAGGAAAAGATAAAGACAGTAGAGACCCAAATATTGGAGCAAATCTATGCAGACTTTTAAAAGCAAGTAGTTTTAATTTTTTTTTAAACTGAATCCAGACATTATGAGAGCTAATAGAGATCTGTGAGAATAAAGGTTATGTGATCAGATTGCCTTGTACCTGTGTAAGAGGGTGAATGAGGACACGGACAGCTATGAACAGTGCCAGGAAACTGAAGAGGACCTTACAGAATATTTTTGGGTGAAAAGGTGTGAGAAAAGGAAAAGCATTAAATGCCAAGTATGATTATGAGATTATGAAGGAAAATGGATGAGTCACTCTGTGCTTATTGTCCTCTGAATGAACTACCGTACTTTTCAAAGTAACAAGCCATTTGTTTATTTACAATCTAATTGCCAACCCTGATTATTCACCAAAGGTCCCTAAGAATTTGGCTGTATTGTTTTTTTCTTACATAGGAACAAAAAAATACTCTTTAGGTTTAATTTTTCTCTCGGTCACCCTTGTGAACTCAGCTATCTTCAGTGGATTTGCCCAGTTATGCCTGGGACTTAATAAAAATTTCTATGATCACTCCTCAAAAATAAACTTCCAGTTTCTCTCCTTACTATGCCCTATCTCTACAGCATGAGCAGAGAATGAATGCGCTTGTTTTCACATTTCTGGTTTCAGCAAATGAAGACAGAAACTTTTTGAGCAACTAGAAATAGGACGTATACAGTAAAGCATGGCACTTTGTGGTATAAATTATTTTTTTCTGCTTATTAGGGATGAGTTGAACACATACAGAAGAAGCAGTAACAATAATGGTAAAGGAAATAAAAATTACTAATTAATTTGCCTTTCTGTCAAATCAGTCTTCATCCACAGAAAGTAAAGTACAAGGTTATGACATAAGACAACCCAAGATACTTTAAAGGATTTTCAGGTATTTAGAGAAAGGGTCAGAACTAAATTGAAGTCTGTGAAAAAGCCATAGGACATTTTCAAAATAAAGACAAGATATTAAACACATAATGAAGGAAATTTCCATGCTATATTCAGACTGATCTTCCTTGAAGATGATATATGGGAAAATGTGTGGAATAAAGCTAGGGTCTTCACACTGTTTACTTAGAGTGTGAGTATAAGATGATACTGGAAGAGGTAATGAAGGAGAAACTAGAATTTGAGAGTGGTAGATTTGGGGCTAGTATTAGAGAATATAGAGGCATATTAGAGAACATTAGAGGCATAGGTGAAGTTGATCAAACCATGTGAAATATAAGAAAACAAATAAATACCCAGAAAGAACATACAGACCCTATCAGGGTTGAGTTTGAGTACCAATTAAGTATGACCTGTGAGCCAGTTGTCTAAACTGCTGTTGTAGGCCATGGATGTCTAGACAGTACTGTTGAGAGAGTGATTCAAACTTATTATTAGAATCATAAAATGGCTAAGCTTGGAAGAGACCATTGGAGGATGTCTACTCCAACCCACCTGCTTAAGCAGGGCCACCTTGAGCATGTTGCCCATGACCACATCCAGAACATTTCTTAGTATCTCCAAGGTTGGAAACTCCACAACCCCTCTGGGTAACCTGCTCCAGTGCTCAATCAAAAGAGTTTTGTTGTGTTCACAGGGAATCTCCTGTGTTTCATTTTGTGTACATTGCCAGTGGACCTGTCACTAGCCACTGAAAAAAAGACTGTCTCTGTCCTATTTTCATCCTCCCTTCAAGTATTTGTGTACATTTATGAGATCCCTGCAAGCCTTCTCTTCTCCAGGCTGAACAGTCCCAGCTCTCTCAATCTCTCCTCATTAGAGAGTATGTCCATGTCTCTCTTGTACTGGGGAGCCTAGAACTGGGCACGGGTCTTGAAGTGTGGCCTCAGCAGAGCTCAGCAGAGGAGAAAGAACACCTCCCTCAACCTGCTGGCAACATTCCTTCTAATGCAGCCCAGAATACTATTGGCTGTCTGTCACAGTTTGACTCAGGATTGACAATTAAACAAGCAATAATAATGCTCTCACTCCCCTCCCCCTCCCACTCAGAAATTTTTAAACTAAAATACAGGTCAAATGTTGCTAAGTGACTTGGAGTATTCCTTCCAGGTGTGGGAAAAATTGTGGATTGGAAAGAACTGAGAAGAGTCGGAAGATCTGGGCTTCTGTGGTTCAGTGGCCTGCAGAGGGACTGAGACTGTCAAATACAGTAGCAGTTTTCACATTTGGGCACCAGTCCTGACAGGGTTTGGCCTGAGATACAGGAGCTAGTCTGAACACAAGGCTGCATGTCAGGCTATGAAAATTAGATGTTTTCATTCTCTAGGACCTGCAACTGAACTGAGACCACTGACTTGAAGAGCAGCTCAAAGTCTGTTCCTTCACACATCAGTGTTTTAATCTGGTTTGCAACCATAATCTGGTAGTGAAAGGCCTCCATTACTTTGATAGCCATACTTGATTTTTTTTTCCCCCAGGCAAAGAATTATAATCTGAGGGAGAAGCAGAAGAGAAGTAGTGTGCTCTGTTTTTGCTTTGACCACTGTCACATTGTTTGTCCAAGTGTCATCCTAGATCAAGGCAGTGGCACTGAACATCTTGTCATCTTACATGTAAAAATTGCAAATTTGAAGATCAGAATAATATGCTAGTTCAAATACAGGTAATTTCATCATTTCTGTGCATGATCTGTTGGATGTGGATTTCTTCATTTTCTTTTTGCCCAAGTTGTCATTGACTGTATCTTCCAGTGGAGTAGAATTGTGCCTGCATTTCTTCTAGCTATTTTATAAAGTACTTCATAATGCAAATTAAGGGAAGTTAAAGGATCAGCTAACCTAATTTATTAACTCATCATGAATGAATATTCAATATAGTTCATTGTTAAGTTTATCCATTTGCAATCTCTCCCTCCTCTCTTTTATTCTAGTCCCCTCTGCTGTCCCCATGATGCATCAGGTGAGTCGTACTACCAATAGCATCACACTATCATGGCCTCAGCCAGACCAGCCCAATGGGATCATCCTGGATTACCAGCTACGCTACTTTGACAAGGTGAGCAGAATGTGATGAAGTCCTGATGGTTGTGTAGCTGTTGTGAAAAAGAGGACAGGGAAATTGTCTCTCTGCGAGATGTACCCCTGGATAAGGATGGATAAGGTAGAGAAAAATGCTTCCATTATGAGGGAAGAATAAGCTGTATCAAAACCAGTTCATAATACACACTTCATCTAACATCAGTCCATCTGCTTTTCTCAACTTGAAACCATCTAGTCTCACATTACTTTTTGGTCACTGACATTCACAGGCAGAGGATGAGGATAATTCATTCACCTTGAATAGTGAAACTAACATGGCCACCATATCAAATCTGAGCCCAGGCAAGATCTATGCCTTCCAAGTACGAGCTAGAACAGCAGTGGGCTATGGCCCATACAGTGGAAAGATGTATTTCCAGACTTTAATGGGAGGTAAGTGCTACCATTTTGTATTCAGATCTTCACATGACCATCTTTCACTTTGGTATGCCCCTGAGTATTAGCTCTGGATGACTGGTACCAGACACTCCTACTCAACTTGTATTTCTTCATATCATTTGCAAATGCAGATTTGTTCACTCAAAGAAGCTTCATGCTGTCAGAGCATATTGTTTACACTACCTCCATATTCCCCAGTCCTACTCCTTGTTGCCTCTGCACCTCTGACCAGCAGGAACAGAATGTATCAGTGCAACTCTCTTTAGGAGGTAGCTACAGTTCATACCACTACACACTTCTGTAGTGTGGTCTTCAGTGGCCACAGAAGAATTATAGCTGAATGCTCTGTGAAAGTCTTAAAGACAGGGGGGACACAGCATATACTCAGAAGCTTGTCTTCCAGCAGTATCACCCTCCATTCAGGCAGAGAGCAACATATTACCTTGTGATACTCTTTGGTCTGGATCAAAGGTACACGCATGTATATCATCTACAATCTAGGGGACCTGGGGATAAATTCCAGGTGTAGAGCTGGCCTATACTAAATTGACTAGTCTTATGTCAGCAGACCAGGGGAAGGAAAAGTGGATTCAGAGGGAACATTGGTTTTTGGGAAGTAGGAAGGAGAAGCACTAGAGAAGCACAGTGACTGAAGAAGTAAGGGGGTAACCAAGTCAAGTGTTTGTTCCCATGCTCTGGACTAGCATGGGAAGCAAAAGATTGGTAGGGATGGAATTATGGATGAGACTTAGTAGAATAGAAGATAAACTCTAACAGTTACTGTCCTCTGTATTTGTGTTTGTGTATGCATGTGTCTTCTTTGCTAGGGGAGCGCTCGGAAATGGTGCAGGACCGACTGCCACTTATTGTGGGCTCAGCACTCGGTGGTCTAGCCTTCTTGGTCATAGCTGCCATTGCCATCCTTGCCATCATCTTCAAGAGGTGAATTCCTTGACCTGCTCATGTGCACTGCAGACAGTGGAACTTTCTTACCCCCGCTACATAACCCCATCCTCAAGGAAACATCCTGATTTACATGTATCCATATGTCCTTGAGATGTCATCTTCTAATTAAGGAAAGATCTTGCCCCATAACTGCTGTGTGAGGAGCATGTCCTTTGGTGAACTGCTCATGTAGTTAGCTGATATGTGGCTACTTAAGGGAAGCATTTTCCAGCTGGTACTCAAAGGGAATTTGAGTGCATCACTGTAAAGAAGGCAACACAAATTGCATTTTAGGCAAGCTAGTGGAGAATGAAACAATATAAGGAGGAATAACTGGTGGAATAAGTGTTTATATTGACTTATTTAGAAGGTGCTAAATACTATTTAACTGAGGACCAAGACATAGTAGCTCGTTTCCTGAAGAATAAAATCTGTACAACCCCAGTAGTTCCATGGAACACTAACTCAAAAATACAGGTTAAAGAAAGCAGTTTCCCATTTTGGAAGACTATTTCCCATTTTGGAAAGAAAAAAAGGCAGATAAGTCAATGTAGAGATAATAAGTCATGGCAAAAAAGGACCGAAATTTTAAAGAGAAAGAGAAATAAGGGTCACTATTGTAGAGGTACAAAAGTAAACAATCGGAATTTTATTTGAAGAGAAGAAACTTTACCTGCTCATTGAATTTACTGAGGTTTGAACTTAATCCCCTAGATTATCAATAATGAATTTCTGTATCTTTGCTCTACTCTGCCTCTGGGCAAGAGAGACTTTTTAGCTTTTTCTGATGACATAAAAAAATGTATAAACTACTTAACTTTAGAAAATTACATCTAGTTTTAATGATTTCTTTGTTGTTCTCTTCCCTTTTCTACATTTTTTCTCCTTCAGTGTATGTTATTTTTAAAATACTTTTTTTTCTGCAAAAAAAAAGAATTATCAAATATTGTTATATTTGCAGTGTTGCCTTCTTTTGTAGTTTTGAACTGTTAAAAATATAATTTGTTGTTACAATTGGAAATGTGATATTATGTGCACAACTCAATAAAGCATATATTTTTCTAAAAAAATAAACCAAATCCAGAATACATTAATATTACCAAAACTGTGTTGGGAAAAGATACTAATGGGTTTCTTTAAAGGTATTTACATAAAAGGAAGTATCATAAAAATAGAATAATTTATACTTAAAACATCATATGCAATTAAGACAATTGTTCAGAAAAAGTCAAGATACCAAATTTCTGGTTTAAATTTACCCTTGATAAGAAAAGTGAATTTGAAAATGTAGGAAATTAGGAATACCACATTCTTTAAAAGATTGAATATGTATAGAGTCAAATGCTGTAATTTTAACTTGTTTTTCTAAATTATTGATACACATTTTCCAGGCAATATAGAATCTAAAACACATATTTACTTAATTTTTATTTTTTTTTTATGATGGAAAACCGTTTGTATGTTAGATCATCTGTATAAAAACATTAATTAAGACTTCACTTTAAGATGCAACAGCAGTTAGAGCTCTTTAAGTATAGGCCCCCAATAAAGCAACTCTTTTTCCACAACAGAACAAATTTTGAAGGTAGAACTATATGTGTGTGTGCAATCTTAGCAGAATTTAAAGAGGTAAGCCTACAAAAGAAAAATAACACACAGTTACCTGTTAATATGACAGAAGTAGTTGTGTTAGTAAAGAAATGTAACATAATGTTTCATGATACTCTGTCTTCAGATGCTAATTGGATCAGCAGCTAGAAGGTCTTGTGCCTAAAGAGCAAAGCATATGAGTTGACATAAATCCATGCATACAGCAGGCAATCCAGTCTAATTAATATGATTTAGAAATTATTTTAAACTAGCATAAATTGTATGTTTTTGGAAAATAAAGTAACATTATTGGGAATAAAGGAAGTGTCTTGAAAACACAAATTATGTTTAAAGAATAGGATCAAGCTTACAAAACAACCAGATTATACAGGAAGAAAATTGCTTGAATCACACACATTTAAGAGGAGAAAGAAATCTGAGAAAGATTGAGAAGGCCCTACTCTTACTGGAAATAAGATGCATATATGCAATAAATACGAAAATGAAAAGACCATACCTGTTTAATCTGTACATTTAAAAATCACATAATGGTGCAAATTTCTATCCATCTGGCTCTGTGGGGTTGGTTTTGGGTGCCATACTTACAAAAAGATTTGTCAAAGTAAATGCTGTTAAGACACGAGGAGGAAAAATTAAAATTAATTAATCTTTGGGCAAAATTCATACAAATTAAACATTAGAGTAAATGGCTTTTAGAATGGTTTTGAAAAATATAAAAGGCATCATAGGAGGTGGCTTAGATTAACAATGAAAAGAGTAACTTGTTTTAATGAAAAGAAATTAAAATGCAAATTTAGCCTGAGTAGCAAGAAAACTTCCAAGACAGTAATGTTAAACTGTAGTGTTTTTTATTCAGGATAGTGCTAGAGGGCCTATCATTTGGCATATCTAGAGTGGGGAGGCAAACAGTGGTTTAACAACTATCACACAGAAAACAAGCATGCAGTTACCATGCATGGTTACCATGAGACGGGCAGGATCTTAACACCCATCTCCTAGTTCTAAATTCAAGGAATCTCTGAATCTTGCATTGAGAAGCATACCCCAGCATCTGATGAGACACTCTTGTGTGTTTTAACTTCCCTTTCCTTTATGTCCTGCAGTAAAAGGCGAGAGACTCCATACACAGACCGCCTGCAGCAGTATATTGGTGCACGAGGTAAGTGCTCTTAAGCAACAGAAGGCAAGAGTCTTTTTCTTTTCAGGACTCATTAACATCCATGGCTCTCAGGGTTTGATTCTGGTGATGTTTTGGGCTGTCTCCTCCACTGCAGGACTTGGAGTGAAGTATTACATTGATCCTTCAACCTATGAAGACCCCAATGAAGCTATTCGGGAATTTGCCAAGGAGATTGATGTGTCCTTCATCAAGATTGAGGAAGTCATTGGATCAGGTAGTGTCCAGATTTTGAAGTGCCTTCTTGTTTTCCTTGAGACCTGGGCACACTGCTGGCCTGGAATGGACTCAACCATAGTACATCAAGTGTCTCAGGATTGCTAACCACTTTTACCAGAATTCATCTTAACCTTATATAGTGGCTCCAAACTAAGTTTAAAACACCCTTCGAAGACTCAGAGCTCCTCATTTGAACACTAAAGCTGCAGCCTCCAACCTGAGCCTTCATCAAGAACTTTACCTTAATCCCAGCGGTTCTAGTAACCCTATGTCCAAGCAGCACCTGGAGTCTTCCACAATGGAATGTTTCACTGTACCTGACTAAAATTCTTTGCTGTGTTTCCTTACTTGAGGTGTGTTTCTTCCTCCCTGACAGGAGAGTTTGGAGAAGTGTGCTTTGGGCGCCTAAAACACCCAGGGAAACGTGAATACACAGTAGCTATTAAGACTCTGAAGTCAGGTTACACAGATGAACAGCGGCGGGAGTTCCTGAGTGAGGCCAGCATCATGGGACAATTTGAGCATCCCAATGTCATCCATCTGGAGGGTGTGGTCACCAAGAGCCGGCCTGTCATGATTGTCACAGAGTTCATGGAGAATGGATCACTGGATTCCTTCCTCAGGGTACCACAACCAGAGTCTCCCAGAACTGTTACCTCTTCATCTTGCTGTGTGCCAGTCTCAGATCTGATAATTTTTCCTGTCCTTCCTCTTCACTCCTGTTTCTATAAGTCCTCAGTTGGCCTCTTCAGGTGCAATAGAAATAATAGCAAATTACCAGAGTAAGTGTTTTTGGGTCAACATGGTGAAAATATTCCAAAAGCTCACCCATCATGTAAAACTTCATTATTTTAGACTTCTCCAGTTTAAAATATTAATGATAAACAGTACTAAATTGTTTATCTTTCTACACAGCCTTCCAGTTCCTTAAGTGCATGCTCAAAGTTTGCCTTTTTAATAATGCTTTTCAAGCTTTATTCCAATGAATGCTTCAAGTTTCAACACTCTAATGAAGTAGCAAAATTTGTAGTTCTTTTTCAACTCAGAGTTCCCAGTGTTTTTTCTAAAAATGAAACATAAATACATACATTTTTGTAGTATAGATGCTTCACTTCTTCCTTTTTTGATGTATATGCTAATTCAACCACAAATGCTTTGGCAGGTACATTTTGAGGAGCACATGAGCACACTATGTAGAACTGCATAGAATCCATTTGAAAGATTTTAAAACAGCAAAATAGTAAGGGCAGATTTGTCTGCTTCCATTCATTTAGCCATCTTAGTAGTTAATGAGACTAGACATAGGATGATAAAAGAGGATATGGCCACAAGATGAGACTTGTCTTCAGAAAAAGATCACCAGTGTCTGACTTCATTTTAGATTCATTTCTTTAAGCCCATCCTCCTTTCATATTTGCTCTCCCTGAACCTTCAAATTTTGGCTGAAGTTAAGATGTATGCTCTCTAACTTCATAAATCCACCTTGTTACCTTGTCTTTGTTAGTGTCCCTTGTTGGCTTCCTGTTCTGTCATAAAAGTATATGTTTGCCTTCTCACTTGCAGCAGAAGGAGGGACAGTTCAGTGTGTTACAGCTGGTGGGAATGCTACGGGGCATTGCAGCTGGCATGCGCTACCTTTCAGACATGAACTACGTGCATCGTGACCTGGCAGCACGAAACATCTTAGTCAACAGTAACCTTGTGTGCAAGGTGTCAGACTTTGGTTTGTCCCGCTTTTTGGAGGATGATGCTTCAAATCCCACCTATACTGGAGCTTTGGTGAGTTATGGCTATGGAGTCAGTTACTGCAGTGCTGCCAGATAGAATTTTTTCATGTGTCCCTCCTTGATTTGGTCCTTTTTAGTCCATTTTGAGACTAGAACCACCAGTGCATTAGAACCTTCTAACCTGTTTCAAACAGGTGAAGACCAAAAATAACTGAATATCTGATCCACTCTGCTATGTGGAATGGAATCTCAGTGCTGTTCTTTGTGGAATGATGATGAATAGGACAAACCTCATAACCTGATGTAGGTGTTATCTTTCCCCTTTCATTAGTTTCTTACAGGAAGTATAAATGATTGAAGGAAAGACTGAAGTCCTGTACTACCACCCTTTTCTCAAAGAGGTTTTTTGGGTTTTTTCCTACAGACAAATAACTGACATAAGTATATTTATTTATGGGCTTACAATCAATCATCAAATTAACTTACTGCCTACAAAGTTCTGGCACTTACAGTACATACAAAAGAAGAGGTGGGAGTATGACTGACAGATTGAAACTACCATTTGGTATGCAGGGGATGAAGAATTCAGTCACTGAAAAGTGAAACAAGTTTTAGATATGTGTGTGTTTTGAAGAACAAGCACCTGAACGATCTGTCAGGTCATATCTGCAGTCCAGTGATGTAAAGATGGAAAGAGAAAGGAGTTGATGCTGGCCACTCAATATATCTTAGTGTTGCAGGTTGGGATTGTTTAATTTACTTTAGATTTCCAAATGATTGTGACTCTCAGGAGGATTTTACTTTCTGCCACCTCTCAAATGCTGCAAAGAAGAGCTATAAAAGTTAAAATAATGGGATTTGTAGCAACCAGGAGACATGATTCTGTTGGTTTTGGTTTTTTTTTTTTAATCTATAGTTGCCAATAGAACAAGGTGGAAAACTAGAACATAGTTTGAATTTAAATCAACAATGTCTACAAGACAGCATCAATTGGACTGGCAGCCCATACTGAGAGTCATGCTACTGGCATCTGTTCAGTGATGCCATTTTCACAAATGGTCCTTGTCTCACTAACATTCTTGTTGCTCTCTGACTGCTTTCTAGGGCTGCAAAATCCCCGTCCGCTGGACTGCCCCTGAAGCTGTCCAGTATCGCAAGTTCACTTCCTCCAGTGATGTTTGGAGCTATGGCATTGTCATGTGGGAGGTGATGTCCTATGGTGAGAGGCCTTACTGGGACATGTCCAATCAGGATGTAAGTTTTAGAAGTGGTAAAAATGTAAATCTGCCTCTCTGAACCGTATCAGTTCAAGTAGTAGGAAGTCATACACCATCAAGTGATTGAAGCTTGTTTGTCTTTTATTTCCCCGGCTGTGATACAGCTTTGTTCTTCTTTTCCTTCAGGTAATTAATGCCATTGACCAGGACTATCGCCTGCCACCACCCCCAGACTGCCCAACTGTTTTGCACCTACTGATGCTTGACTGCTGGCAGAAGGAGCGGGTCCAGAGACCCAAGTTTGAGCATATAGTCAGTGCCCTAGATAAAATGATCCGCAAGCCATCAGCCCTCAAAGCCACTGGCACTGGGAGCAGCAGGTGAGATTTAGTGCAAAATATTAGGGCTTGTGTCTCTGTAGGATCATTAGGAAAAGACAGCAGTAAATCAGGCTCTAAAATATTTTTTTCAGCCCTCTCATGAGACTAGAAGGAAATAGGAAAAGAAATGAGGGAAAGGGTTGGAGGAACTGTATATCCTGATTTACTTAATGGATGATGAGTGGTGAGTGCTGAATGTGAGAGGAGATAAATCTCTTGATGAGGTGCACTGAGGAGAAACAAGTAAGAGATCTTAAGGACTCAAGGGAGGGTCATACAGTGGTGCAGCTACACACAATACTCTGTGGTCACACAATACTGTATGATCACAAGAGGTGATGAAGGAATAGAAGACCTTAGCTTATGGAGGGAATGAAATCTGAAATTAAGACTATTTAGAACTGCAACTTGCATCCCATGTTTTCCCAACTGCCTTTTGCAGCCTGATGAACCAGAGGCAGGAGGTCAGGAAACAAGTCCTTGTGGGGGGCACATTGTGCCAAGATTAGAATCCTGTTGGGCTGATGATGGAATTACATTCTGCTGGCCTGGAAGGTCATAAACCTTGTCTCTGTGAAATGCACTTCACAGGTGGGGGAGGGGAAAAGTGCCTATTTGTACCCAGTTTACTAAACGCATAAGGAAAGTTACAGCTTTGGAACAGGTTCAGATGATGGGTAAATGAGCAAATGCTGTATTTTTCTTGGACTTTTTACTGTTGTGCTTTTATCTGATAGATTTTGGACCTGAAACAACAGACTTATTGTCTCTTAGGTTACTTTCTGACCAAGAAGTGCATCTAGGTAAGGAAGAGCTAGTCACAAAGTTTAAAAAGTGTAAGGTCTCATCTCTGCCTTAGAAACCTCGCTGCAACTCTGCCCAGCTCATAGGTCTAGACACAGAAAGTTTTGAAAGATCTGGGGCAACAAGTAGAGAATATGTCTGAGAGAGTATAAAAGAGGAAGGAAGGATGAATTTCTTGGTTTGAGTTGATTGTTTTCTGGCAGAAAAAGGAACACAGGTAGTCTAGAAACAGCACATCAAGGTGGGACTTTAAGAATCAGGACATGAAGAAAAAATACAATTGTTCTTCTCTACCCTGTGATCTTCAGAGGTTGTATTCTCTCTCTCATAACTCTTGCATTGCTAGTGTGGTTGGCTGATGTTCATAACCTGGGTTTTTAGCACCTGCCTCTTTTGCAGACCATCTCAGCCTCTCCTGAGCAGCTGTCCTCCAGATTTCCCTTCACTCAGCAATGCCCATGAGTGGTTGGATGCTATCAAGATGAGCCGTTACAAGGATAACTTTGACCAGGCTGGTCTGATGACATTTGATGTCATATCATGCATGACTCTGGAGTAAGTAGAGGGGCAGAGAGCACAAGATACCAGACACTGAGTTTTCCATGCAGAAAGCTAAAGCAGTCTGAGAAACTGAATAGCTGAACCCCTCTGCCATGAGCAGGGACTTCTTTCAGTAGATCAGGTTGCTCAAAGCCGCATCCAACCTGGCCTTGTACACTTCCAGGAATGAAGTATCTACATCTTTTCCTGGCAAACTGTTCCTGTGTCTCACCACCCCTCCTTACATCCAGTCTAAACCTGTTCTGTTTCAATTTAGAACCATTGCCCCTTGTCCTGTCGCTACAGTCTCTGGAAAAAGTCTCTCCATCTTTTTTCGAGCTCCCTTCTCTGGTAAAAAGTCTCTCCATCTTTTTTCGAGCTCCCTTTATAAACTAAAAAGCTGCAAGAAGGTCCCTCCAGAGCCTTCTTTTCTCCAGGCTGAACTACCCCAACTATCTCAGCCTTTCTTCAAAGGAAAGGTATTCCAGCACTCTGGGAATGTTCATAGCCCACTTCTACTGCTTCTTTTTGTGTTGTAACCTACGAACTTATGCCGACACTCCCTCCACCCACATATATCTGCCAAGCAAATGCAGAAGCCTTGTGAACTATCTCAGACAAAGATACACATACACATATATCCATATGCATTGATTTGGATCTACTGGGAAATGGACTGGGACTGTTCAAGTCTGTTTTAACACCTTCCACTCCTCTGTTCTCTTGCAGAGATATCCAGCGTATTGGCATCACCCTCGTCGGTCATCAGAAAAAGATTCTAAATAGCATCCAGCTCATGCGAGTTCATTTGAATCAGCTTGAACCAGTTGAAGTGTGATGTTTACACCATCCTTATTCCACAAGTCTCAAAATCTGAAAAGGTTGTGGGAGAATTCACCAGGATTTACACTATAAGAAAAAAAAGGTGTCAATATGCTACTTGAAGGCTTAATGCACCCAGGGAATGCATACTGCATCTCCTGTTCCATGAACAAAAACAAATCCTTGCCATGATTGAATGCAGTGCTAGATAATTGGTGGCATTTACATGACATCATACATTGGGAATGGTTTGGGAGAGGAAAAGTTACAATAACGTGGAGAGGAGAAGAAACTATAGCCTGGACAGATCACAAGCACCTGTTGCCTCTGCCAACAAAAGGTATCAGACAACTTTACAAAGCCATCAGCAAGCTTTATCTGTGTCTGGGAGCCCAGCAAAACTGTTAAGGCAGCTAAAAATGTCTTCTTTTTTTTTTTTTTTTGTCAAAATAATGCCATCATGGTGTGAAAGGTTATTACTCAGATGGAGATGAGTATCAAGCTGTCACTTGGTATGCCAGCTTGGTCCAGAACTCATATTTCAGTTAGTGCACAATATGTGGTAAGCATTAAGACATTATCACGTGCTGAAGAGGTTGAGAGTAAAGGACTCAAAATTCTATGGTATTTCATGTACAGTTCTTGGTTCTGCTCCATGATCCACAAGGGAAACTTACTAATCGTTTGTGCTGATGCAAGGAACAGTAAGTCCTTGGTGCTATGCAACTCTGTTTACGGGACTGCAACAGAATGGAACAGTAAGTATTCCCAGAATTCCATCCTGCTGGATCTGCAAGTGAGAGGGAAACAAATAGGTTCTGGTCCTCAGAAGCCCATTCTTGAAAAGAAGGGCATAAGTTGTGATATTCTGAAATCCTAAGCACCCAAAATTTGGGTTTTATTCTCTTCTGACCACACTTACAGTCACTGAAGAGTGTGACAAAAATAATTTTAGGCCCTTTGCTGTTAAAAAATACTTGCTCTATTTCTCATCCTAACCAGCTACATCACTGAGCACAGCTGGTTGAATATTGTTTCTGAAGAAAATGCAGACCTGCAGTCCTGAACTCCAAATAGACATTTGGAACAAGGGAGGTGAAGCTCTTTCTTTCATAAGTTCTTATCAAGAGTGATCAGGGTACCAGTCCCACAAGTCACTTTGATCCCTAAAAAAGGAAAGAAGTGTTTTGGGATCTTATTGTCTGTAGAGGTGCATGAAAATTATCAGAATGACAAAGCTGATGTCTCCCTTCAGATGGACTACCACTACTGCTGCTTAAGGGAAGATCTGCTTTGAGGAGGAGCAGAGCTTCAGGACTGTATCTCTGTATCTATCCCTATGGAGGAGTATGAAAACATGAAGCTGAGTTTGAGAAGAAAACTCATTAACTATGCACATGTCCACCTGACCAACACATAGAAAGAGAAATGGAAATAGGCTTGTTAAGCAAGACTTGGCATAAAAACATCTCTTCTTTGTATCTAGGGAGAAAAGCACACTGACCTGTGCCCATCTCTTGGCTCACTGTGAACTAGTTATGAACTTAGTGTATTTCTTCAGCTGTCAAGGTTATAATAGCACAACTTCTATGGATACTGTCCTGTATGGATTCCCCTAGTCAATCCAGCAAAAAAAGACTGACAATCCAATGTTTAAGAGTTTTTGAAGAATCCCGTAATATGAGAGGTGCTCCAGAATAATTTCACTAAAATAGCCAACAGAGACTCTTTAGTACACTATTAGAGCAACGTCATACTTATTTTTTTAGTTGAAGAGGAAGAATAACAGTGCATTCTTTCAAGATATTAAAAAGTCAATACAAAATACAAGGAAACAAGAATAAAATATTCATAGCAATACAGAGTGTGAAGATTACAAAAAAAACCCAAAACAACAAACACCTCAGACTAGAGAGAGCCTGATTTGCTTTTTAAACAAATTTGATCATGTTGCTTTTTAAAGGAATTTTACAAACTTGTAATACTCAAAAATCCAGTTCGTGTATGCTGACTGGCTGTCAGGTCCACCTACAACGTCTGAGACTGAGCAAGTGTTGTCCTCTTCAGAAAGCACATTGAGCACAAGATGTCAAGGGGAGTCTGTGGTCTCTAGCACCTTCCATATTTACTCCCCAGAGGACAACAGTGCATGTATGCATATTTATATATGAGTACATTTATATATTTGTATATGAGTACATTTGGTTTTGGCCTCTTCTCTGAAATGAAAAATGACAGGACCAGAGGAAATGGTTTGAAGTTGCACCAGAGGAGGTTTAGATGAGATATTAGGAAGAATTTCTTTACTGAAAGAGTGGTCAGGCACTGGAATGGGCTGCCCAGGGAGGTGGTGAAGTCACCATCCTTGGATGTATTCAAGAAAAGTATAGTTGAGGAACTTCAGGGCAAGCTCTAGTGGCTGAGATTGTAGGTCGTGTGTTTGTGGGGGTTTTTCCGAGTGTGTTTTGTGGTTGGTTGGGTTTTTTGTTATTTTGGTGGGTTTTTTTATGGCTGCACTCAGTGATCTCGGAGGTCCTTTCCAACCATGACTATTCTGTGATTTTGTGATTCTAGAAGTTCCACGGGCCATTTGGGGGAACAAAACAGGCTACATTTTCCACACTTTGAGTGGTCAAGTTTAGTGGAGAAATTAGGGATCTTGTTCAAATCCTACGGCCTCTTTTCAGCCTAGTGGAAACCTTTATGCAAAAAATACATTCTCTATCTTCATGCAATGGCAGACAAAATGGGAGCACTGTCTGAATTTCATATCAGTAACAATGAGGTTTAATCGCTGCTCATGGGGACCTGCAGTGAAATGAACTCCTTGATGGTAGTTCAGGCAGTAGGGCATTTACTTTTGCATATCAAGTCTATGACAAAGTTGTTTTCATAGTCAGAGGAAAGGGACTCACTTGTTATACTAAGCCAAGCAAGTAGTGATTTGGTATCATAGATCTCTTTTTCCTCCTGTTCTAAGGCAAGATTAAAATATCTCTATGATAGTTCTAAAAGGTCAAGTGTCAAGATGTCCTAGCGATGGCTAGAACTGCACAAGGACAGACTTGGGATCATAGAGTGCAAAAGGATAATTGTTTGCTGTAAGAAGTCTCTCAGTTATCGTTATTCCCACGGTTTCCCCTATTTTCAGAGTACTTCTTCCATAATTTGGGATGTGAAGATTCTCCTGTCACAGTGCATCTTGTGTTATTTGCACAACTCCATGAACGTGGAGGAAAGTCAACCATGGCAAAAGCATTAAAAAATATTCTGATCTCACTTTTCTGTTACATGAAAGCAGAAATACTAGATTTTGTTTTCTCAGATGTAATCTGGCATTCCATGCATTATATGAGCACTCTCAACAGTTAGGGATGAGAACTGGGAGGGAAAGGAGCTCACCTAGGCACCTGATCTCTATCCTGCTCCAGAAGAGTGAGAAACACTAAAAAAGTCTTACAGAGCCATATTCTTTTCCCCATCATGTGCTTCAATTGACTTGTGACTGTCCCCAGGAGGATTTGCTCCATGACTTTCCCAAAGACTGAAGTAAGACTAATGGGTCTACAATTACCTGGGTCTTCCTTTGGACCCTTCTTATAGATGGGGGTGACATTAGCCTCCCTCCAGTCTTGAAGGACATCTCCTGATCTCCACTACTTCTCAAAGATCAATGAGAGTGGCCTTGCAATGACATCAGCAGCTCTCCCAGCACCGTAGGGTGGGTGGCATCTGGGCCCATTGATTTGTATGAGTCAAGCTCCTGTAATAGTTGACATACCAACTCTTCCTTCATTGATGGTGTGTCAGTGTCTGTGTCAACCTGGACTTTTGTTCCTGTGGCCTGGGACCCAACAGCACTGGTAAGGACAGAGATGAAGAAGGTGTTGAGGACCTCTGCCTTTTCAGCATTGTTGGTGACTAGATCACCTCTCCTGTTTAATGTGGGCCAGTATTATTCCTCTGTTTCTGCTTGTTGTTAATGTATCTGAAGAACCCTTTCTTGAAGTTTTTGACATCTCTGGCCAATGTCAGCTCAAACTGAGCTTTTGCTTTCCTAACTGCATCTCTGCACGCCCTGGCAATGCCCCTGTAATTTTCGACAGGTAATGTTCCACTTTTCCACTTCTGGTACATTTCTCTTTTGGTTTTGAGCAGACCCAGTAGCTCACAGTTAAGCCAAGGTTGCTCCACCTACTTGCCTTGCCTTTAGAGGGAATTAACTGGTTTTGCTTATTTAGAAGAGTGTTCTTGAAAAACCTCCCAGCACTCACTAGCTCCTTTACCCTCCATGGAAGCTTCCCACGGGATCCCTTCCAACTGAGCCCTGAGTGAGCTGAAGTTTGCTCTTCTAAAATGTAAAAACTTTGTCCTGGAATTAACCTTTATTGTGCTCAGCAGTATCCCAGACTCCACAATCTTGTGGTCACTGCAGCCAGGTCTGGCACTAACCAAACTATTACAGGATTATTATAGAGCAGGATTTCTTGGTTAGTACTAAGTCCAGATGTGCCCCATTCCTGGTTGGCTCATCGAACATCTGTGTGAGACAGCATTCTTCTACACATTCCAGGAACCCGATGGATGTCAGATGAACCGCAGTTTTGTTCCTTCAGCAAATGCCTAGTTAGTTAAAGTCTCCCACAAGGACCAGGTTTTGTTGACATGAAGGTTGCCTAAGTGACCGCAGTATCTCCTCATCGGTCACATCAGCTTGGTTTGGGGGTCGATAACAGATGCCTACTGTAAGATGTCCCTTGGAGACAACCCCTCTGATTTTGACCCAAAGGCATTCAATAGGGCTACCACAATTACCATAGCTGACTTCTATACATTCAAGGTTTTCCTTAACATAAAGCACAACTCCTCCACTTCTTCTCCCCTGCCTATCTCTTTGAAACAGCCTGTAGCCATCTATCATGGTCTACCAGTTGTGTGAATTGTCCCACCATGTCTCAGTTACTCGTATGATATTATAACTATCTGACTGGGTGTGGAGCTCCAGCTCCTCCTGTTTATTTCCCAAATGGCATGTGTTTATATACATATACTTCAGGTGGCTGATCTTTCAGTTCTCATTTCAGGAGACATCTAGGTCACATTTTACACTACTCTGGTTGGCCGGGTTTATTCCCCAGTTGGTTGCACTGGTGATGGTGGTGTGTTCACAGCCATTTTAGTTCCTCCCCCCTGCCTCATACTGGCATTCCTAGGCTCCTCTCCAGGAAGCCCAGTTTTACTCCCACCCCCCTTCAAGTCTAGTTTAAAGACTTTTCTACGAGTCCTCCTAGCTTGTGATCCAGGATCCTTTTCCCCCTTTGGGATAGGTGTACCCCACCTTTTGCCAGCAGCCCCAGTGTCTTGTAAAGCAGCCCATGGTTACAGAAGCCAAAGTCCTGCTGATAACACCAGTCACATAGCCAGGCATTGATCTGCAGGCTCCTCCTGTTGATCCCCTCAGTCCTTGCAACAGGTGGGATAGAGGCAAAACTACTTGTGCTCCCAACCCCCTAACCAGCCATTCCAGGACCCTGAAGTTTCTCTTCATTGCCCTTAGATTTCCTGCATCAATCTCATCACTGCCTACCTGAAAAGTCACTAATAGTGATAGTTGTCTGAGGATTGAACAAAGGTAGGAAGTTTTTCCTGAACATCCTTGACTCTCGTCCCAGAGAGGCAGCTACATATTGGGCTTTCCACTCCCTTCAGAATTGAGTCCCCAGCGACAAGGACCTGTCTTTCTTTGCTGCAGATGTTTTGGTGAGTGGGATGGTCTGGCTTGACCTCAATGACATCTCCAAGCCAGAAGAATTTTTTCTCTCACCATTATTCTGTTCCGCTATTTAGTGTAGTTGTTGTGCAGCTGTGTTTGCAGTGCCCCTTTTGTCAGGCAGGAACATCTTGCCATTGCCGTCCGTCAGAGAGGACCGGGGCTCTCTCTGCCTGCTGGGTTTGTTTCACAGGTGTGAAACTGGGTGTGACTCCAAACATCTGTTTCCCTCTCACATTCCCTAATGGCCCTCAGCCTGCCTGCCTCCCCTCGGAGCTCCAGGACAAGGCACACCTCCCACAGCCACCCGGCAATGGCGTGTGAGTTGGGAACACCTGGCAGCCTGACACCTGCGTGCTGGCGTTTTCCCGGGAGAGCTCAGCCCTGCGTCAGGCCTAGAGTGTGCCGAGCTGAGAGATGCTGTGTTTGCTGCCCAACGGATGCCCTGGTTACCTGGCCGATAGTCCACAGTGACCCAGCGCCCTCCCAGCAGCCCCAGCCCTGCCTGCCACCCCGCGCCCCACTCCGCCGGCTCTTTTTTCTGCCGTGAACCTGTTCCCCCATGGGGGTTTACCTGCACTGGAGGCAGCCTCCTCGTGCTGCCAAAGAGCACGCCAGGCAAGCAAGATGCTGCCTATTCCCTTTGCTGCTCCTTCAGCAGCCAAGTGGAATTCTCAGACATGGAGATACATGTCTGCGCACCGCGCCCCCCTCACCGAGGCAGGACGTTCATGTAGAAAGAAGGCTCTGTTCATCCAGAGTATTCAAAAACAAGCAGGTAAGCTAAGGTTTTTGTATCCATGCCTGAAATGAGGAAAGGCTCAATGAAAGTATGACTTGCACAATTATTTCTATCCTTGGCACCCAAGTATCCTCACTGCCTGTACTTTCAGTCCACATTTTTCATGTTTGTTTTTTAAATGTAAAAGACGTAACCTTAGTGCATACTTTGACAGCACTATATTAGGGCTAGTTGAGGATGCACAAGCTGCTTAATGCTACTGAAGGGGAGCTGAAAGAGTCTGTCTCTTTAATACAAATATATTCAGCATCTGGGACTATCCAGAAAAAAAGAAGCTGCTGTAGCATCCTTAGTCCCAGGCAATTCAAATATCATTAAGCTAAATGAAAATTCTGGATGTGTTAAGAAATTATAAGCAACATCAAGGATCTTACCTTTAATGAGAAAAGGTAGAGCTGTGCCTACTGCTGGATATTCTTTGGTCAGGGATTCCAGCTAATAAATCTACCTGGGATCTAGTTTATGTGAAGGCAACAAGGTTGAATCCATCCTGCCTTTGGCACAGTTTCATGAAAACATAGCAAGATTTCTTTCTAGTTTCATCCATGACTTCTGTTCCTTGAACAGAGTCATGTAATCTTTTAGTCAACTGCTGTAAAAGCAAGTCACATGTATGAGTACAATGCATCAGTATCTTAGCATCTATGCCTTAACTAGTTAATGGAGTTTGGTCTGTTATTTATGTCTGTTATACAAGACCAGGTATGCTTAGTTTCTGAAAAACTAACCCCTTAAATTCAGGCCATGCTAAGTAAGGCTGGATTTTTTTCTACTTTACCAGTGCCACTAGAAATTACACATGCTGCTGGCTAAAAGTATGTTTTTCATTGCATTTATGCAACATCATATTTCGGTAACTTTTATACAAACCTATTACTCTCCATGCATTTGGACAGCTGTAATAGCTTGATCATTTATAAAAAATTTTGTTGCTCAGAACAGACTTGAGTCCTCTCTGAACCATATTGACTCTGCAAGTGAACAGGAGATCAAAAATAATAAAATCAGGTTTATTCAAGAAGTCAGGTATTTTGACAAATATTAATCAGAAGGCATTGTCTGAAATATCATCTTTGAAAATAAATGTATTAGTATTGCTCTGTTAAAGAGGACATTGATTATAATGTACCCAAATGTTTGTACTATAAGTGAAGTTGCAAAACTTGCTATTTTAACCTGTCATCTTGGCAGACTCATAACAAGAACAAATTAACAACTATAATAACAGTGATCATGATAAACTAATGTGATAGTTGATCAGCTGCATTGACTGTGATTTGCACTGAGAAGCATAGTAAATTTTTTACAGGTGAAATATTATATTGAACTAAAAGATCAGTCTATCAAACCTACCAACTAGGAAACTAAATGACAACTTAAAGGCATATTTAGGGTCATGTGAACAGCTGCTTAACTGCCTGCACATAGAACTTTGCAAGGATGTAATTTTTATTGTTAAGACTGCCGGACTGGTTTTATTCTAATGGAGGATGCTTTTTTGTTGCATTTGATCATATATTTAAGGACATTTTAGGGAACACATCAATAACAACAGTAAATTCATATTTTTTCTGAAGAAGAACAAGAAATCAGGTTCACTCTTACTATGGGTATTGGAATTTTTCAGAAGTTTGATCAAATACCAACAGTTCTTTTCTTTTCCTCTGAATTCATATCCTTCCAGGTTGGGCAGGAAGAACATAAGACACAAACAACAAGCAAATCCAGTATGTCCAAGTATGTCCAAGCCTCATTTCATCCTAATGATGGAAAATATAGCAAACCTGTCAAAAACAGGGATCACTAGATTCCACAACCTGCTGCAGTGGTTTATCACTCTCAAAGTAAAAAAAAAACAAAACAAAAACAAACCTAATGTTTCAATGGAATGTCCTGTGTTTTAGTTTGTGCTCATTGCCCCTTATTCTGTCATTGGTCACCACTGAAAAGAGCCTGTTTCTGCTTTCTTTTAATTCTCCCTTCAGACTTTTGTACATGTTGACCACTTACTAAATACAGTGGCCAGATCATTGTCTAGCATAAATTAACTAATGACATTTATTGCACTTTTTCAGTCTTTATCAAATGACAATTCAGCTCAGTAGCATCTTAAGGGAAAAACCCAACTTAGAGAATCATAGAATCATAGAATAATTTTGGTTGGAAAAGACCTTTAAGATGATGAAGTCCAACCTTGTTGAAGAAATACACCAAGCAAGTTATACATTTGCAGAAATGAAAACAGAAATTAAATACAGAAATTAAAACACTTCTGATTTTGCATTCTTTTCCTTTTCTCCTGCAGAGATTTTCTGGTCTTCAGGGGTAATTCAGATTAACAGGACAATGAAAATATTATTCTCTCCAGCAACAAGGCGCTGTGCTGATCTCACATCTTTTCTGTCTTGCTAAATCCTGGTAGCACTGGTGTTCCAACTTTTCCATCGATTTTATGATAAACAGACTGATTGATGTTTTGTGTCAAGAGAGAACCTTCCTGACTGCTAACAAATTTTCTACCCTAATTTTAAGTTACTGGTACTTTGAAATGTCTACTAATTACCTAATATTTTGTATCCCTTGTTCTGTACTATCATAAGTATTTCCTGATATCCAGCATACACTTCTGTTTATCAAACTTCAAGCCTTTACTTTTTTTATATTTTCTGAGACCTTTTGGAAAAATTGCTCTATGGCAAAGAAGCATGTTATGAAGTGAGATGAGATGAGATGATATGACATGAAGACTATAGGAGAGAACAGGAGAAAGAAATACATTCACATGAGAAAGAATTAGGAAAGAGATTACTAAATGAAAAGTCTCTGTGCACTCCAAAGCAATGATCTTTAGTTACAAAATGGTATATATATACCATAAAAAAAATTAAAAATATATATATATGCAC
>NW_009951952.1:109805-159187 GCF_000747805.2 Chaetura pelagica
ACACAAAACAATCTTTATTATTTTACAGGGCAAACCATGAAGCCATGATTGGTACAAAATAGTTCCTTACAACATGTGTGGACCCATAAAACAACAGTTCAATTGGAGAAGAAAATGTTATTCAGCAATATGGATACATTCACACAACCAGTCCTTTTGTTTTTCAGATAATTTTTATACTGATTTTGCTTAGGTGTTATTTCCACACACATCAGAATTTCATATTGCATAATTCCATTCACAGTTGAGGTTGCTGAATTTTTTCATAGCTGGATATGGAAGAGCTCATAGTTGGGCACAGATGAAGTTTCAGGTTACTCATATTAGTGCTGTAATAGGTGATACTGAAGTAATTAATAGCTTTATCAGTGTCATCATATTACAGAGTTAAATCCCAGGATTACAATTTGGTGCTTCTTTTAACTAAAGACACTTGGAAGACTCATTGACATGCTACTGATTAGACAGATTGATAGGAAGGTGAAGAAAAGAAGGACAGATGCAAGAACACCCAACTAGTATGCTTGAAATAAAGACATCAAAGTGGTTTAGCACCAGGTAAATGCCAAAGTAGACGAGATTATAACTGTTGTGTGTGAAAACTTATCCTGTGGCCTAAGGATTCCTACCATCAGCTTCCCTTTCCATTATTGCCTTTACCACACTGGTGGTTTCTTTCACCACAGCAATGTGAAATCCTGCAAACATTTTCCTTGTTGCCTATGACACCATACCAAATGTACCCAAAGCACTTCAACAATTAGAATTCCACAACACAGCCATAGAAGAACTGTGAAAAACAGAGAAGCTTGGAAAAACACAGAACTTTCAGAGATTTCCCTGGGAATAAGTAATGAATACTCATGGAATTAGGAAGATTAAGTATGTAATCTTTTTAGAGTCTCCTGAAATTTTCAATTCAGACTCTCATCTCATTTACATACTATGAGTGACATTGTAGAAGACATTCATGATTTTGTCCTTTGAGAAGTACCACAGAATATGGCCTAGTTTCTCATTCATGTAGTCTTCAGTTGGTTTTGACCAAAAGGCAGATACAACAGCTGTGAAATGAATTGCCACCCAGAATGGACAATATTCCATTTCAGCATATCTCATTAGAGTGCTTAGGACCCTGTTTATTTCACTTATTTTCCCACTAATATTTTTACACTGCTGTAATAATTTCTGTGTGAGTATCTCAAGCACTTGGAAATGTTACTCCACATTTTACATCAGCCTTTGTTCATGGCTCTGAAATAACTCATAATATTTCACACATGGAGAAACTGAGGCATATAGAAATTAAAAACCTTGTTGAGAATATATGACCACAGCTAGTTTTCCCACATACACCATTATATTCCCTACTTTTTTTCAGTCTTTTTCTGAAATAGATAGATGCAATTCTCACACCGTGCACAGAATTGCTATGAAATCATAGAAACATAGAATGAGAAAATGGTTTGGGTTGGAAGGGACCTTAAAGATAATTTTTAAAATAACATCCTCCTTAAAACATTCAATTAAATATAATGTTCACCCTCAAATTTAGGCAAAACTTCAGAATAAATACTGCTGCTTCTGAGGGCTACATTAATATAAAAGAGCTTCAGATGCTTTTGCCTCTTATTGAGTGTGCCCAGGACTACTTACGTTCCTTCTGCTGGCACATGTCTGTGAAGCAACATCCATGAGAATGAGCTTCAGACAGGAAACACACTACCTTCTAAATCCATACTGCGTCTTCCAGCACTGAAACATATCTGCAGAGGTTATCCCAAAACGATCTTGCTCAATTATAAATTCAGACAAATCAAATGTAAATGAGAAACGGGAAAAAAAGTGAATGAGAATGGGATCTATTCCAAGGACAAAGTCAACCTTTGCTTTTTTAGATCAACATAGGTACACAGTTTAGGTACAGGGGATTTTTAGAACTTTAGATTTTTACTTCTTGAGGTGAAAGCAGAGTATTCAGAAGTATCATGACACTGAGACTAGGAACAATAAAATACAACGTCTTAGAGTAGGTAATTTTCATTTCCTGTTTGGAATCCTGAGTAAGTCTATAACATGGATCTGGATGGTTTTCAATGATTTAGGACCATTTGGGTGTCCTGACACTGTCCTTTCAGCTCAGCATTTTTATCTGCCAACACCTGCCTCACTACAACCTCCTTTCAGGTAGTTGTAGAGGTCTGCCCTCAGCCACCTCTTCTCCAGGCTGAACAGCCCCATCTCCCTCAGCCTCTCCTCATCAGACCTGTTCTCCAGACCCCTAATCAGCCTAGTTGCCCTTCTCTGCATCCTCTCCAGCACCTCAATCTCCTTCCAATACTGCAGTGCCCAAACCTGCACACAGTGCTTGAGGTGCAGCCTCACCAATGCTGAGTGTAGGGGCAGGATCACCTGCCTGGTCCTGCTGGCCACACTATTCCTGATGCAGGCCAGGATGGAGTTGGCCTTCTTGGCCACCTGGGCACCCTGCTGGCTCATGTTCAGCTGCTGTCAACCAGCACCCCCAGGTCCCTCTCTGCTGGGCAGCTCTCCAGCCACTCCTCCCCAAGCCTGTGCTGCTGCTGGGGCTGTTGTGGCCCAAGTGCAGGACCCAACATCTGGCCTTATTCAAACTCATGTCACTGGCCTTGGCCCATCAATCAGGCCTATCCAGACCTGTCTGCAGAGCCTCCCTGCCCTCAAGCAGATTGACAGTCTGCTTAGTGTCATCTGCCAACTTACTGAGGGTGGACTCTGTCCTCTCATCCAAATCATCAATAAAGATGTTAAAGAGCAGTGGCCCCAGCACTGAGCCCTGGGGGACACCACCCCTGACCGGCCACCAACTGGATTTAACTCCGTTCAACACAACTCTTTGGGCCCAGCTACCCAGCCAGTTTTTTATCCAGCAAATCATGGGCACATCCAAGCCACAAGCAGCCAGATTCTCTAGGAGAATGCTGTGGGGAAACCCTGTGAAAGACCTTGCTAAAGTCAGGTAGACAACAGCCACAGCCTTTCCCTCATCTAGTAAGTGTGTCATCCTGTCATAGAAGGAGATCAGGTTAGTCAAACAGGACCTGCCCTTCATGAATCCATGGTGACTGGGCCTGGTCACCTGGTTGTTCTGCAGCATGAATTCATAAATGAACTATCCACCTTTTAAGGGTCAAACATTTTGTATAACTAGAAGATACGTAATTCAACCTTTAAATGACTAGAGAGCCAATGAAAATGTCACAAAGGAAATATAATTCTAACTCGGGTGATAATTTAGCATTCTATGTTAATCGCACATTTACTGTACTTAACTAGGATTTGCACAAAGTGTCAAATTACCTTCAAATCTTACACTGCCAGGCCTCAGCATTCTCTAGCAGGTGACATCTTAGATCCATGCAGAAACTGCGTATCTTCCTTGCAATATTTCTGGATTTCTGTTCCCATTTCAAGTTGATCAGCCAGTCTCAGGTAGGCTGGATCATTCCTTCTTCCTATAATATAAAATTCAGTAACTAAATCCTTTATTTCTCACACATCCAAAATACACTGGTAGAACACAAAACTATTTGACTCCCAGCCCTCTGTTCTAACCAGGAAACTCAGGTAGAAAAATAATCCTAATTAAATATTCAAACCTTTCATCTTGCTCTATCCCACCATGGGAGCTTCAGCTGAATACAATACATAATGACTTCTCTGGGAAGTTTGACAATGAAGACCTCATTGTTAACAGAAATAAATAATTTTTAAGAAGAATAAAAGTGGCTGCATGCCCATTATAATTATCTCTCATGCTGAGAGCCACAGGGTTCTGTCTGTACACATCCAGCAAACTTAATCTGTCAAAATGAAAAAAAAAAAAAGAAAGACAGTTCCTGTCGAAGTTACTGACTTAAGTAAATTAAGGTGATAACCTAAGCAAACGTACTTACAACATGAAGCATAATGCTTTTCATGATGAGATAATAAAAAAAAACCCATTCTATCTCCTTTTAATGGGGTGGGCTCTGCTTAAGAAAATGAGAAGTCAAGCCTGAAGCTACTGACAAACCTTCTGAAAGACTGGGGTAACAGAGAATCTTGCCAACGTGTATTACATCACAGGTATACAAGATTGAACAACTAAATAAGGAAAAGAATTATGTGTCTCTGCTGACCTGCATCTGGAAAATGGCATGCACAAACCAAAGAAGAAAGAGCAGAAAAGACACAGAAGAGGACCTTGGAGTGCTTGAATCAACACTTGTTCAGCATTCACTGGCACTGCATAACACTAGGTAGTGCTGTCAGCTATTAATCTTTACCAGCAATGTAATACCTAATTTATTAAATAGATAAGATAAAATTGCTATACTAGTTCCTTAATGGTTCAGTGGGTAATATAAACGTGCAGTTATAATCCAGGACCTCTGTTTCGCTGTCTCCCAATGCACAAGGATACAAAGATATTACGTATGTGTGTTTGGATGCTAATCTAAATGAAACATTGAAGAAAGAGATAGGACTCATAATTTACTCTAAATAAACTGTGGGAAGTGAGCCTTGTTCCTCCTTAAGTATCCTGGAGAGAGATGGGAGAAACCCCTCTACCAAGTCTTGTATGTTCCCTTCATGTATTTCTCCTTGGTTTCTCTTCACTTCATAGAAAAGGGGACTGCTCTGAAGTCTTTACAGCTTCTTCCTATCCACACAGAGAGTGCAAACGGAACAGTTCTCCCACAAAACACAATTTTACAATTCCCCTTCAACCTGTAATTAGCTGCCTAAGCTAACTGTAGAAGGAACAGTTTTTTCAGCCAAGGCAGGTGACAGATGACATTTCTCATTACAAAATATCTAAATGTTCCTTAGTGTAGTAGTTTCCTTAAGAACACTGATGAAGCCTTCACAATCACCATCCCTTCCTGACAGTTGTTCATCCTAGAGAAAGTAAAGCATGAAAGTGAACTTCAACTTGGTCTTGCAAATGCCCTCCACCATTTGATTGTTCTTCACCAAATACTGAGGAGGCTTCATGTTGATTTTTCTGCCAGGTATCAGGGCTCTGATTGCCTTTCTTGCAAGGCAATTATTTTTGCAGCAAAGTCAGCCTTTCTCTTTCCTTGCCACTGTTCTAATTCCTTTGCCAATTCCTCCCCAACTAGAGTTGGGCTGTTTTTGAATCCATTATGAATGAAGAACAGTCCAACACAGCTGTGACTTTCTTCCTGTAGAATGGCTTTCTTATTCAAAGACAAACACAGTCTAGCTCTGCTCATCCAGTGGTTCCTTTGAAGCCCACACCAGAGGAATGCCATATCTGGGATATTATCTTCAAGCTTCTCTGAAGTTTTATCTGTCAATAGGCAAACTTTTGCTTTACAGGCCTTGTCACTTGGGATATGAAGCTGTACAGAGTTCTTGCAGAAGGTCACTTGAATATTTAATTTGCACAACAAATCACATCCTTAGAATGGCAAGGCACATTCTCTCATATAGATAAATTAATGGTGAATTTCTTATTTGCAGTTGTGCACTCCATTGGTTTCAGGAATGGCTTGTTGGTTGCCCCAACAATCAGTACTGTAGTCTTCCTTAGAGGTCCTTTACAACTAGTATGAGTCTGCAAGGTGGCGGGGGAAGACCCTCTGTTTGAGATGGGAGGTTCAGACTGGAAACCCTTGATTTCTAAACTCCTTCTTAGAGTCTAGGTGTGGCTAGATCCAATCCTATTCCCAGATTTGGCCAGCAGTTTGTGTCTAAAGGTGTTGCGATCTGCGACCTATTACATCTCCTTTTTGGAGTGAATTTAACTTACTGGGATCTGCCTAGAGGTCCATACGCAGCACTCACCTCTCACAGAGGAGCAGGAAACCAGCACTGACTGTTCAGGTGAGATACTTGTGCAGTGCTCACTAGTGTTTCTAATAACAGCAGCCAATCCCCAATTAGAATTTACGAACACATGGTTTATTGAGGAGAAAAATAAAACAATTTGGGGCAGGAGGCTCAAAGAGGGTAATCAAAAGACATATGAGCTGTGAAATGTCCTTAAAACACCAAATACCAAACACTTATATATGTATATAGGTAGACCATATTTACACACCCAGATTAATTATCATTATCTGTGAGGGGAGTAGGAAGGAGGGATATGCCCGATGTTTGTCCCGTATAGGGTGGCAGTTTGTGTGCAGGTGAGTGAGACAGGAACACCTTAGGGAGAGAATTATACCCAAAATACAATCCCTTACTTTTTTCCTCAGATGGTCTAGGTATTTATATAGTACCTGCGGATGACTTCTCCTGCAACCCGGTCTTAGAACCACGGGTGGCAGGAAGAAGTCTCACCGCATGTGGTCACTGGCAGGCAGGACCGCGGGGAGGCAAGGACCACGGGCAAATGAGCCGGGTCTGCAGGGATAGCTGGGACTGCAGGGAAGCAGGACGAGTCGGTACTGCAGGGACTAGCCAGGACTAGCAGGGACTAGCCAGGGTGAGCCAGGAGCCAGGGCTGCAGGCAAGCAGGTAAACAGGAACGGCAAGGAAGCAGGTAAACAAGAGCGAGGAACCTCAGGCAGGCAGCCCAAGGTGCAGGTCACCCCCCAAAAGCAAGCAGCAGCAGCTTCAGTGTCCCTCCAAAAAGCACACCCAAAGCAGCGCGCACAGGGTCTTTATGGGTCTCCTTTGCTCCCGATTGGCCAGTCTCTTGTTTCTGGGGCTTCTCAGCCAATCAGGCAGGGACTTTTCCCGCCACTGCTGTCACCGGGCTGACTTGTGCTTTGCAGCATTGTTGCAGTTTTCCCGCCACTGCCCCTCTCCAGCAGCAGCTGCCTCCTCATGGCGTTGGAGTTGTTGTTTTCTGGCAGAGGAGGCAGCCAGGAGAGGGTTCAGAGTGCCACGTGGAGCAGCCATCTGTAAGTCAGCTATGACTGCTGACCTATGGGGCATGTTATGTTCATGTGAGGAAAGGTCTCATCCTTCACAAAAGGATTACGTGCATGCAGCCACCTATTAGAGTCAATGTTTGCCTGCTCAGAACCCCAGAAGAACTTGCACCAAGACAGTTTGGAAAGTTTAAAAACAATGTTTGCCCACTTCAGAGCCCCACCAAGGGCTTGCACCGAGACAGTTTCACAAAGTTGACCAGATAGTCAGCTTTGCCTGCTTCAGAGCCTGTCCAAGAGCCTTCACTGAGATAGATGCAAAAAGCTGTAAAGAAAGCACTTACCACAAAAATTCGAGCTCAAGTTAGTCGTTCTTGGGTAAATATCTGACAGAGTCAAAAGTGAAAATCTTATCAAAGAGATGTTCCTTTTTTGGGAGGAAGAGAGGACTCAGGCCCATCAACCTGTATGGATAGTTGGAGTTCTCTTCCTCTGAAAACAGAGGATTCTAAAAATTAATGTGTACCTATTGAAGAGGTGGGACTAAGTTATAAATATTTTGCTGATTGGTTCTTAGCAGGCTAATAATGCTTATTCATTAAGAGAGGAGTAGGGAAAACACAGTGCTCATTTTTAATGCAAATTTTTTTCTCTGGTGTCATTGCTGACCTGAGATTTTGGCTTATTGCTACAACCCCTGACCACAGAACCTTCATTCTGTTGCAGAAGTCATGCCAATTGCCAACCATAAAGTTTGAAGTTGAGCCATTCTACTTCTGATACATGGTTTATATCTTAGCTTAGCTAAGTGAATGGACCATTCCTTCCACTCCTACTCCTTGTCCAATGTAAGATAAGTGCTCTGAATTAGCCTGCTGTCTTGTCCATGGCTGTGTGCAAGATAAATGTCCATTGTAGGAGGAAGGCATGCTGATCACCTTGCATTCTTGTTCAGTTACAGTTACTTTTGAAAGCTAGCAGGGTGGTTAGAACCTGATGATCTTTAAGGTCCCTTTCAACGTTAACCATTCTGTGACTTTATGATTAAGGCATCTTGCTACATGCCAGTGTAAAAAGTCTCTTCACAGGAGAGGTGCTTTAGCCCTTTGATCATCTCTGTGGCCCCTCCTCTGGACTTTCTCCAACCGTTCTATGTCCTTGTTACATTGAGGGCTCTAGAACTGGACACATCTCTCCAGGTGGGTTCTCACAAGAGCAAAGAAGGGGGCAAGAGTCACCTCTCTTGACCTGCTGGTCTTGCTTCTTTTGATAAAACCCCAGATATGGTTGGCTTTCTGGGCTGCAAGAGCACAGTGCTGGTTCCTGTTGAGCTTCTCATCCACCAACATCTCCAAGTCCTTCTTCCCAGGGCTGTTCTCAATCCATTCTCTGCCCAGCCTGTAATTATGCTTGGGATTGCCCTGACTCAGGTTCAGGACCTTACGCTTGGCCTTGCTGAACTTCATGCAGTTTGCATGGCCTCACCTCTCAAGCCTGTCAAGGTCCCTCTGGATGGCAGCCCTTCCCTCCACTGTGTCAACCACACCACACACCTTTGTGTCATTGGCAAAGTCGCTGAGGATGCGCTCAATTTCATTGTCTGTGTCACCAACAAAGATGTTAAACAGCACTGGTCCCAGTACCAACCCTTGAGGAACTCCACTCATCACTGGTCTCCTTTTGGAGGAGACTAAGTGTGGGCTTCCCACAGAATAATGTCCTTCTTCGGGCACAGCCACCTGCTCCAGTATGGGGTCATCTGTGGCCTCCAGATTCATATCTACTACATAGTAGAGTTTTATAGGCTGCAGGTTAATATCTGCTTCTCCATGATCCTCCATGGGCTGCAGGGGGACAGCCTGCTGCCTCATCACAGGCTCTAGGGGAATCTCTGCTGTGGTACCTCCTCCCTCTCCTTCACTGACCTTGGTATCTGCCTAGGTATTTCTGTCACATCTCACTGCTGTCTCTTCTGCATATTTGTTTTTGGTGTTGGTTTTTTTTTTCAGTTTCTTTTCCCCCTTCTTAAATATATTAATCAGGGAGGTGCTACCACTATTGCTTATCAGTTTGGCCTCAGCCAGAGGTGGGTCTGACTTGGAGTCAGGGAAGCTTGAAGCAGCTTCTCACAGGAGGCACCCCTGGGGCCCCCACTACCAAAGAGACCTGCCCCCTGCCACACAGACCCAACATAAAGACAAATGGAAGTCCTTAGAGTGAGTCACCATAGAGTAGCTGTTCAGCTACTGTATAGAATCCTCTGTGGACAGTTTCTGGTCAGGGAAATATCCAAAGCATTCTTTTGTCCCAGGTGCAAATATACAGCAAATACAGTGTGCAGAACAAGACTTGAGCACATGTAACACCTTGAGGCTGCTGGCTGAAATCCAAGGGAGGGAGATGGCCCAAGGAACAATGTAGGTTACTATAAATTTAAAAAAAGAAAAGATCTTAGATGCAGGCAGCAATGAAGCTGCAATGCTTAGACCAAGGGCAATCAAAAGAGACTTAATGGCTTTGGAACATTTGTTGAGGGAAGCTGGGGCACAGGTTATTTTTATTTCTCTCCTTCCAGTTGTGGGCAGCAACGTTGGAAGAAACAGATTAATCCAGCCTAGTAATACGTGGCTCTATGGCTGATGTCACCACCACAATTTTGGATTTTTTTGATATTGGGATGGCCTACACAGGACAAGGCTTGATGTCCTTTCTTAAAGTGGGAAGAGGGTCTTTGCTCTGGAGCTTGTGGGACTTCTTGGCAGAGCTTTACACTAGATTTGAAAGGGTGAAGAAAATACCAGGCATCCAGTAACAAACTGTGGGATTTTGCTGGGAGAGCAGCAGGATACATATATTGGCCAGCTTATTATTGCAGTGCTTTAATTTGATTGAGGGTTTTTTGTTTGTTTCCCCAAAGACTTAGTGATACTGTGCCTGAGAAAACAATCCCAACATCAAAATGTCAAATTTGTCATCGAAATGGCAAATCTGATGTCAGATGGAAAAAGTATGAAATAAAGACAGCTGGGTATGAACTTTTCAAGACTCCTAAACCTTGAGAGTTTCACAGAAGTACACCTATTTTGCACAAAACTTGGGAAGACTATATGGATGAGGTTGCCTCCATGCTGAAGAGGCAGAAATAGCACCCAGAGCAATGTGTGTGGGCAGATTCAATGGCTTGTTGGCCTGAATGGGAAGCCTATTTACATACATTTCTACAAATACATAGATTAAAAATAAAATAAAATTATTGAGAATTATCCTAATACAAATAAATCTACTTAAATTTTCTAACCATTCAGAAAGGAATTCTGCCTATCAGTTTCCATGCAAAAGGACCAAGACTTAGGTTTTGGGGTAATTTATTTTTTAGAAGTAAACATAATTAATTTGGTCTGAGACAGGTACAAAAATCTAGTCTATTTTATTTTTTAAGACTGAAATCTACAAAAAACTTTGCTGAGCTGAGAAACGTTTAGCATGACTCAGCACAAGAAGGTCTAGCTCAGATAACTGCCTCAAATGGTTCTGTAAACTTGAAACCTAATCTTGATTTTTACTCTAAAATCCTAGACAGTTTTTGTGGTGAGGGCAAGATAGCCATGCTATTGCAGTGAAATCAAATGACCACAAGGTAGCAGCAGCGATCTGAGTGGAAAACGGCTTGAGATCATTCACCTATTTTCTATTCCCTTAGTGAGGGAGTCGTGACCTGTACAAGGTGCCGAGGAGTTAGCCATTTAGACAATTCCTCAAAGGAACTGAGGCATGAGACGTCTCTTTTACACATCACAGAAATATTCAAATCAATGCCAGGAACTTGAAACCCACTGCATTCTGCCTTTCAGTAGGGATGCAAAACAGTCTTCAAAATGTATTAAGGCTCTGAATACAGGCTGCATAGTTCTAATGATGTTGAAATCTTTAAAGGATTTAGTAAAAGTGAGATAGGTTAAAATAATTAGTTTATTGTTCGACTGCTTAAGAGTAATTAATTTAAGGCTAAACAATAAGATATGGGAACAACTAGATATTAGAAACTGGAACTTTGTGTTAAGTTGGGCAATCAGCACAAGGAACAACGTAGAAATATTTAGGTCAGCCAAAAGTGTCCCTTGAGTGAATTTTGCTAATTAAAATATGAAACCCACACAACTAGAAGTTAAGATATCCATCTCTGCTTGAAGACCCCTACCCATTGATTTTGCAGAGTAGAATTAAAATGTACTGTACCTTTAAATCAAGACAGAGAAAATCTTAACCAATAGTATGCAAGGATCAGATGGTGATTATGAGTAAATGCTTTCAAAATGCACACCAAGAGATTTCAATACTGTTCTTTACAGTTTCACATTGACTGTCATGTTGATTTCTTTGTTGTCTGCTATCCCCAAATAGTTTTCAGTGGCAATGCTTCCCCCCACACCCCCCACACCCAGTCTGTTGCTACAGATAGCTTTCTTCCTTAATAGCTATAAAACTTTGGTTTCTTTGGCTGTATTATCAAAACCAAAAAAACCCCACCCAAGACTGACATCTCTCTGGAGAGACTGAGGTTGCCAAATAAACACAAGTGTCTTGTAAAACTGCTCTCTTGAAATCTTAGTTTTGTTTATTATTGCACCTGTGATGATATATTGAACAGCAGTGATATGCTTCTTGTCTCGTTTTGCTAATCTCCATGCTATCCGGTTTGGTACTAAGCTTGCAGTGAAACCTGAAAGAGCACTGGAGCAAAAGAATATGGTCTCATTTCCCATTCTCCCATCTTCCCAACAGACTAACAATAATGGGAGCAATGTCCTGGTCCTAACATGTTCATCCACAGATACTTATCCTAACAGTATCCACAGATACTTTTTTCTGCCTTTTTACCATATCCCCAGCTACAAGCAAGCGCTGTCCTAGAGTTTTCAATTTTTCTATATCTCCCATTCATCACTCCCCACTGTATGAAGCCAGACTAGAAATGGTGCTCTGTTCCTCTGGCATAAAATAATTCATTCTGAAGAACAGCAGTTAGTTCTCTCAGTTAGGTGCTTTGTAATCTGTGTGCATTATTGTTTTAATACATCGGTTTAATTGTTCTTCTTGAGGTAGGTCACTAGGCTGAATTTTACATCTATTCTTTCCCTCCTTTATGAAGATTTTGCAACAGAGTCTGGAAAGGTTTAAACACACACAAGAACTGTGGTATTTCTTGAGATTGAATAATTTCAGTTATTTAATTACACCAAAGCAAAAAGGAGAACCAAAGGAACCGATGTGTCTGAATGTCTGATTGCTGATGTCCAGCTGTGTAGCCACTAGAAAATATTTCCATGGGCCTGTGGCAAAACTTCTTTGGAAAAAATAGGAAGAAAGAAGGATGGAAGACAGGGAGGAAGGCAAGAAGGAAAAAAGCCTTGAAACCTGATCATTAAAACAGGCATTGTTTTGGTGGTATGTCAGTTAAATATTTCTGAAAAAGTAGAGTATATATCCCTTCTGCACACCATCACAATATATTCAGATAGGGAAACTCATACATACAGACGCATATGATGTACCTAAAATGACAGACATATCCATTGCATATATTAGAACTTCATCAGTTCTGAATATCAACACAGTGCTTCTCCCGATCAACTGCAGTGCCCAGGTTATGCTTCTCCAACCCCAAGGGCATACAATTATTCAAAATCAGAATCCACATTATAAAAATAAGAACTATAGCTTTTGAGATTAGTTCAAAATCTGTTTGGGACTGTTTTCTCTTAGACTTGATCCTTAGGGATCAAATCAGATAAGTAGTTTGAAGAACTGTTGGTAGAAGAGGAGCTTGGCATGGAGCCTTTTTCTGAAGCAATTCCCTACTTTCTCTTTTGTATCTGTGATTCACACCAGGAATACAGCAATTCCAGAATTATAAAACAGCAGACTGGTGGGTCTTATATTGTTTCTATTTCTTATGACTACCCCTCACTACAGATCATCTCTCAGCACAGGACTGAGGCCAGCAGTATCATATTTTATATCTATGACATGTTATTGCTACAACGCTGTTCAGCAAATACTCTGGCTGCACATGCATCATAAACAAAGGCATTTTGTGACTTCACAAAGATGTATAACTCATTCAGATATTCTGAAATATAAGGGATGCCTGAGCTTACTGGACTGCCTGAAGGCAAATAAAATTTGCTGCTTTTCAAGAATTTTTTTCTCTATAGTTTCTTCTTTGGCATAACACAATCCTGCTATTGCTTCATCTAAAGGGAGAATCACTCGTGATTCTAGGGCAGTGAAGTCTACAAATGACCAGGTAACTGGAGTCACTTCATGTGCCAATTCTCAGTCACCTTCATCATCTTGCACTACACTGAGCAAGGTTCTCAAACAGGGACTTGGTACTTTCCACAACACATTGGGTTTGGACAAGACCTGAGCCAGTTAGGACTCTGTAGCTCTGGGCATGACATTTACTTTTTTGTCTCAAGGTACTCAGGTAACCTTTGAAAAGAACCCTGGGAATTTGACATGAAAAACACTGTGAAAATCGTGTGTTCTCAAATAAGCTTTTCTTTCTGCCAGTCATCTTGTTGTCACATGAATAGAACAATGCAACATAAAGTCCTAATTTCTAGTCTGTGTCTAGCCTTGGACACAGAAAGGATCACAGGCCCCCTTTTTTCATTTCTACTCTGCTACAGCCATAGCTACTGTGCTTGTCATGGTCACCAGGCCGGTCACAGGGTTCAAGAGCAATTTAACTGGGTCATATGGCTCTTATCTCAGAGGACTCACAAGAAATCTTAAACATACCAGTAGCACCACACTATCAGCTATTTCTGATGCTAGGGAATGTTCTGTGCTCCACTGAAATCACTGATGACTCCATGATTTCTTGGTAACCTGATTCCCCAGAACATCAGGGGTTTTAGTAGAGAATCCTTGGACCCATCCCAGCTGTACTTCAGAATAGGTTGCTCATAGATCTCACCCTAGTTGTGACTGTCCTGGAAATTACAGACTTCCACATGGATGATCCATTTGACTAAACATCAAAAGAAATAAAAATAGGAAGACCAAAGTCTATATTGCAGAAAAATCTATATCTATGCTCCCTTTCAGAGAGCAGATTATAAAACTCCCAAAATTCCCAATATAAACTACAATAATATGCAGATAAAATATATGTTTTCAGATATTTTAAATATATATCTAAAGAACCTTTTAAGTTAAATTAAGATGTCCATTAAAAAAAGTTTTATTGATCTAAATGAATAAAAAAACCACCTTGCTTACAATTTTGTAATCACACATTCATCATTTTCTTAACAATAAAGCCTATAAGAGGCTCTCTAACACTGCCATTATTTGCAACAGCAGCTGTTTTCTGGAAAGTGGTCCTGCAAAGTCCATACAGTTTCTAGTCAGGAACAATTTAAACATATTTATGCTGACTGCTGATATTATGTCTAACATAAGATGTCAACACAAACTTTCAAATAATTTCAGCACATCCATTTCTGATCAAAACACATTATGTCTGGATGCATTAACACTTCTTTTTAGCCTTTCAATTAATCACTCTGAATATGCTATGGCATGAAATCAAGCAAACCAAATTAGTCTTCCTCCTTTTGCTCCTTGTCTTGTTCCTTGAGCTGTAGCTACATGTAATACAGAAATTATCCATACAAAGCTCTTGATTAGAATTACTGTCCTAGTAAACTCTCATGTAATAGCTATTCTATTCCAGAGCAACACAGCTCTTTTTTTTTTTTTTTTTTTTTTTCCCAGAATAAATAAACACCATGCTTTGGAAATGTACACAGTTTTGTAAGAAAAGGTAAAATTACATCACCAGGAGCCTTTAAGGAATAAGTGCCAAGCAGATAATCTATTAGTCACTATTTTAGCCAAATTTGCTGCATTGACAAGTTCTTACTTCATCCTTTCACCTCTTAAGGGACAAAATAATAAGACAGATCATATCTGCTTGCTTTTTTACCATACTCAGCTTTTAGAGCAAAGTTGTTGGAATAATATCACAAGAACCTGAAGTAGATTTGCAAATGAAGATAATTGCTTTGCACTTAAATGTGGTATCTTTTTGTAGAATGTATTGACTACTGAAGTGTTGACTCACATCACACTTGTGAAATCTATCAGAACTAAAATGCTCTGCGTGTCTTAATAATCATACTTGAGTTTACACCACTTAAGTTAATGGGACTGAGTATTTTGGGGGGGATCATTTTCTAATTTTTGTCAAATACTTCCAGGAAACTACGGAACCTGGTCTAACCTCCATACCTCAAAATTTATGGAGAAAATAATGTGTTATTGAAAAGGATTTAAAAAATAATGCAGCTAGCAGACTTAGTCAATGTGTTCACAAAGGGAAAGATCTGTCTAAATAATTTGATTTCCTTCTACTATAATATCACCCATGTAGTGGATGAAGGGAAGGCAGTAGACATAATTTTTCTGGGTTTTAGTAAAACTTTCTATACTGTTCCTCACAGCATCTATCTGAAGAAGCTGTCCAGCAGTGAGAAGAGCAGGTATGGCCATGCTCAAAAGAGGCATGACCGGCAGGTCAAGAGAGGGGATTCTTGCCCTCTAGTCTGCTCTTCTGAGACCCCACCTGGAGTGTTATGTCCAGCATAAAAAGGACATGGGACTCCTGGAGCAAGTCCAGAGGAGGGCCAGGAAGGTGATCAGATGGCTGGATCACCTCTCCTCTAGAGACTGGCTGAGAGAGTTTGGGCTGTTCAGCCTGGAGAAGAGAAGGCTTGGGAAGATCTCATAGCAGCTTTCCAGTACCTGAAAGGGCTACAGGAAAGCTGGAGTGGGACTTTATACAAGGGCTTGTAGTGAGAGGAAAAGGGATAATGGTTTTGAACTGGAAGAGGGGAAATTTAGCTTAGATATTAGGAGGAAATTATTCGCTTTGAGGGTGGTGAGACACTAGAACAGGTTGCCCAGGGAAGTTGTGAAGTGGAAGAGGACTTTAGGCATTTCTAGTTTGGAGAAAAAGAGGGTAAGGGGCAACCTCATGGCTCTCTACAGCTGAGGAGGGGAAGGAGCGAAGGAGCTGCTGATCTTTTCTTCATGGGGTCCAGTGATAGGACATGTGGTGATGGTTCAAAGCTACATCAAGGGAGGTTCAGAATTGCTCTTAGGAAACATTTCTTTCCTGAGAGGGTGCTCAAACAGGCTTACTAGAGAAGTGGTTGATGCCCCAAGCCTGTCAGTGTTCAATAGGCATTTGGACAATGCCCTAATAACATGCTTCAACTTTTGGTCAGCCCTGAAGTGGTCAGACAGTTGAATTAGACGATCATGGTAGGTCTCTTCTAACTAGAATGATACTATTCTATTCTAATTGTAAAAAAAGTAATCTGGATTCCAAACATTACAAAAACCTTAAACTATTTAGCTGGTCTTATGAGACAACAGAGAAAGAGGTGAATACTGGTGAAAAGGTTCTTGGACCTACTTGCACTAGCTGAGGTCAATGGGGTTGGACAGTGTCACTGAGAGTAAGATTTAGCTCATAAAAATGCAACAGCTGTGGGCTGTTTCTGTTACATAATAAACCTTTAGATAAACCTGTTAGAAAAAGTCACTCTTAAAAATACAGTCATTTATGGTAATGACTACTTTCCTAATACTTTATTAGTTGTGCTGCATTCCTCAGCATGTTATCTATGTAATCATCTAGAAGAATGTCCCAGACAGTTCTACATGAAATTCCAGTTCCTGCTAGGTTGTGAGGTGCTTTTTGGATATCTTAATGAACAACTTTGGTGTAACATGAAACATGAATACACCACTGATAGCACTTGTCCTTGCCTACATAAGGAATGCACATATTGTTGAAAATGTTATGCATTTTCTAACCATATATGCATAATCTACTTCTATATCATAATTTTAAATGCATAATCAAAAAATATATATCCATTTAAGTTAATAAAAACCTCTGAAAGGTCAACTCAGTCCTATTTTTAGTGCAACCAAGAATTAAAATATATTACCCCTTCAGATATTGTCAGAGTTTTACTCAACATTGACCTACTGAGAGACATGAGTTAATCAAAAGGAAAGCTCTAAGCTCCAGTTTGTAGGGTTGAAAACAGGGAGAGGTAGTTATCCAGGGCCATGCACCAAAATAAAATTCAGGGTTACATGATGCTTATAATTATTTCCCTTTTTACTCTGTGACACTAAGGTAACAAGGCTTTGGACATACTCTGACACAATGGCAGCTCCCTAACTCAGTGGTCTGCCAGAGAACATGGCCACTGACACCTGCGATGCAGAAAGATGCCAGGGGTTTTAAAAATGCTAATATCAGTATCCAATCCACTCATAAAGTGCAGAAAGCAGTTATGTGTGCCTGTTGGGGCACTGGGTTGTTGTGTAAACTAGTGTAACAACATTGATGAGGGGAGATTCTGCACTGTGTTTAACTGTCCCTTTCCTGATGCAGTTTGACCTTGAGATTACCATTGAGCCAGTCTTGCATCTCCAGCTGCATACAGTAGATTTAGGCTACGAGCCATGGTTTGAATGTAATCTACTTTTAATAAAAATAAACAAGATAAACAAAGAAAAAAACCAGCAAAAAACCAACAAAATAAAACAAAAAACACCACTCATATACACACACAAAAAACACCCACCAAAAAAACCATACCAAAATCCAAAACAAACACAAACACAAACCACACCACAAAACCTCTAGATTCTCTATACTTTATCTTTTTGCATGTGCTGTGCTTTTTACCTCACTATATCCTGTCCCAGAAGTAAAATACACTTTCTGTAAAATATGGGGGTTTTGCCTTTTAAATTATTATTTTATCTTATTTGGCAACATCTCCTATTTCTTCCATTATATGAAGGACAGGACCATCCTCCTCTTTCTCTTTCATTGTTTTAGGAAATCTTACCCTCTATGGACACACCCTCCAGCTCACTAATCTTTAAACAGAACAATTTCAACTCTGTCTCACATCATAGTTTCTTCATGCTTTAAATAGGTTTTTATACTCACTCTTTTATTCTTCTCATTTTTTGAGACAGGACAACCAAGGCTGAACAAGTGATTCCAGCAGAAAGTTGTCTCCCTCATTTACAGAACGGAACAGGAGCAAAATTTCTGAATTATGTTGGCTCTGTGACTGTTCATTTTTCTCATTCAGCTTGTAGCTACTTCTAGCCCTAAACATTACAATATTCTCATTGTTACTCTCTTCCTACTTTTCAATAGGCTAAAATTAAAAAAATTAACTCACTAGCATTAAAAATGTTCTAACATCTCAACCCTTTCTTGTTTTCAGACACATTCCATTAATTTAATTATTGGGTTTGAACAGTTCATTAATTCAGAGGTAGTGAACATTGGTAACAGAGCAGAAGGGCTTAGAGGAAAGGTTTCCCATTGCTAACCTTCTAGTTACTGTACAATTACTGGCCCTTTGGACTTCAGTTCTCAAGCCAAGTTTTACTGCCTTCATGTTCATGAATTCTTCAGGTGCAAGTCATCATGATTAAGTCAAATAGTATGCACACCCTTAGACTTAATAGTATAAATAACTGATCAAGCCAGTCCTGCAATTCATCTGTTTGGCCACCCACAGGAAATAATCACTCACATTGCATTATTCAGTTTCCCCAAATAGCAGAGTCCACAGCATCTACTATGTTAACATTGTGAAAATATTTTACCCCAGCAAAAGTTTTTTTCCTGCTGTATTCTGACTGCCCAGCTGTAGAGCAGCTCCTTGATAATCCCTTCCTTCTCTTAAGCATCATTTAAACAACACTGATGCTATGGCCTCTGTGCCATGTCCCAAAAAGTAGTAGCATTGATGATTGTTACATATAGCTCCCTGCAAATAAGAATGAGCTACCTCTCAGACAGCTAAAACTCAGAGGAACTAGTTTGCAACCCATTCACCAATGGCACTTCAGTGTTGAAGTGGTAGTCCCTTTGCCAGCCCAGTTTCACAGTGCTTGGCTGTTGCACACCTCACTGAATGTCACTGTCAGAAGAGGAGAAATTCAAAAGTAGGGCAGCAGAGCAAGGGGGATCAATATGAGTTTAGCAATGCGCACTCGCAGCCCAGAAATCCAACCACATCCTGCACTGCATCAACAGAAATGTGGCCAGCAGGGCCAGGGAGGTGATCATGCCCCTCTCTCTACTCTAGTGAGACTCCACCTGGAGTATGGTGTCCAGTTCTGGAGCCCTCAACATAAGAAGGACATGGATCTATTGAAGTGAGTCCAGAGGAGGGCCACAAAGATGTTCAGAGGTCTGGAGCTCCTCTCCTATGAAGACAGACTGAGAGAGTTGGGGTTGTTCAGCCTGAAGAAGAGAAGGGTCTCAGGAGAACTCATAGCAGCCTTCCAGTGCCTGAAGGGGCTGCAGGAAAGCTAGGGAGGGACTTTTTACCAGGGTGTTTAGTGATAGGACAAGGGGTAGTGGTTTTAAAGTGGAAGAGGGTAAATATAAGTTAGATATCAGGAAGAAATTCTTCAGTGTTAGGGTAGTGAGGCACTGGAACAGGTTGCCCAGGGAGGCTGTGGATGCCTCCTCCCTGGAGGTGTTCGGGGCTGGGTTGGACCTGCCTTTGTGCAACCTGGTCTAGTGGAACGTGTCCCTGACACTGCAGAGGGCTTGGAACTATGTATTTTCTAGGTCCCTTCCAACCCAAACCATTCTAAAACAAAATAAAAACAAACAAACAAACAAATAAATAAAATGTTGTGTCTTGGGTTGCAGCTGCACAACCATTTTGGGGGTCAGTCGCATCCTTGTCTCTGCCCATGCATTCTCCTAACGACCTTGGACTGGGATTAATTCTTGTTCAGTTCACAATATATCAAGAACTCATCCAGCTGAAAAAAAAACCTTTTTCTGAGGTTTCTAGTCCACAGCAAGCTCACTTCTCTGCTCCATCTAACAGCACAGGCATACTAGTATGCCAGCACAAGACTGTTGATAGAGTAGATGTAGGTTTTGGACACAGAGAGAAGAATTCTGATTTTAGTGGAAGCTAAAACACTTAATATCAGTTTACTGTTCAGCCTCACTGAAGAGGCTGTACAATTTCTCACCAGCTGACATTCTTCCCTAGGATTTTGCATATGGATGATAGAAGATTCCTGTAATCTATGTTTTATTCTTCTCTACAGTCATACAATTTTAAAATGCTTTAAAAATTTGTCCCTCTCCACAAACAATTCAGCAGAGAGAGACATATCAGAGACAATACATCATCATGGGTGTGACACATAAAATTTCCTATTGAAATTGGGCCAAAGGTCAGAATATGGCTCCCTCAAGGCCACAAACTATTAATGATAGTAAAGATTCCTGTGATCTGTGTGGTGCTTTCCCTGGCAACTGGGGGCTGCTGGATTCTCAGTTGTCAAATCAGCTATACTATTCTGTTGTAGTGTCTTTTAGTTTGTCCTTGGCATCTTTGGAATGCCCATTTCTCAACACCCAAGTGTTTCCAAGGTACCTGGAGACAGTAGTTAATTCTCTGCATCCAAGCTTAGGGCAGAAAACTGCTGGGGACAGCAGAAAATGAAAAAACCTGAAGCAAAAGGCAGAAAGGAACAGCAAGGCGCCGACACACCATTTTTTGTGGCTGAGGTCGACCTCACACCTAGCTTGAGTGCTTTCACCCTGTAAGCCATGCAAAAAAGAGGTCCAGACCCAGAGGAGTCTGATCTTCAGGCAGGACCATCCCCATTGTTCTGTGCACTCCTCTGCTGAACTCAAACCAGCACCCCCATCTTTCTCTCCCTCTAATGTGTAAATGGCAATTCCTCCTCCTGTTCACTATTCAATAAGACAATCCAAGTGGGAAACAGATGCTTCTGGAGAAAAGGTCAGTGCAGAAGAGTGGCAGAGTTACAACACCTGGCTAAGGCAGTCAACTTGGCTGAGTTTCAGAGACAGCCTGATGGAGAGTTGCTGAGTGAAAGACAGCAAGCATGCACCCCTCTTTCAAACTACTTCCTGATTTAAAGAGGCAGCTTTCTTCAGAAGCTGTAAGAAGTCTGCTGTGTTCCTGAAATAGCCTTGTTTATACTCCACAGAGGACTTCCAACACCTATTTTCAAGAACAGATTTTTAAAGAGAAATAGCAGAGTTATAACAGAAGTGTCTAGTGTTGTCAGGGGCTCTCTTTTACCTCCTCTCCTTATCACTTTCTTTCTCTTTCAGATATATTTTGTTCATGTCACAGAAAAGGCAACAATGATAGTGATAGGAGACCAAATGTGAAGATTTGCTTGAAGTTCTTCTGCTTTAAGTTCCAGGCAAACTTTTGTATTGTGTCTCTAGCCACCAGAAGCAAGCATATACTTAAAAGCCAGTTGCGGGTAACAGCTACCCATGCCCTTCAACAAGATAAGATGATCTTATCACCCTGTGTGAGTCATTATACCAAAAGTATATCAGCAAAGGAACTGAAAAGGGGTCATCTCCATATGCTTACTTTAATGCAGACCTCTCTTGCACCTACAAAAATATACTTGCAGGTACTTGCTATCTCTGAATGAAGATTTCATTATGCTAGATTGGCAAGGAAAAGATGTGAGGGCCCAGAAACAAGGCTGTCATTTCTTCTTTCTCATTCCACTCACTGAATGAGCATGAAAAGCACACCAACCCAAAACTGATATGTGAGTCTAAGCTAGGTCACAAGTTTCTTTTTAAACACATAACTAAGACACTGCATCATCTAGCTGTCACCATAAACCAAGAATGGCAGCCTCATTCTCTAATCATGACCAGAAATCAAAGAAAACTTGTTTTGATCTGTAAAGCATGAGCTAGGATGATAATTATGGTAATCTGATGCAAGTTTGGCAGGCTGGCTTGAGCCAGGTCTCTGGGTACAGTCTGTCTGCTGAACTGCATGAGGATAAGCCCTGTGAACTCAGAAAGTCTTACCACTCTGATGGATGTAAGGCAGCTGGTTTCCTTTCAAAGCAGTTGGAGGGTCAGAGGGGGTGGCCACAGAGCATACATGGACAAGAGTGAGAACCATAGTGAGTGGGTACATAAACTTCCATTGTCTCCTAGCATCAGGGACAGTAGCTTTAAAGAGGTAGTGGGAACATATGTAACTTTATCACAGAATCACAGAATGGTTGTTATTGGGAGGGGCCTCTGTAGGTAATCTGGTCCAAGCCCCCTCCTCAGGCAGGATCACATACAGCAGACTGTCCTGGACCACATCCAGGCTGATTTTGAGTATCTCCAATAATGGCCACTCTGCAACCTATGTGGGATTACTCCTCCCCAGGTGCAGGACTTTGCTCTTCTCCTTGTTGAAATTCCTGAGGTTCCTGTTGGCTCATCTGTCCAGTCTGCTGAGGTGCCTCTGGCTGGCTGCCTGCCCCTGAGTTTGATTTGACCCCATCCAGCACATACTGTATGTAACCAGTAGAGCAGATTGAGGGAAATATGTTTCTTTTACTTACTACACCACCGTAATTATCTCAGGTGTACACTAAAGTGACATTAATGTGACAGTAGCTGTCTACCAAATACTTTTATTTCCTCAGGCAGCTCAACTCTCTATCCCAGTTCCATTATATGCAAAATGGGAACAATAACACAACATACTTATTTGTCTTATTGTGACCAATTAGCTCCCAATCTTCAATGACAATTTCAAATGCTACTATGATAAATGGCTTTTATGCCCTTAATACTGTAACTCTGTGTAGGCATGAGATGGTAGGATATCACAGAATCACAGAATTGTTAGAGCTGGAAGGGACCTCTAGAGATCGTCTAGTCCAGTTCTCCCACTGAAGTAGGATAACCTAGAGCACTTTACTCAGGGCTGCATCAAGGCAGGTTTTGAATATCTCCAGAGATGAAGACTCCACAACTTCCCTGGGCAGCCTGTTCCAGTGCCTTGTCACTCTCATTGTAAAGAAGTTTTTTCTTATGTTTTAATGGAACTTCTTATGTTCCAGCTTGTACCCGTTGCCCCTCGTTCTGGCACTAGGAACTACTGAGAAGAGCCTGTCTCCATCTTCCTTGCACCCACCCTTTAGATACTTGTATACATTGATGAGGTCTCCCCTCAGCCTTCTATTCTGGAGGCTAATGAGTCCCACCTCTTTCAGCTTTTCCTCATAAGAGAGATGCTCCAATCCCCCAATCATCTTTGTCACCCTCCTCTGGACACTCTCTAGTAGTTTCCTGTCTCTCTTGAACTAGGGAGCCCAGAACTGGATGCAGTATTCCAGAGGTGGCCTCACCAAGGCAGAGTAGAGTAGGAAAATGACCTCTCTCAACCTACTGGCCACACTCTTCCATTGACCTTCTTGGCAGCAAGGGCACACTGAATGGCAACTTGAGTCATTGTGCAAGGCACAGAAAGAGTATCAATTACATACTGATTTTGCTGTGCTGATGGTAAAAATTATTGCAGGAAATAGAGAGAAGGGAGTCTTGTGGAGGCAACAGTTTGCACAGGGGTTAGCAAGGCAAGTTTAAGCCTAAGCAGGCTATAGTACTACCTCTTGACTATAACACTAACAAGAACCTTCTCCCAGTTAGGATGCTATAATGAGTTAGCTAACTTTAGGTGAGAATTTATTCCTGCATTTCCATTTCCTCCCTTTCCTCCATAAAACACAGCCAAGAGCATTTTCCAGTGTAGTTTATGTTTGAAAAGTCAACCCTAAATAAGGAGTCTACATAAAACACCATACTTATAATCTACTCTTCTGTAGTACTCTGATTCAACTTTTTAATAGGAAAATTAAAAACATCTAGCTTCATATTAACTGGTAATTTTATAAATTTAATCTGGGAACTAAGAGGCAAGCAATCTTTTTTCCTGTTTTCTAAAGTTAATCACTCTACAAAATAAAAGGTTGCAAAGCATGCTACATACAAAATAGTAATAGATCAGTAGTGCAAGATGACCGCTCTCATGAGTTGATCCAATGATTTTACATGATAGCAAATAAAGCAAACACATTATATTGTAATAGATTTCAAAATCATATAGTAATGATGCTGGTCCCTGCCTGGATTATTGAAATGTTTAAAGCATGGAAATAAAACTACCTCAAATTAGCAAACTCTTCTTCATATGATTTTTCAGTTCCTAATAATCAGACAATTTTAGGAACTAATTTACAAATGTAAATTTTTTCTCAACTGAAAAAAAGAGTTTCAGGAATAACAATGGAGTGATAGACATGATGTTCACAGATCCTTCTCTGAAGAATTAAAATAATATCTCTAAATACCATATTCAACATGATCGATTGTTAATATGGTCAAATTCCCCCAAAATGTCAAGTGTTAACCATATTCATAAGTCTGGCTATCTTTAAAACTCCTGGTACTCTCTGAAGTAGAGGATGGGAAGAACAGCTAAAGTAACATCTCATAATGAGTTGCGGATGAAGAAAGCAAGTTGAGCTAATGAAAAATACATTGGTAATGGAAGGATTTTGATGGGTGAAAAGGAAGCAAAAGCCCTTCAAAATGAGGAAGATATTTAATGAGTAAGCAGAACTGGAGACACATCCCAGAAAAAAAACAGAAGTAAATTAACAAAAATTCTGAAGAAAAAAGAAAAGCAAGAATATTAAGATTAATCAATCCTGTAAGTCAGTGTAAGTATTGTCTCTCATGTATACTTCAGGGAGTTGTTTTTTACAGTATTAAAAATTTTAATCTCATTCAGAAGGGAGATACTTCAAGTAAATATGAACCTCAAAACTGTGGAATACTATCCCGCATTAGAATTGAGCTACTATGTGACCAGCAGTTTCCAGTAAGCCTTCTTGACGTGCTAAAAGTTCCTTCTGGATTTCTGATTGAAAACTAGGCCTAACTTTGAGATTTGGAAGCACTCAGTTCATACTGAAAATAAGGTTATTGAGGTCATAGAATTATTGAGATTGGAAAAGACCTCTAAGATCACAAAATCTAACTGTCAACCCAACACCACCGTGCCAACTAACCATGTCCTGAAGTGCCACGTCTACACGGTTTTTTAACACCTCCAGGAATGGTGACTCAACCACATCCCTGGGCAGCCTATTCCAGTGCCTGACAGCCTTTTCAGTAAAGAAATTTTTCCCAATGTTAAACCTAAACCTCGCCTGGCACAATTTGAGGCTATTTCCTCTCATTCTACCTCCAATTACTTGGAAGAAGAGGCCAACACCTGCCTCACTACAACCTCCTTTCAGGTACTTGTAGAAAGCAATAAGGTCTCCCTTCAGTCTCTTTCAGACTAAATAACCCCACTTCCCTCAGATGTTCCTTGTAAGACTTGTACCTTCACCTTCTTTGAATATGCTCCAGCATTTTAGTCTCAAAGAGGGGAACTGATGTCAATTATTAATTGAAATCTGTGAAATGTTGGGGGAAAAAATCACATAAAAGAGAGTAAAAGAGCCATGCAGAACAAATCTAGATCTTGCATAACACTGAAACAGCAAGAATTAGAAAAAACAAATCACAATTAGAGAAAAAGACATCCCAAGCCCATCCTTGAGAGAGACCTGCAAGATGGATGAAAAAGGTGGAAAGGAGTAGTCCCCACAAATCACCTTGGTAATAGACTTGAGCGCTAGGTCTAAAACACTAAGTAGTTGGATTTGCCATATTAACATATCATTAATATATTAGTGTGCTATTAGCATACTAAAATACCCACCCATAGGCCAAAAGGACCCCTACTAACAAGAAGTCCCCTACCCTTAGAGCATGTGTAGTGAAATCTTTAAGTGCTATCACATTAAATGGAAGTGAAGAACTAGTTAACCAGTCATGTATGACAGTGATAGAATATAATTAAAGTTATTTTTCATTTATTTGGGTATAAAAGTAGCACCTGTGTTTCAAGAAATTGAGCTTTCTTTGTGGAATACCACCCTACTTCTGTGCAGAACTGAACCTGAGAAGTGTGGATTGGACAACTGGGTAGTGACTAGGTGATCCTCCTCAGCAGAGGGGCTGGACTAGATGATTTCCAGAGGTCCCTTCCAATCCCTAATATTCTGTGTTTCTGTGAACTGGAAATTAAAGGAAATACCTCCACTCTTTGTGTGGATCAGCTTATGGATCCCACTTTCAGGACAACAGTAGCTTAACTTGGTAAAGATACTCTTTTTAGCACAGTTTTTTTCAATGCTCTGGAAAATATAATTACAAGAGCAAAAGCAGGGACCAGTGTAAATGCATGCAGCTGGATTTGCTGAAAAGAAGGATGATTAGTGCTGCATTTTTAATGAGGATCCTCATATGCAAAATCCAAAGTGTCATTGGAAACACTTCATATGTTGTATTATAGATGAACATGTGAATATCTTCAAATATTAAGGCATGCAAACATCTGAAAAGATGCCTGGCTTTTCCCTTTTCTTATATGATACTTTAACTTTTTGGATTGTTGTAAACATAATTTTTATAAATTAAATTGAATATGGTAATTATTTTTTATGAAACTTTAAAAAAGTGAATTTGCAACTTACTCTTGTCATTGAGGACTGAAAGAAAGATATGTTAGAAATCACGTTATTGGCAAAATTTGAATCCCTGTTCCATAATGCTAATAATTATTTATTTCTGTGGTGCCATATCAAGTTTTTTGTTGTTGTTAAATTCTGTAATGGTTTTAGATATAAGACAAATGAATACTCTGTTACATTATCCCTTTATTTGTTATGTTTTACTATCTCAAACCAGCTAGTGTATCTGCAATAAAAACACTGTACAGACATAAAACTGGAGCTCTTATGGCAAATATCTTATTTGGATGGTTACCTTACTTTGAGTACTGAATTTTGCATAAGCTCTTCTGTTGTGATGCTGATAGTTACTGAAAAATGTTTATGTTCTGTGGTAAATTTGGAGGGAATTTTAATATTATGGAGCATTGTCTATTGAGAGTTTTTAACAGTGTAAATAAGAAGACAAAATAAGATGCACTCTTAGTTTAAAAAAGGAGATATGAAGAGATTGTTCTTAGGGAGCAGAAACACAGAAAATACTGTTAAAAAAAGTAGAGAGAGAAGCTGCCTGCTACTGAGAAGAAAGCTTGTCTGTTTTACTGACAATCAAGTCCAGTAAAAAAATGAAACCAAATATTAGGATATCAATTAAGGTTGTAGCTGAGGATGATTTGCTTAAATCTATATAAACAGAATTCTGAGGTTTTGGCTTCTTTTTTTTAAAAAAAAAAAGGAAGAAAAGTATATAAGGTTCACCTACACTGCCAACAGCTGTAGGTTTTCTCAACATTTATTTAAAACTGTATTTTCCAGCAGCTTTTGGAAAATAAAAATATTTTCTTACTTTTTACTTTTGGTATTGTTTTTTTTAGAGCAGTCGGCAGCCTACAACACACACACACACACATATATATATATAATTTTGGATGTGGTAAGAACCAGTCTTACTGATTTTTAGAACATTTTCATGTGGCTGCAAATTGGTTCTCCTTTTCTGTATACTGGAGTGGTTTTACATTTAATTCTCTTGTAGGCATTATCTGTGGATAACTCCATATTTGCATTACTCAGTGGTTCATCTTTTAAATCAGGTCTGCTGGCATAGACCTGTTCAATAGTAGTCAAACAGTCACGCTGCAATGGTTCTTCTTCTGCAATTGGCACCCATCAGTATGACATAAGTGTACTGCAATGGTGTGATGTGTTGGTTGCTACCTTACCACAGCTCCAGTTCCTTTGCTAGTATGTTACCAAACAGGTCTGGACTGTTTTTGAATCCTTGTGGAAGCACTGTCCAACACACCTGTGCTTTCCTCCCCATTGTCAGGTTTTCCCATTCAAATGCTATAATGGTTCAGCTTGCCTTATCCATCGGGATGCAGAAGAAAATGTTCTTCAAATCCAAAACTGTAAAACAATTTGTATTATGTAAGCAACGTGTATGGGTTGGGAACAGCAGGATGCACATACACAGTTACCCAATTGATTTCTCTTAGATCCTCAACCAACCTGTATTCTTGAGATTGAGGTTTCTTTTTGGTAATTTAGAAGTTAAATCCAAGTTGGAATTCCCTTAACAGTACATATTTTAAAAGGTGTTAATTAATGCTTCCAACCCTTCTCAGGCTTCCAGTTTTATGGGATACTATTTCTTTCTTACCAGATGAGTTCCAGGCTTTATCTTAAGAGGTGTCGTTCTTTGCTGTACCTGGTTCTTCTAAAGCCCAGACCAGAGGAATCACTGCATCTATCACTATGTCTGGAATGTCATGTTCAGGTTCCACAGTAGAAGGTGTCTCTGGAAGCAGGCATATACAACAAATCAAGTCCTAATAATGGCAGGGGGCATTCTAGCATATAGAGAAAATCATGAGTCAATTTCTTATTTCCAATTGTGCACTCCATTGGTTTCAGGAACACCTTTAAAACTTGCTTTCCCATTGCCCTAACAATTTACTTAAAGGCTCCTTATGACTAGTAGCTGCTGAATGTGTGGTTCCAGTACCTAACAAAAAAATCTATAGTTTTGTGTCCCCATCCCCTTCCCCCCCACACACACCTTAACTGGAACCAGAGGACCAGCTGAGGGAATATTAATAATTTCCTCCAGTCCCCTTCAATCCAACCTAGATTCACATCACACCACCACCAAATTCACATCAGTTTCCAAATTTTCCTGTTCCCTCTCTTCCTGACTTCTGTTTGGGCTCTCGCTTTTCTGTGCATCCCTCCTGGCAGATTGCACACAGTTTTAACCCTAACAGGGCTTGATTTTGGTGATCCCCATAGACCTTACACATCTCATGCTGCCCCTGCCTTTGCTTTTTACTTCCTACGTCTCTCAAGATTACTTTCATTTATAGCAGCAACTATTAATGACACCTGGAATTTAATTTTGTTTAATTTTTCTTTTTTCTCTTAATCTCAATTACTGTACACCTTCTATGCTATTTCAATCAGCTGTGAGATTGGCTTTCCTCCTGCCCCATCCACTTTCTGCAGTTTCTTTCTGATGTCCAGAATGACCTACAAACAGATTGTTAAAAAAAATTATTAAATAAGTTGAAAACAAATTCACACATGAATATTCACAGTGACAGGCACATAGATATTAATTGATGCCAAAGGTCAGAATCTTTTATATGCTTCCCTAAAGGATAACATTTTTATTTTAATCTCCTGTAATGAAACTGCTGTTCCTGGTTAGCACTGTGAGAACATCCAGACAGCCAGGAGTCATTAGCCCTCTAAATAGTAGTTTTCCTAGTTCTCTTTTCTCTATTTCATACCATGTTGTCGTAGCCACTCCTCTGTCTGGAATGAGAAATCACAGCTATTTTCTATTTCTACCTTCTTCAGTCTATGTAGGATTTTTTTCCCTCTAATGTTTTATGCAGTCACTGGGTTCATAGAGAGAAAGATAAATAGTGTATCTGTCTTCAACCTTTCTGATCTTCTTTTATCTTTCAGACTTTTTAAGGTTAAGCCAAAATAATACTTCACACAGTGTCTGGCAGACCAGTTACTGAGGAATATTTTCTTCTATTTATGCCTTAAGCAGAAAAATATAAAGACCTGGAAGGATCTGATGTGAGCTTTGCATTGGATCCATCCTCTTTTCACAGTGTTTTGGGGTTTCCTGTCTCATTTCCTCCATGTCTCTGTGAAATAGCTCTCTTTCACATATGTGCTGTCTCAGCTGGAGAAACAACTTTCAAGAGATTGAGTTTCCATTGCTCATTTTAGTCAGGGGTTGGCCAAGGCTAATCAGGAAACTCTCAGCTACAAATGCAACTTACAGAGTACCTTTTTATCCTGATTCACTTGTACCTCTGCTGTGCCAGGATTTCAATATATGTTAAGGAAAATAATTCACACACCTATGCTAGCAAGTCTGGGCAGTCCTGGACCTAGCAAATTATTGATTCGCTCCTTTCTTTTCCTCCTATTCTTTTTGAGCTGTAGCTTGAAAGGATAATAAGTACTTTTATTTTCTAAGTACTGGGTACTTAATATTTTGTCGGTTTGGGCCTAACATGACAACAAAGGAACAGCCCCATGCCCACTCACCCACTCAACTCCCACCCCTCACCGCCTGCCACTGTGGGATTGGGAGGACAAAACCCAACTAGAAGCTCATGGGTCCAGAACAAGGACGGATCTTCACTGATTAAGGTTCCAGACAAAACAGACTCGACTTGGGGAAAAACAATAATTTAATTTCACACCAATCACACACCCCCAGGACACAGACACACCCAGAGCAGGGCTTGCAGATGTTACCCCACCCCTCCCTTCTTCCCGGGCCCCAATCCCTCGGTTCCTGGTTTCTCTCCCTCCTTCCCCCCAGCAGCACAGGGGGACAGGGGATGGGGTTTAGAGTCACTTCACAGCCTGGGGGTTCCTGCTGCTCCTGCCTCCTCAGCAAGAAGGATTCCTGACAGTCCTGCCCTGCTTCCCCACGGGGTCCCTCCCATGGCACAGAGGCCTCCACCAACCTCTCCTTCCTGAGTCCTTCCCACCAGGTCCGGAGCTGCTCCAGCCTGGGCTTCCCACAGAGTCACGGGGGCTTCGGGAACAGCCACCTCCCCTGGCCCGGGGGCTTCCACAGCTGAGCAATCAGAGCCCACTGGCACCAAATCCTCTGGCCACAACATCCAAGCCCAGGGGCCAAGTTCCCCCCTCCTGGCGCCTTCAGGGAATGTCCCACCACGTTCCTCCATGAGTGCAGGGGCACAGCTGCCATCTCGCCCTGGGCTGCAGGGAAACTGCTGCTTGGGCACCTTCTGCCCCTTCTTCCTCACCAACCACCAGCACCACTCTCCTTCCCCAGATCAGCTATTCTCCACCTCCTTCTCTGCTTAGATGTTACATCGGTTCTTTTGTGTGTTAATCACAGAGGTGCATCTATTATCCCTCTAATGGGTCCTTGGCTGGGTTTGGAGCAGGGGCAGCTTCTTAGCTTCTTCTTGGAGCCACCCCTGGGGCCCTTGCCCCACTACCAAAACCCTCACCAAACCAAGCTAGAACATATTTGCAGGTCTAAAACCCTCACCCCCCAACACTGTTCTGTTAGACACAATGTCTTGTCTATTGTCTTGCCAAACAGAAGAAGAAACAAGTTAGTGGAAAAGGAAATTGACTTGACAAAGAGAATACTACATAGTGATAGAGGAACAGAAATATTTGAAGCTGTATCTCCAGATGGAATGATTAATGTGTTTTCTCAAATAAAAAATAAATCACACACACAGCTCTGGAGCAAGCTTAAGAGACACGAAAACAGATTCCTCCAAGCTGTCTGTTCATAAAGAAAATACTTCAGATGTTCTTTATTACTTCAGTAAGAAAGAATGAATGCTGGAAATTAGCAATGCTCTGCTGTCTGCAGCAGGAGTGAATCTGTTGGCAAGTCTACAGATGTTGCTTCACTTTTTGTGATCTTCAAGGCAAGGCTGTATGAACTGAAGTCCTGCATCATCATTACAATGAAAATTCAACCAATGAGGTAGAGCAGAATTTCACTTGCTTATGTATAAACATCCTTTGAAAGCTCTGCCTCCTCCAAGACTAATATAACTTTATATCCATTATACCCTCTACTTGATTCAAGGCTATATTCCCCTTTGTCCCAAGATTAAGGCAAAATGGGCCGTGAACCAAGGGAGGCCTTCCTCTTCTTCTGTCTCAGTGTGATGTTTTACTAGTTGCAGTTAGATGATACTAAACTTGTATGTCCCAAGAGTAATTAAGAAAGGATGTCTGAGGCAATATTTTTCGTGCTTCTTTTCTACCTCCAAAGTTATAACTGCAGATAACAATATCTTTGGGTAGTAGTCAGTTTAATGCTGGGCTGGCAATTAAACAAACAACAGATTCCTCACTGTTAACCCCCCTCCCTCCCCTTATAGGGAAAAGAGGGAATAAGGAGAGAGGGAGAGACTCTTATGGGTTGATAACTAAACTATACAGCTTTAATGAGACAGTAGTGATGAGAAGAAAAATAATGAAATATATACAAATATACAGAAAAGCACTATTGCACTTCCTCCTGCCCCCCCAATAACGCCCATGTCACCACAGAGGCTGCAAGGCGGGCCCTAGAAAAGTCCTGGACTCCACTCCTGGAATCAGTGGCAGATGAGAGCTGGGATGCAGGCATTCTGGAATGTGGGGATTCAGGAGCACAGGGAAGGCAGATGAACTGACAGAATCCTCCCAGGATGCAACCATAGACAAGAAAGACCCTCGTGATCCCTCAAATTTATATCTAATATGATGTGTATGGGATGGCATACTTTGTTTTGTCACCTGTCTGGTCTGCTTCTCCACAAAGGAGGGTCTCACGTGTGAGCCCTTACTCCTTTCTGGTTCTGGAGCATTTGATGTTTTCTTCAGAACTCAACAGTGGCTTTGGTTCTGCATAGGATTCTCTTGCAGTGTCTATAAACATCGGAAGTTATCAGTACTAGAGACAGTCACTGACTGAAAAACTTGCTGTTAATTTCAGCAATTGCAGCTACTTAGAAGGGACTTAACCGAAAAGTAAAATCACAAAATGGAAATTAGTTCTATCCTGGCTCAAAGCAGGACGAAATCCCACCCCATCATCTTAAGTGGAAACACTCATCACCTTTCCCTGCAGATCTGTGTCATGTGGATGAAATATGAACAGTGTTGAAGCTGTGATTTAGAGGGAGAATTCACTTCCCATAATGATGTTAGAGAAGGCCGTTAACAGAGCCTGAGAAGATACCTAGAAGATTCACTTTAGACGTTAAGTTTCTGGAGCAAACCGAGCATCCCTCCAGGGTTTAAATATTTTACAAATCAGTGTTGCCAGGATTTGGATAGTTGCATGCATGTCTTCACAAAGAGTATCTCATGGGCAGAAATATGGGTTCAAGAGTATTTAGGAGTCTTCCGCATTAAACTGCATCTGTGCAAAGAATTCTGCCAGAGGAACAGCCAATTTCTTTATTGCCATTTTCAGATCCCAATAAATAATATCTTCATAATATTTTCCTCAGAATTTTTTTATTCCTTTGTTTATTTTTTTTTTCTTTTGTGATACCTAGGACCCGATCCCACAAGACTTAATGCAGATTAAATGCAATTACACTGTACTTTTGATGTTATACTTGGAGATTTTCCCAGCATCTGTGTAAACAAAGCAGAAAGGTTTGATTTCCAACATGACAGATCACTGAAATCTCCATTGCTCCATTTTAAATAGTTGCTTAAACGGTCATATAATGCTTCTTATTCTCCAGCACAGCTACATTTTCATGTTCTTAGCCTCCACTGTGAAAGGAACTGTACATCCTGTTCATTGTTAAGAAACATTTGTAATACAGCAAAGCACGGTGTTTCCACCATGTACAATCAACTCCATAAACAGAATCTGAAGACATAATGAGCTCTGTTCCATCTACTGTGTAAAATCAAATTATTAGGAAATCACTGTCACCCACAGCATTGCCTGTGATTATAATTTCTGCACTTACTAATATGTGGAAACACCTTCGTTTTCTTCAGGTCATTAGGAAAAACACTTATTTTCAATGAAGTTCTCCATCACTTTCATTTACCTATGCATGTTCAGCACCATGTTGCAGCTGCAGACAATCTAGTAGATTTTTATCACTTCTGTTCAAGGAATCTCTTCCAGCTCTAATATTTCCTAGATTTTCAGTCTACAATTACCCATGACTGCATAACAGCTTCTACATCATGTGGGTCCTACTGAAACAGACTGATTTTAAAATTGTCTTAAACATACCTCTGGAACCAATGCATTTCATCAAGACACACGCTAATCACTTCAACTCAAGTAGCTGCTGTAGTGAAGAGTGGATAGAGTCTTATGGCTCTGAATTCTGTAACAAAGCCCTGCTTCTGTCATAGTCTGAACAGTAAGTGCAATGCTTTTAGGTAGTGGCTATACTAAACTTCATTTTTTGCATTAACTGCTTGGCATCTTTCTTCCCTACAGCTTTACCAAAACAGCCTAGGCTTTTTAACTTTAGTATTTTACAAGTTTATGTTCAGTCATGGGAATAAATTCCCATGATACTATGCTAAAGTTCACTCTGAATCAGACTTCAAGCACTTCAAGATCATATAGGATGCTGATGAAAAGCTGAGTTTCAGCTTGCTTTATTTGCTTATGCATCTATCATCCATGTGCATGTAACCTGACTTTAATTCTGGTTCCAGAGCATTTGATGTTTTCTTCAGAACCAAGCATTGGCTTTGGTTCTACATACCATTCTCTTGCAGTAACTCATAAACATCAAAAGTTATTAGTCCTGGAGGCAGGACTGCGTGAGTGCTTCCATTGGATAAGCAGAAAGTAAGAGTATATTGTTTGCTGATGGGAAGTGAAATATGCACTCATCTGTTATTGACCAAGCAGAACAAAGTTACACATACACGTACCACATAAACATCACAACTGCTGAAGGACCATCTTTCAGTCAGCCATGTGTTCATTGTGGATAGATTGATAAAGGATTTGAGGAAGAGATTAACATCATTATTTACTCCCATTTCCAGAGAAGAACTCTCAAATAAACACCAGTAATAGCTGGATCTGACCTGCCTTCAGGGCATAGGCCTACCCTGACTTCATATGCATTCAAATTATTTACATAAAAGACTATGCAACAGCAGGGATCTGGGCAAGGGCAGACAACATAGACCCAAACAGGGTTTGGAATATGGATGGGTCAGGCACATTCCTTCTTGTTTGATTGTCTAGCACCAGGTATATCTTACAACAGTTTGTTCTTGTTCTTGCACAGCACTGGGTAATATCTACTCCATGGCTGTTGTGGATTCTACCTCCTAAAATGATGAGGTAAACAGGACAGCCTGAACTTAGCAAGAGTATGCTGTACTTCATCACATGCCCACTGGCTTACCCTTTAGGTCATCACACACAGCCAAGATGGCCTATTACAATGAACTTAGGAAACTATCAGCAGCAATACAATGCACCATTTTTCTTGATGCTTTAGTTGGTATTACCTCTAATCTATCTGATGGATGTACTCAATATATTTTTATTATTATGGTACAATGCCTGAACATAAATGGATAACAAATGTCTTCTGAGACAACCTATACATCATTCCCCAACTCTGATGTGGATAGTTTTTAGGGAAAACAGATGAATATTCATTGGAGTCAGAACAGTGATAACTCTCAGGGTGCCTTGACTCATGTCAGCAAATTCTGTTTGTTAATTTTGATTGATATATCAAACCTCTGAAACACTGAAGTACCCAATGTGCCACATGTATTGTAGGATTACACTACATGATGCATTACATTACAGGATGATAGTATCTATTCGTAGGACTTAATTTGCACACCTTTTCCAAATTAAGGCACATTCATTCCGGCACAAAGTGTTTCATTCTTTTTGCCATTATAGACCCCTGTTGCCCACATGAAAAGGAAAAAAAAAGTGCACTGTTGTTTTTTCATACTAAGTCAGTGAATCTTCGGGTAAACTCTTGTTGAACTGTTATGTCCTCAGAAGGACTTGGTAAGCAGGAAGAACTTGTTGCAGATGAGATAATCATTGGCATCTTTGAAATAGGGAAGTTCAAGATACTAAAGGTTATGAGAGAGTAGCAAAGTATAGACCCTGGGTTTCAGGTGAGCAAATTTCAATTTCTCCAGGAAGCAAGTGCATGAGGTTCCACATGAGGAAGCTCTAAAGTGGACTCAAAAAGTGCTCAGGAAAACTTGTAGGTCTTCAGGGACAACATCATCCAAGTACAAGAACAGCCCATCCCAGGAACACAAAAAAATGTCTCAGGAGATTGGTTTGGCTAAGCAGGATATTAATGATGGAGCTTCAATGCAAAAAGGTACCATACAGAAATGGGAAAAAAAGTCAGGTTACAAAGGAGCTATATTGCATAAAGAGGTAGGAATGGTGTTAGGAAAGCTAAAGCTCAACTAGATTTGACAATGGCAATGGCATCAACATCAATAAAAATAGCTTCTATTGCTGTGTTAGTAGTTAAAGCCAAAACAAAGAAAATTATGGCATATTGTTGAATGGGTGGGTAATTTAGACTCGCTAGACATAGAGAAGGCTGAAGGACACGATGCCTTCTTTGCTCATTCTTCACCAACAATCTCTATTAGGTTCAAAGAAAAGGTTCATTGACAACTACCAGTCAAAGAGTGAGTCAATGCTAACAGGCTGGTGAACTTGAAGCTGAATATCTTCTTATTAGTCACTGGACAAAATCATACAGCAAGTCCTCCAGGGACATGCTGAGAAGGTGATTTGGAACAGTCAGCACGGATTTGCAAAGGTTAAACCATGACTAATCAAACTGATTGTTTTCTGTGATAAAACTGTTTTATTTGTGGATAAAGGGAGAACAACAGAGCTTATTTACACAAAATTTGGCAGAGTTTTTGTTACTTCAGCATTCAATCATATGCCTGAATCTTTGGACTTAAGTCTTTGGAAAGCATAGGTGAGGTAAGGTTTTAGGAAAGATGTTCCCAAGGAAATGCAGAGGTTCTGACTGTATCACTTTACCCTTTTGCTTTTAATAATGAAGAGTTGTGCTGTAACTAGAAAATGCCCTCACTTTTCAGCATTCATGTATATTCAAATTTTAAAAGGTAACCTATTTTGTATTATAAAGAGGTAATTCTGACACTAGATCATTTGGTCTGTATTGATTGTTCTGCCAACAAGAGAAGCACCACTGTGGCAGCAGTTCTACTTTTGTAAGGGAGTGCTCCCTCAGGCTCTCCTAGCTCCAAGTTCATCAGCTTGGCTTTGGAAAGCCCTCTTAAAAACATTCAAAAATCAGTTCTAATGATGCTCACTTTTCCTGAGCACTGCTCAAAGCTGTAGAACAATTATTCATGAAGGAAAAATGTTGAAGAAAGCCATAAATGGGAACTCCTGTTTGCAGTGATGCAGAGGGAGAAATACTCCTGTATGTAAAAAGCATTTCAAAATATCCTCTCACAGAGAGTAAGAAGAGAATATTCAGTCTTGTTGTGAAAAGATGGTGGTTAAAGATCTTACTTAGCACATCCAAATAACCTGGACTGACCACATGCCTTCTTTTAGCCTAGATTCCATCACACCATGAGTCTGAAGAAACGGTTATGCTTTAAGACCAGCTAGGAACACCATCTGCAATTTGGTGAGTCACTCTGTCCATTAGCCCCTCCCTGATAGTATTTGTTAAAGGGTCAGTTGCTTTAGAATTCTGATTGGCCCTCAGATATGTGTGTTCAGAGCCACAGAGCCAGGGCCAACGGTTGACACAATGCTATGAGGTGACCTTTTGCACATTGACGTCTATGATCCATTCCTGATTATTTCATATGTGGTCTTACCAATGGGAGTCGGTGAGACCCATCCCAAACATTGAGATGTAGGGTGAATAAGCAGGCCAGTGCTCTCATGCATCTTGGCTACATCTTCTATGTATCGCATTAGAGTGAGCCAGTCTCTAATACTTCAGCAGTCCAGGATGATAGTCATAGGAGATCCAATAGAAATATAGCCTAATAAAAATTTACTAAAATAATTAATTATTTTTAAAACAATGTGCTTTGTGAAACTATCAGTCAGTTATGCCAAGCATCCTGCAAGTTGTGATAACATCAAGTCTTCAAAGACCTGTGGTGCCTACAGACAACACTCATGTTGATTCTGGCCCACTTGGGCAATCTACCAGCAGGAGACTGGAGACAGGACCAGAATGGGAGACAGGACAAAGATGACAAAGGGCTAGAATCAACAAACACCCCACCCACCCAGGAGACCCTTGTGCATGAGTATTTTGACATACATGAATATACTTGGTTTTGGTGTATATTAGTTGGAGTGTTTTGCTAACTCGTTGGAGCACTTACGGTGGAGACTCCCCAGTGCTGCCCAGCACTGCAATAAAGAATGCCTGCTCAATAACAGCTTGTTTGTTGTTATTTGGTCTTGATCTTGGAATCCTTACCCAGCCACACCAGCCTCCCACTTCGGTGAGGAGTGTTAAGAAACAAGGGGGTTTGGAAGCTCCGAATTTTTGTTTCAAGGGCACTGTCCCCAAAACATGTCTTGTCCTCAAGAAGCCAAGCAAGCTAATAATACCATGAGCTTGAATAAAGAACTAACTCTTACTTGGATCCATCAGATTTTGTTCCATGTCTGTCATAAAGAATAATATGTGGAAGCATTATGTACGTCTATATGCAGATGCAGCATAGATGGAGTTCTGAGAAAGTTATAAGAAGCTGTGATCTCATTGATTTGTAAAAAAATAATAAAATAAAGTAAGAATCATAGTTTAAATTCTTTTTTGTATCTTCTTTGTACCTCCTTAAAACCTATTCTTGTTATTTTATTATCTTTCAGTTCAAGAGCAAGAAAATTAATTATATCCCACTTAGTGATTTTGTCTTTGAAATGTTTGGATTTGTCACGTTTAGTTCAAGTTCTAGCATTTCCTATGTAAATCTACATCATCTACAACTCAAAGCTTATAGCAGGCTTCTTCAGAAACTTAGTCTGAACTCTCAGTTTATAACCAGTTTAAACAAATAGATGCAGATAAAACTTTCAGGCTATAAAGCACAGTTCTCATTGATCTAGTGTAAAAATTGCTCCAGGAATTGGATTTCTGTGATTCTCTTCTCCTTTTCTAACAATAGCAGTACCATGACATTCTTTCTATAATAAGAGATTTAAAAAACTTTTAAACAGATGTGGACTTTTTTTGTAGAGGTAAAGTGGACCTCCTGTCATTTATTAAGAATGGATTTTGCCTTGGCCAGGTAACAATATGTCAACTCAACTTCAGTGCTTCAGATGAAAAAAATGTCACTGTTGTGGTTTGGGCCCAACACAACAATAAAGAACCAGCCCCATGGCCACTCACTCAACTCCCCCCCTCACACGCACACTGGGATGAGGAGGACAAAACCCAACTAGAAGCTCCTGGGTCGAGACAAAGGACAAGGAGGGATCTTCACTGATTAAGGTCCCAGACAAAACAGACTCAACTTGGGGAAAAAATAAATCTCACCATGGGTTGCAGGGAAACTTCTGCTTGGGCACCTTCTTCCCCTTCTTCATCACCAACCACCAGCACCTCTGCCCCTCCAGCTCAGCTCTTCTTTTTTCCTTTTTTTTTTTTTAAGTGCTTCTCTGCTCAGCTCTTTCCTACATTAATCACTGAGGTGCATCTCTTGTCCCTCTAATGGCTCCTTGCCTGGGTTTGGAGCAGGGGCAGCTTCTCATCTTCTTACCAGAGCCACCACTGAGGCCCTTTCTCCTCTCCCAAACCAATCACCTCCATCTCTACCCTTTTCTTCTCTCTCTGCCTCCCTTCTTCTCTTTCTCCCTCCCTCCCTCCTCCTTCCTTTCTTCCCTTTTTCCCTTTCTCTCTCTCCATCCCTCCTTCTCCCCTTCCCTACTTCCTTCCTCTCTCAGGAAGTGTTCAATCATGTCTAAAGTTTTGATCTACTGCTAGGAATTTAAAACTTATTGTAATCCTTGCTTTTAGCTTTTAGCACATGCTAAACCCCAAGAGGATGAAGGTAGCAAGGAAGAGAGAGAGATGGGCTAAACGGAAATTTTCTGCATGTACTTGTGTGATGTATAGCCCCTTTAACAGAGGATTTTATGAGCTGCAACTACCTGTACCTCCCATGAGAGGTATTATTATTTCCTTCTAGCCATCATGCTCAAGCAAGAGATGTATGTGGCACTCTTATCACAAGCACTGAACTACATAGGAAGACAGTTTTGTGATTTGTCATAAATCATCATAGTATTATTTTTAAATTTTCTATTGAATTGTGTGAGTTCTCCCATAAATAATACCACTGATTACTGATCAGAATCACTGGTATTTATTTGTGGGAAGAATTAGTCCATTTCACCTCTATTTGTCAATCACTGAACTCTAAAAGAAAGGATGAAGGGTGAATGAACACAGTTTCTTCCCAAAAGAGCATTTCTGTGCAAACAAGAGTATTTTCCATTATTTACCAGAAGCATAATGGGAGCCAGAGAACAGTTTAAAATATATATGACAATAGCACTGGCCAAGTACCTTTTGTAACTTACTTTTATTTCCTGAAAGTGGGACTGTTTGCTCTGTTCATAGAATTTGCCATAAAATTCTTTTTTTAACACAATCAGATCTCATTAATTCCTACTTTAAAAGTTTTCAAAATGGTGAGAATCCAAAACAGACTAATACCCTAACATCTAGTCGATCTGTAGGGAGCCTTAAATCACAGCTACAAGAGGTATGATTTGCCTCACTCACCTCAGTAAAAGCTGTAGATGTTCTGTACTTAAGCAGCTTGGCAGTTTGAAGAGTTTCTTTTTCAAGACAATACAGAAATAGGTACATCTGACTAGGAATATGCAACTTTTTCTTTCTGGTTACTGACATTTCATTTGCCCAGCTATACCCTAGGAATTCTAGGAAGCTACCAGTTATTTCTTCAACTTTCCCTCTATGTTCCAGACAGACATGGGGCTACCATCACTGCACAGCACTGATTTTAGCAAGTGGCTGTCAGTCCATCTTGACTATAGCAATAATAAAGTTGAGCAATATGTGTTACAGATATTGTCCCTCTAGAAACCTTAATTTTTTGATATTTTATATAAAAATTCCTAGATCAACTTAGAACTTCTCAGAGGTTTTTAAAAATCATTCATTCTGATACTACAGGCTGGTTGAGCTATGCAACACTGTAGTATTTTCTTTCCCAGTTCTTTCTCTTTCTGAGATAGTCTCAATTAATTAATCATAACACAAACAGAACATCCGCCAACCGATGCATTCCTTAGACTAATGAGTAGGAAGGTGTTCTAAGGACAAAATTTTCATGTATGCAGAGGGATGATGGTAAAGGGTACTTCTGTTGGAGCAGCAGAGAAGAAAAAATACCATCAGATCTTACATACTTCACAGTTACCAACCCAGCGTAAAATAGTAGCAGGACCAGAGGCTTATCATAAGGCCCATATCAGAGATATTTTATTACATTTTCACTAGGTTCTTGTCTTGGATTGTAGATTTTTCAAGGCCGATCCAAAACTCTTACCAAAGAGTTCTCTGTGCACAGTTGAGAGCTTGATTAAAATGCTACCATTTCAGAAAGAAAAACAACATTATTGTCAAAATCAATAACTGATCATTTTAAATATTACCCTAATCTTTTATGGACCAAGTATTTGCTGGTTTGGTTTATTCCCATTTAGAAAGCTTTCAAAAGTCAACTTTAATGTTGTCTTGACCTGTTTATTTCAATGCAACATATATATAAGGATGGTTTCAATGTTGTATTTAATATAAAAATCTGAAAAAAATGGCACATACTACTGGGATTAAATTTAGGTACTGCAAGCAAGAGAAAAAAACAAATGCAAATAAGTGAAAATAAGTGAAATAAGTGAAACTTGTTTCAATATAATAGCAATTTTATTGATATCGAATAAAGAAACAAGACTCTTTGTTTACATCTGAGTTTCTCAAGAGTACAGAATGTACTTCAGTAGGAAATACATTCATCAGGAATGATCCCATTAGACTGACTTGCAGTTTCTTTGTCTTGTTTGCTTTAATGCTTAATTTAAGATGAAGCCCTTAGTTAGGCTGGAAAGGAAACCATAGTAATAATTTTAAAAATGCTGTAAACCATCAAATTCAGCAAACCATGATACATGCAAAACTTGAGCTGTGTCTGTTTGGCATGTGCATCACCAAGGAAACTCTCTGTTTGTTGTTTTTTTTTTGTTGCATTATGTTGCAAGCAGCTATAGCAAGTGCCCCACCACCAAGGATTGGTAATTCAAACAACATGAAATTATGGCTTTTTCTCCAAAGAGCCTGTACTCCGGTTTTCACTAAACATTTAATGACTTTAAAGTAATAGCCTTGGTAGTCCTTATTTTGAACTGGAAATCAGTATCTGAAACTCCATACAACTTTTGTATAAAGAAATTTCTGAAGTGGATTGCTGTGGAAAAGCATCTTAAATTAAAAAAAAAAAATTAAAAATAAAATAGCATGGACCAAAACATGACAATCCAAACAACTTGTCATCTAATGTCCATGATTACTACTAGAGAAACAAACACCAAAATTGGTCCATTATATTAATTTTGGGCACAAAGAAACAGACAAGATATTCCATATATTTAATATATTTATTTTCATTTTGCTACAAGCAACTGGATTAAAACATTCATTCTTATCACATTATCATAAACTCAAAAGGTGCTTCAGTAACATAGAAGATAGTCTGAGGTTATCAGTTTCAAGGAGAGAAGGAATGTCTGCTTTGAAATTGTAATATTGTTCACAGGGAGAGACACCTTGTAACAGGAAAGAGCAGCAATATTGTTTCAGAATTTTAAGATATAACTACCTCACCAAATGCAAAAAATTGGAGCAAATTCTGAAGCAGCACATTTATGCAGAATATTACAGTACAAGTGCTTTGCCTTTGTGTGACTGCAGTTATTGTTGTTTCTGAGTCTGAGACAGATTGCATTGAAGCAGCTCAAATGTTAGTCTAGTGCATCTGATTACTTCAACACCTGTGAGTCACATAGGAAAAGCTCATGTGTATATGTCCTAATGGAAGGGGGTAGGTATTCCACATTTACATGTTAAATTTAATAATTCCAGATTCTGGCGTGCCCCTTGTATTTGCTGAATTTTTCCCACCTTCTATAGCTGTTTGTCCTCTACATCAAATAAATTATGCTAAAAACAGTCTGCACTACCCATCATCAACTAAAAGATTATGAGAAGCTGATTGGGGAATAATTTATTATTTGTAAAACAGTCTGTTCCCTTTTGTATAAGGTGTTTTTCAAGCTTGCTTTTTTTTTTTTTTTTTAATTCAAGTCACTTCAGGAAACTGGAAGCCAAATTCCAATAGCAGTCAGAAAGAAATACTTGATGATTACGTTGGTGAAACACTGAAACTATTGCACAGGGAGGTGATAGATACCCCATCCCTGGAAACATTCAAGCAGGCTCTGACCAACCTGATCAAGTTGAAGATGTTCCTGTTCTATGCAGGGGAGTTGGACTAGATGACCTTCCATTCCAACCCCAAATATTCTATGATTCTATGATTTGAAATCTTATTTACATTAGGCAACTCTAAAGACAGAAAATTAAATCAGGCAGTTCTGATTCTGTTCTGTGTGAGGAGTTTGAAAGCTAACTATCACAGAATGTAATTTTACAAGAAAAGGTACTTCCTTAAAAATATCTGCTACCTACCCGATTTTTAAAATTATTTTTATGGAGAGCAGATACAGAAATCTGTAAAGGCTTAGGACTATTAACTGAGTTCTGTTCTACCTCTTACAATGTCAATACTTCGTTTTGAGTACCAAGATCAAAACTCTCGTTGTTTATAGCAATAAAGAACGCAAAATCAGAACCAGTGGCTACACAGATTATACTTTGAACGAGCTATATAATTATTGTTGTTATTTATTATGTCACAAAGATGAGTCCTTTTATGGAAATGGCTATGTACACCTTCATCTTACTTGTATTTCAAACCAGTAGAAGTTTTCAAACTAGTAAAAAGACTACGACACTTGGGGGAGGGGAGAGAAGGGTCAGCATCGGTTCTCTCCTTCCTGCTATTTTCTATTCACTATGACAGAAAATTCCTATACAATTAGAGCAGCAATTCAGAGTTCTGGTTAAAGTACTACAGTGTTCCCACCTCCGTAGATCAATAGTACAAAGCTCAAAGATTTTGGGACGAACTGACAATACTTAAGTGAGCAAGACCAGGCAACATTTTCAACTCAACAGAAATGAGTCAACTCAAATATATGCAGTCGAATTCCAGAGAGACAATGTTCTATCATTCTTCCATTGGATCATATATACATAATCAAGTAAGAAAAACAGAACATTTAAATAAACACATATGATTGCAAAGATCATGATGCTACCTACAGTGGCGGTAAGAGATGACATACAGGAGATATTTGCTGTGGTATTTCAACAGTCGGAAATCCACTGGATTCAGCCTTTTCATCATCTGCTTTCATTATGTAAGATTTGGCTAAAAGTCTAGGGCTAGGTAATGATCTTTGTTTCTCTAAACAACAAAGTTGCTGTTACAAGTCCTTTTGGAAGGAAATGTTAAGACCATGGAATACTTTCCATTTACTTCCTCTATTGGAATGGAACTCCACACTCTGAGAATACAAAAAACCCTGAAATGACAGTTCATTTCTCTGAAGATTTCTTCATTTTTCTGGGAGTGGTCCTAGGCAGATGACAAACTGGCACAGGATCATGCCTGGAAGGGAACTGTGCAGATAACTCAGTTGTTCATTGGATCATTTGAGACTTTCAGAGACAGTGAACACACCAGTTTCTTCACTGCCTCTGCAATAGCTCTGATTTGTCTATCTAGCATTTCCCATTCCCTCTCCATTTGTTTCAGTGCTCACTACTCAACCTTGATGGCTCAGTTACAGGTAAGAGAACTATGGTTCAGAACTCTACTCATGAACAGAAAACAAAAGACCAACTTCAGCTCACTTGGGACATTATTAACTCTGCTGAAATTTCATACTCCTGGAAGTCACTTAACCAGGTCAGACATGTTCTCTTTAGGAAAAGAAGTTCCCTCTTCAGATCCTTCAGAATCCTTCAAGGAACATCAATCACTTCTTTTTAAAAGCTTAAAGTGCATTAATGTGACAACAAAATAAACAAACAAAAAAAATCACCAAAAAAACCCCTCATCAAGCAAACCAAAACAAAATGAAACTTAACCAAAATAACTGACTGAACTTCAGTCAGCTCTCTTTGCTGTAAGAGCATTGGATTTTGTGAAAGTGGAGGGAGAGATTATACTGTGTGTAACTATCTGGAGAGAGACATTTCTGGCTTCTTTCACTTATTTTGTAGGGCAATACAAAGCTTAACAAACCACAATAGACCTTAGCTCAACATGCCCACCAGCATGATGCAAATATCAGTGCAACAGCAGAGATAATTAAATATATGAGAAAAAAACTGCATCCATATATAACATAAATGCCATGAACTTTAGGAACTGTTCATGAGCAGAGCTCTTCAAGGCTTATGCATGCTGGAGTATATATGAACATCTGGAGAAGACAGTTGTTGTGGCAAGAGAGATCTGTTTGTGGAGAAAAAAAAGAGATTTCTTAAACATCATAGACCTCCTCTTCCATGGCATGACTGACTCCTCCACGAAGCTGACTGAAAGTGTTGCGCCTCAGAATCTCCCAGCCACGATGAGAACTAGCCTTGGATGTGCTCCGTGACAGTGACAGAGTAGACAGTTCCTTCTTGTACAGGACATCCCTATTGATGTCAAGCTTTTCCAAACCTTTTTCACAGTTATCCCTATCCTGAACCTTAAAGGCTTCGGTGTACCGCATAATCTTGTGTTTGTTGGGATCAACCCTGTCTTCAACTCTGTAAGAGGATTAAAAAAACATAAGCTGAATGAAGTAAAAACATGCCAGTTTATCAAGAAAATTGAGCAGCCCCAAGAAGCAAGTCCCTCCCAAAAATACACCAACTGACATTCCAGAAAAATCTGTACAGAAACAGGAAACTGATTATAGGCATGGTGCTAGCAGCTGCTAGGCCTTCACCCCTGTCATTGACATCTGTACCCTTATCTCCTAGCGCTAGATCACACTCTTTTCTCATAGCATCCAGTGAAGAACTGTTGCTGGGATATTGCTCTTGCAAAGTTATATTTTGCACCTGACTGAAGATTTTGCATTGGTACCACTTGCATTGGAAATGCTTGTTCTGCCCACCAAACCTGAAATTCCACAAGGTCCATTTCTCTGCTAAAAACTGCAGAAAGTGCTATTTCATACAGCCACGACTCCCCCTTCTGGCTTTATCAGCAAAAGATGATGCAGTTAAAAAAACTACATGCCCAAAAATAGTTTAATTTTTTATCAACCTTGTATAAATATTGATTAAAATCAGAAATAATGAGTAATCTAGTGCCATCTTGGCTACAGATTATTTGTTATTTCAGTGCCTAAAATGAAATGCCAGACATAAGATTTTGTTATCTGATCCAGTCATAGCAACGTATAACAGAGTTACTAGGTTGACAGTAGAAAGAAATCTTGCCTTTAATTATTCCTGTTAAGTTTTTAATAATTTTTAGTGCAGTCCATTGCTGCTGAATGCCTAATTGATTCTGCCTCTGCCATTTCTTCTAATGAATAGGGACAGTCAACAAAGCACAGAAGTGAAGTTTCATGATACATTTTATAAGTAGTTTGAAAGAAAAATTCCTTATAACCCAGGCAATTTCCAGGGTCTGTCTCCTGTAACTAGTTGATAAAAACCCACCAGCTGATTTCACCAGAAATAGCACAGCAGAGCTTTCTGAGAACAGTGGTTTTCTGTTAGGCACAGACAGCAAATAGATTGAAGCCCATGTTCTGGAAGGGAAGGACTCCAAACACTCCTCCCCAGGCCACTGGAAAGACTCTTTATTAGTATCCATAGAGTGGATTATTCTTCTAGCATCCTTACAGATGCACACACTAGAAGAGGGCTCACCTGAGATACCACCGGTCCCCCAGCCCGTACTCCCGCCCACAGATTCCAGAGCGAGGCCAGAGACATCGCGGCAGTTTCCGCTCCAGCATGACAGTAGTAGCAACAATCTAGGGAAGAAAAAAATAACTCAGACAAACTAGAAATAAAATAAGACTCTTTTTCAAAATTGCCGGTTTCATGAGTACTAACACACTGCTGTACTTCATTACAGCTCCATGTGGAACAGAGAAAAGTTATAGCGTTAACACTCTATTATAGGGCAATTCATTATTTTAGTCCTAACTGGGCCATGTTTTGAAGAAGCAATTGTGCTCTTAAAACACTATTCAGCTTCTTTCCTATTATACCTGATGGCAACAAGGAGGGTACAAAAATTGCAAGCTAGAGAAGAGGATAGTATTTATATCTGCATTAACTATCATCAGAATTTACCAAAGTGGCCACACATTTAATCATTTGACTTATTGCTTTCTCACAGAAAAATACAAGGGAATGGATTTTCTGTAGAGCAGCTATATGACTGATCTGGTTTCTTTTTCTTTTTTTTTTTTTTTTTTTTTTTTTTTTAAGCAATAGAGTCAGGCCAACTCCTCTTAATGGGTCTAAAGATGTTACTGAGCTACTTGTAATCATTACTTTGAATTCTTTCTCCCCTCAGTCAATCCCCATAACTATAACTTAACTCTCAGTTACACAGGAATATGATTTGGGAAAGAAAAAAAAAAAAGAAAAAAAGATGCAACTTCAATTCTATTTAACAGGAGATTCCATGTATAAGCTGGGGAGTCACAAAAGGGACAAGAAAGGTCAAATGGGCTTCTAGCTGCTATTTGAACAAGTTAGGAATACCCACATAGCAAAGGTACACTGGAAGACTTTTTCACATGGAAAGATGTGCAGAAGAGTAGTCTTGCACTTAAGACACTTCAGACTCATAGAAAGGATGAAAGAAATGTGATAGCTGGGGTACTGAAGCTGTAAAACAGAATTAAGAGGACATGGCTTATGATATTAGCCCCTGAGAAAAATGAAGCAGAGCACAGATGGTAGAGTAAGTAATTGTACTCTCTAGCACACTTTCCACTGCCAACTTTCCCCCTCCTTTATTTAAAGCAAGCCTCTTATTACCTAAACTAAATTACCTGGGCCCTCCAGAGTTCATCCCGCTCATGGGCCACTCTCCAGTGGGTGTCACCCATCATGGCAATTAACAGGTTGAGCATAAGGAGGGTGGCAATGATGGCAAAGGCAAAGTACACCACGCTGTACATAAAGGGCAGGTCCACGTCATAGTTTGCAGGGCCATCAATGATAGTGAGGAACAGCTCAAAGGTGGTGAACAAGGACATGGGATAGTTATAGAACTGCCCAAGGTTTTCAGGGTTCTCTGTCTGGAAGACGATGTAAAAAGCTAGAGGAGATCAACAGGGAAAAAAAGCACAAGATAGGTTAACAACAGGAATCACATTGCAAGAGCAACAACAGGGTCCTGTAAAAGACACTGATGATACAAAGTGGTCTGGGAAGGAGCTGCATGTGTTCAGTACACAGCATGACAAGGACAAATGCCTGACTAGAACCACTGGTCTCCGTTATAAAATTACTTAGAATTACTTTGATTATTAATTTGTTCTCAAAATAGTGATATTTTCTCCTTTAAGGATCTAATAAAGCCATCTGTGTTAATCTCATCTTCCAAAGACAAATACCATAAATTCAGTATGTTTTAAAGCCTTGACTTACATATATCTGGAATTATCTGGATTATCCTAATTTCTGTTACCCTGGGAAGAGCAAGAATTGTAAACTAAACTCCTAAAAACAGAAATCAGAACTGAGAAAGTGACCATGCTCAAATTAATAGAAGCTGTACATCATCACCACCTTTGCCAGCTAGTTCAGAGGGAAACCTGAAAATAAATAAAGATCCAAGCACTTAATTAATACTAGAGAAGTTGGCAAGGATACAACATTACTGTTTTCCTTTTATGGACTCACCTGATGCAAAGCCTAGTATCACCACAGCCATGAGCCAGCAAAAGCGCATAAGATCTCCAAATATCATCTGTAAAAACAGAGTCACCATAAGGCCCAACTGTCCCTCCAAGTCACAATGCAACCCTATATAAACTATTTTTCCAGATACTAAAACCATGAGTAGACTACAGGAAACTTCTACACTAAAGGGAGAACACAAAATTCTGAAACTCTCTCTGCAGACAGGAACTTGTCCATTTGCCATTAATTAATTAATTAATGCTAGTCCTGAGGGGAAGAATGTATTCTTTCAGTTATAGAAACAGAATCACAGAATAATTTTGGTGGGAACTGCCACGTAAGATCACCAAATCCAGCTGTTAACCTAGTACCCTGACAAGTCCACCACTAAACCATTTCCCTAAGCACCACATCTACACATCTTTTAAATACCTCCACGATTTTTTATTCAATTGCTTCCCTGGCAGCCTGCTCCGGTGCCTGACAACCCTTTCAGTAAAGAAATTTTTCCCAATATTCATTCTAAACCTCCTCTGGTGCAATCTGAGGCTATTTCCTCATTCTATTTTTTGTTTCTTGGGAGAAGACACCAACACCCATCTCCTTACAACCTCCTTTCAAGTAGTTGAAGAGGGCAATAAGCCTGAGCCTCCTTTTCTGCAGGAAAAATTATCCCTAACAACCCCAGTTCCCTCAGCCACTCCTTGTGCTCTACACACTTCACCAGCTTTGTTGCCATTCTTTTGACTTGCTGCAGTGCTTTGATGTCCTTATGAACACAGTCCAAAACTGAAGACAGCATTCGAGGTGAGGCTTCACTAGTAGAGTACAGGGTGACAAACACTTGACTATTCCTGCT
>NW_009951952.1:159203-211636 GCF_000747805.2 Chaetura pelagica
CACAGGCCAGGATGCTGTTGGCCTTCCTGGCCACTTGGGCACACTGCTGGCTCATATTCACCAGCTATAAACCAACAGCCCCAGTTCCTTTTCTACTAGGCAGCTTTCCAGCCACTCTACCCCAAGCCTGTGGTGTTGCATGGGGTTGTTGTTGTGACCCAAGTGCAAGACCTGACACTTGGCCTCCTTAAATGTTATACAGTTGGCCTCATGGAACCAGCTTCTCCAGGTCCCTCTGCAGAGCCTTCCTACCCTCAGACAGATCAATATTCCTGCCCAAATTGGTGTCATCTGCAAACTTACTGCTGGTACACTCAATCTCCTTGTCCAGATAATTGATAAAAATATTAAACATAACTGGCACCAGCACTGAGCCCTGAGGAACACCACTTATGACTGGCCACCAGCTGGATTTAACTCTATTCACCACAACTCTTTGTGCCCAGCTATCCAAGTAGTTCTTTGCCAAGATAAGAGTACACCCATCCAAGCCATGAAAAGCCATTTTATCCAGGAGAATGCTGAGGGAAACTGTGTCAAAGTCTTTACTAAAGTCTAGGTAGATAACATCCATAGCCTATCCCTCATCCATAAGGCAGGTCATCCTGTTGTAGACAATGAGGTTATTCAAGCAAGACCTGCTTTTCATAAACCTGTGCTGACTGGGCCTGATCACCTGGTTGTCCTATATATGCCTCATGATGGCACTCAAGATAATCTGCTCCATAACCTTCCCTGGAACTGAAGTCAGGTTGGTAGGCCTGTAGCTGCCTGGATCTTCCTTCTGGCCCTTCTTATAGGTGGGTGTTATATTTCCTAATCTCCAGTCAGCTGGGACCTTCTTGATTAGCCAAGACTGCTGATAAATGAAAGAAATTGGCTTGGTGAGCACTTCTGCTAGCTCCTTCAGTACCCTTGGATGGATACCATAGAATTGTGTGTGTTAATGTGGTATGGCGGGCTGCTAAAAATTTCCCCTTGGATAATGGGGGCTTTACTCTGCTCCCTATCCCTTTCTTCCAGCTCAGAATGACTGGGTACCCTGAGAACAACTAGCAGTCACATTAAGTTATAACTGGGCATTGGCCCTTCTAATTTTCTCCCTGCATAGCCTAACAACATCTTTGCAGTCCCCCTGAGTTGCCTTACACTTCTTCCAAAGGCCATAAACTCACTCTTTTTCCCTGAGTTTCAACCAAAGGTCTCTGTTCAGCCAAGCTGGTCTGTTTCCCCTCTGGCTCATCCGTCTTTTAAGATCCTTTATGGCCTTTAAAATTTCTTTCTTAAAGAGTATCTGGCCTTTCTGGACTCCTTTGCCCTTCAGAACTGCCTCCTAAGGAACTCTGTCAACCAGTCTCCTAAACTGGCCAAAGTCTGCCCTCTGAAGTCCAAGGTAGCAGTTCTGCTGACCCCCCTCTTTACTTTTCCAAGAACTTTTCAGTTTCTCTCTCTAGCATTTCATTATCACTATGCCCAAAATGGCTTCCAGCCATCATATCACTAACAAGTCTTTCTCTCTTCACAAGCAGAAGGTCCAGCAGGGAGCCTTCCCTAATCGGTTTGCTCACCAGCTGTATTAGAAAGTTATCTTCCACATGATCCAAGAACCTCCTAGGCTGTTTCCTCTCTTCTATATTCTTTTTCCAGTAGACATCTGGTAAGTTGAAGTGCCCCACAAGAACAGTGGCTAACAATTGTAAGACTTATCCCAGTTGCTTATAGAATATTTTGTCTGCCTGTTCATCCAGGTTGGGTCTTGGCCTCCTTAAATGTTATACAGTTGGCCTCATGGAACCAGCTTCTCCAGGTCCCTCTGCAGAGCCTTCCTACCCTCAGACAGATCAATATTCCTGCCCAAATTGGTGTCATCTGCAAACTTACTGCTGGTACACTCAATCTCCTTGTCCAGATAATTGATAAAAATATTAAACATAACTGGCACCAGCACTGAGCCCTGAGGAACACCACTTATGACTGGCCACCAGCTGGATTTAACTCTATTCACCACAACTCTTTGTGCCCAGCTATCCAAGTAGTTCTTTGCCAAGATAAGAGTACACCCATCCAAGCCATGAAAAGCCATTTTATCCAGGAGAATGCTGAGGGAAACTGTGTCAAAGTCTTTACTAAAGTCTAGGTAGATAACATCCATAGCCTATCCCTCATCCATAAGGCAGGTCATCCTGTTGTAGACAATGAGGTTATTCAAGCAAGACCTGCTTTTCATAAACCTGTGCTGACTGGGCCTGATCACCTGGTTGTCCTATATATGCCTCATGATGGCACTCAAGATAATCTGCTCCATAACCTTCCCTGGAACTGAAGTCAGGTTGGTAGGCCTGTAGCTGCCTGGATCTTCCTTCTGGCCCTTCTTATAGGTGGGTGTTATATTTCCTAATCTCCAGTCAGCTGGGACCTTCTTGATTAGCCAAGACTGCTGATAAATGAAAGAAATTGGCTTGGTGAGCACTTCTGCTAGCTCCTTCAGTACCCTTGGATGGATACCATAGAATTGTGTGTGTTAATGTGGTATGGCAGGCTGCTAAAAATTTCCCCTTGGATAATGGGGGCTTTACTCTGCTCCCTATCCCTTTCTTCCAGCTCAGAATGACTGGGTACCCTGAGAACAACTAGCAGTCACATTAAGTTATAACTGGGCATTGGCCCTTCTAATTTTCTCCCTGCATAGCCTAACAACATCTTTGCAGTCCCCCTGAGTTGCCTTACACTTCTTCCAAAGGCCATAAACTCACTCTTTTTCCCTGAGTTTCAACCAAAGGTCTCTGTTCAGCCAAGCTGGTCTGTTTCCCCTCTGGCTCATCCGTCTTTTAAGATCCTTTATGGCCTTTAAAATTTCTTTCTTAGAGTATCTGGCCTTTCTGGACTCCTTTGCCCTTCAGAACTGCCTCCTAAGGAACTCTGTCAACCAGTCTCCTAAACTGGCCAAAGTCTGCCCTCTGAAGTCCAAGGTAGCAGTTCTGCTGACCCCCCTCTTTACTTTTCCAAGAACTTTTCAATTTCTCTCTCTAGCATTTCATTATCACTATGCCCAAAATGGCTTCCAGCCATCATATCACTAACAAGTCTTTCTCTCTTCACAAGCAGAAGGTCCAGCAGGGAGCCTTCCCTAATCGGTTTGCTCACCAGCTGTATTAGAAAGTTATCTTCCACATGATCCAAGAACCTCCTAGGCTGTTTCCTCTCTTCTATATTCTTTTTCCAGTAGACATCTGGTAAGTTGAAGTGCCCCACAAGAACAGTGGCTAACAATTGGAAGACTTATCCCAGTTGCTTATAGAATATTTTGTCTGCCTGTTCATCCAGGTTGGGTGGTCTGTAACAGACTCCCACCATGATATCTGCCTGATTGGCCTTCCCACTGATTCTTAAGCATACCCACTCAACCTGATTGTCACCATCATTAAGACCTAGGCAATAAAAACACTCCTTAATATACTCCCCAGTGCCTCTCCTTCCTTGTCTATTTCTTCTGAAGAGTTTGTAGCCACAGCACTACAGCTGTGTGTCATCCCACCATGGTTCCATGAAGGCAATCAAATTGTAGTTTATCAGCTGCACAATGGCTTCCATGTCCTCCTGTTGCCCATTCTGTGTACATTGGTGTAGATGCACTTCAGTTGGGCTCTTGATTCCACCACGTTTCTGAGGGAACAAGACCTAATTCCTACCTGATCATTCTCAGGTGCTATCATGGTTTCCATCCCATCAATAACCCTGGCATATCTCTCAACTTCCTACCACCACTGAGACAGCAGAACACAGACCTTGCTGGCACAGTGTCTCAAAAAAATTGGTGTGACTCCCCATGGCTTATCTCATTTAAAGCTCTATCAATGAGCCCTGCTAATTCCTGTGCTAAAATCCTTTTACCCATTTGAGACAGGTGTACTCTGTCGGTCGCCAGCAGGCCTGGTGTCATGTAAAATGACCCATGATCAAAAAATCCAAAATTCTGCTGGTGACATCAGCCTTGGAGCTAGGTATGATCTGATGACCCTTCCCATTCCTTCCCTCATCATTCCCTGCAACTGAAACGACTGAAGAGAACACTACTTGCAATCACTTGTTCCCCCTGTCTGCAGATAGGCATCAGGATTTGTGCAACAAGCCTATAATGGTTGTATCTTATACCTTCTGGATCATGATGGTAAAGGGTCCAAGCATCTGGAAGCCTCGTGCGAAGTACATGACATTGCACCATCCTAGCACCAGGGCAAAGGACATGGGCACCACCTCACCAGTTGTGCTGGTGAGACGCATCACCATGGTTACTAGAATCATGCAAGCATATGTGATGCTGAAAAGGAAGAGGAAGAGACAGTGAAAAAGGTTCAGTAAAGGAATCTTTTTATTTTATTTTCAAAAATTCCAAGACAGGCACATATAGCCACTATCTCCATAGGCAGAGACTCCTCAGCACTGTCAACTCTACCTGTCCACTCACCTGGCTTTCTACACACCAGTTGAGCCAGTAAGAGAAATAAATCAAAAAAAGGAATACTCTAAAAAAATTTAGAAAGTCGCTGTTTTGGCAAAAGACAGCAGTGGGAAAATTAGAGGCAATACATTTATTAGACTTAAAAAGTGGTGAACTTACACAATTATGTGGAAAGGCCCTCCTAGGATGGTTTGTCCAAAGTATTTTGCTGCTCCAACTCTCAGGATATCTGGGATCTAGGAGAGATATTTGATTGACTTTAGGACTTAGATGGATTCCAATATACTATAAAACATCATGGTAACCACAGATATTCACAGAATCTAAGGGCCAGCTGCATTTGCTTTGTTTGCTGATTCACAGTAATTTCTACATGATTTCTCCAGTACTTTAAAAACAGAATGATTGAGTCAGCTGGGTCCATCTCAGGATGCAACAGAGACTGCTGGAACATCTAAGAACAGCTGGGCCTTTGGTATGTGGCAGAGAGGTGTTGCAGCACAGAGCTGTGAGCCTGAAGTTCATATAGATTACTGAGAAGAAAGCAGACAAACAGCTAAGCCTCAGCACAGAAGACAAAAAAGACCCTCTTGGGGAATCAAAGGAGTCTGTTATAATTCTCACTGTGTTAGTTGTAGTGTAGCCCCAGAGTCCTGATGAAACACAGGAAGAAGGACCTGTTCTTCTGGAACATATATGGGCAGACAAAAAGCTGTTTACAAGCCCCGTTTTATTTCAGTTCTCCCTGGCATCATCATTTGAGCTTTCTCATAGAGAAGTTTCAGTCTTATATTTCATACTATAATACAAATTAAGTGGAGCATGTACTTGTTCTCATTTTAAAAATTTTCCCATGGTAAAGAGAATACCTAAACATGTCCACCTCAGAACTCTGGTTGAGTAAGGCTTCATTGATAGGTCCATAAAGTCACAGGTCTACAATTAAATATGAATTTTCTGTGTGTGTCCAGAAATCACTTCACCCAACACCCCTGAACACGAGTATTTTAGAGTACTGGGTGAAGAAGCTCTAAGAATCTCTTGTAACAGCTCGGATTCAGCTGGAACCACAGATGGTGCTAACGGGAACTGTGGCATTACCCTGCAGATGGTATTTGAGAGTGCAGTCAGCTCTAATTGCTTCTTCCACACCTGGAGTCTTACTAGTACATTGTTACAGTCTGTGCTTCATCTAATACACACTGTTGACAGTGTCTATTGCCATAGATATATATATCAGATCACTTAGACTAAAAAAATAATCCTTATTAAATTGTGAGCACAAAGTTACATTTGTCTAGTAAGTAAAATCCGTCTTGGTTAAACTCAAGATTATATAGCTCATAGTTTCTCTTACCTCAAGGATCAAAATTACTATAGCTCCAATGACTGTGATCAGCTCTCCCACCAGTCTCAGCTCATCCTCATATGTAATATATGATTCCTGGGTGGGGGAAAAAGGAAAAAAAAAAAAAAAGAAGTGAAAGAAAATTTAGAAAGAGGATGGGGAAATAGAAGGCTCACTGTTAGTGTAATAAACATGTCTAGGCCTGACCAGCCCAGACCCAGCAACAGAGAACAAGGCATACTCAATCTTCTTCACTCGACAGAGTTCCACAGCTGGTGGAAAGAGAGGAGGACAGCTACGACTGCTGGCAACTGGGCAAGACTTGGACTTTCCGACCAAGTAGCTTAGAATAGAATTGCCCAATGCTGCCTATAGGGCTCTGACTCCTACAGACACAGTACCTGCAGCATTTTCTGGACATAGATTGTATTGTCTCTGCTGCTTGTTTTGTTGCCTGTTCGGGGTTTCAGCGGTCGGTAGACACAGCACATAGTGAAGCAGACCATGTAGAGCACATAGAATAAAGCCAGGAAACAGAAATAGGGACGACCATACATATTCCACTTCAGGCTCACCAGCTCCTTCACAGGTGTTAGGTCCAAGATCTGGCGTGCCTGAGAAAGGTAGAAGAAATTAATGGCCATAAGAACATTTGTTTACAAGGATCATTCAATCAGTTTCCTGGGAGAATGTTAACAAACCATCCTTACCTACTCTATTCAGTATTAGAAAGCTGAATATATTTTGCAAAGAGGGATGTTTGAGTGGGTTTGGATTTGCTCAGTTTGCCAGTAAAGAACTTTGATAAAAAGCAGAAAATTTATCCTGCAGAGAACAGCTTTTGAGTACCAGTGGGAAGTGTAAGAGAAGCATGTTAGATACTGGAATAAGTTTTTCTGTGTAGGTGTTGACACATATAAACACTTGAGACATGATCAAGGTCCACGATTGCAAATATTTGATGTTACAGAAAATTATTATTATTATGCTGTTATTATTGTTACAATTATTAATGCATATTAGAGGTGGGCTAACTTTACAGTATCAGAAAGTTTCTAAAACTGATGAACAGTAGTGATTCAAATATGTGCAAAACTACTTCAATTCACAGATTATCTTTTACTGGAATAAATTTTTAAGAATATTTTGTGTTAAGCAAGACAGCACAGTGCACTTTACAGCAGACAGATGGTGTCTGCACAAAATACACGCCATTATTTTAACATAGAGACAAAAAAATAAATAAATTGGCTTCCATTTTCTGGTACAGAAATAAGTTTCTGCACAACCCGGTGAAACTCACCCAGGTTTTTTTTCTTTGAATTGGAGTTCTGCGATTACACATGTATGCTAACATTGGTTGTAACAGCTATTTCTATCAACTTTTGTACCCTTTGTGGAAACTCTTAATCTCTAGGAAACATATGAAAAGGTCCTTTAGACCATTAGCTCTCTGAAAAAACAACATGCATGTTACCTTGATTTAACAGACAACTAAGCAGACAATTTTGGAAAGACCTCCAAAGTTCCTTTATTTCTGGTTAAATGCAGCCTGTTAATGGACTGGATTTTCAAACGTTTTCACTAATCAGCTATGATAATGAAAACTGTGGTATAACCAGTGAGATATACTGTGAAAAAAAAAAACACAACAGGGTCTTTCAATTTACTTCCTTTAGATATCTTGTTCAAAGTTTTGGGCCTTCTGTTTAGAATGTCATTGGAGCAGGTCAAATATATCTAGAAGACATTGAACACTGCTAATACATGTCTCTGAGTTTTGCTGCTGGGATGAAAACTGTAAAACTTGGAAAGATCAATGTCACTCCACTCTTTTTAACTGTTTTCCTATGACTAGATGAAATGGTGCTACATGAACTGTCTAATAAATGCCATTGCTTTTTCTTACAAACTTTGCCTCATCTGTGTCCTTAGAGTATCAATACTACAAGTAACCCTATCACATAACTTTATGTACCAAAAGGAGGTATATTCATTAGTGATGTACTTGTCCTAATAATTTTCTCCTTGTAGGCAATAGGGTCCCACAGACTGCCATTAAGTTCACCTAAGGTGTAAATTTCTTTCTCGAAATACTGAGTTACTTACACTTCTCTATCAGCCACATGTAAAACTTATGGAATCCATATTCCTTAATTAAACAACTCAGTGAGAAATACTAGATGGGATTAATCTAGCCCAAGTGCACTTCTTTAGTAGCTTAATTTTTCCAATATGAACACCAAAAATGGTGTGCAAAAAAGTAATTACGCTCAAGCCCATCCAAAACTAGATGCTCTGCTTAGTAAACTAGTCCATGAAGAAAGAATGAACCACATGGGGGATAAGTTAATTTTAGTGTTTAATGCACTATTGGGATATATTCAAAGCTGTAGTGGCAAGAACATGACGCTGATATTAATAACATGAAATACTAGGGTCTTTTCATATGGACTTTTTTGAAAAGAAATTTGCCTAGTGGTCATAAACTACGGAGTTCTATTGCAAGGAATTATGTTCCACAGAAGTGACAAATGTTATTTTCAAAGTCAACAGATGATACTGACTCAGGTTAGCATGGCCTCCAAGATCTGCAGTAGCTGAAGAGCTCATTCTCTACTTTGGAATCATCAAATGGAACACCTTGAAATATATATTTTTAATTATATTTTTCATTCAGTTGTAAACCATATTCTGTTAAAGTGAAAGTAAAACACAGACATTTTGCTTTATAGGCACCTGCAAGCCCAGATAATCAGCATGGATTTTCTGTCATCTCATTATAACTGTTTAGGGTCTGTTCTCAATCTGGAAGAAATCAGTATAGCTGAACTGAAGTTATAATTGTAATGATTTTCTGGAGTTGAAGAGTGAGCCTGTAGTCCGTTGTCTGTCTTCTCTATGTGGGAAGTGGGATTTCTATTGATGTACATACCAAGAGCCTAGAAACAGGACTATGGCTGGCATGTTTATGTAGGATCATAGTTGCTTTGTAGGTCAAGAGGATCAGTTTACTACAGAGACAGTCAAAAGCAATCAGATTCAGCTACTTTAAGACAGTCAGTGTTATTTCATTTACAGTTTCTCTGCCTACAAAAAAGGGAAGAATTTATCTGGCTATTCTCACAGGAAAAATGCAGAGTTCACATGAGCACTAAGCTACTTTTCCAAGAATTCTTTCTGAGGTTCCCAAGTACCAAAATGTCAACAACACCTTTCTGTAAAAGTTAAGCAAAGGCAAACATATAATTGATTGGAAATTAACCTGAGTTCTCTGGTGGTATTTTGGATTAAAAAAAAAAAAAGGCTAACAACTAAATTTTATCTGAAAACCTTTGAAATGTTTGTGTGTGTGTGGACATAGAAGTGAGGATGACAGAATATTCCTGTTAGTGCAGCAATACATGCCTTTTGTCACGAATGACTTAGGATAACAAAATTGGAACATTTTTCCAAATGAGATTAGCACTTGCCTAAGGCTCTGTAGCTTGTGTTAAAAACATCACATTTAAAGTTTCTGCATTAATATCTAGGAGATAATTAATTGAATAATCTATAACAAGCCTTCCTCCATGTTGTGCAAATCCCTCTAGTAGCTGAAACTTCTGTTAGAGAAGTTTGCCTAAAATTTTGATAGATGGAAATAATACAGGATGGGTAGAGTGTGCTAATTAAAGTATATTCTGATTAATTTCCTATTCTATTAGGATTATTTAAGGTGATTACAACTTACAGTACCTGAAAAGTAATCAGCAGACCTGTCTAAGCTTGCCACTGCACTATGTTATTTTTATCTTAGTGATCCCTTTACATGTTTTAGAGCGTGCAGTAGAGATAATTCACCTACTTTGAGTCATAACCTAGACAAGCAATGTCATTAAATGAAGGGAAGAATAATAATGAATAATTTTAAAATGCATTCCAGTTTAGGATTTCTGAATACAGTTGTCTGACAGGGACATTGTGAAATTTAATGAGTATCTAGCAACTTGCAAGAGTTACTCTACAGCTACTTTTTACTACTATCTTTGAGCCTGGCTAAAGAGAGAAAATCCTTTACTGAAGAACACAAAGTAATTTCCTGTAGCTTGCTCATAGTTCTTTCAATCATTTGCAACTTTCCCTCAGCAGGAGAAATTGTGTAGAGCATCAATTGTAGCCAGATCATTATGAAGCTGCTACATTTTATGTATTCCCTGTACTTGCTTTATAGATAACATAAAAGTGCTTGAACCTTCAAACTCATCATTCATCCCCTTTCATAATCACCATGGTCTGCACACAGAAAGCATGTGATGCCCACAGTACCTCTCTCTTCTTTGTTGAGACAATGAGCTCAAGGAAGGACTGATCTTCAGCCCAGGAGTCAATCTCTGTGAGATCATAGAGCACAGTGGTCAAAGGGCCAAAGGACCAGAGATTGTGTTTCCGCTTCTGCATGAAGTATTGAAACATCTGAGGAGAAAACAAGGGGGCAGGGGATATCAGAAGATTTCCAGTATATATTGTACTTGCGATGAAAAAAAAAAATGAAGTTGTTAAAAACCCTTAATTACAATGTATTTTCCTGCACCTTGCTAGTTGTTGTGGTTCTTGTATCTCTCAGAAACAACTAAATGAAGGAACTTCTTCTGACTCCCCTTTGATTACTAGCTCATGTTTGAGGTAAAAGATGAGTGATTTCTATTTTAAATTCTGATCAAATTGCTGAAGTTATTTGACAGAGTTGTACATCTTGGCATTAGATTACATATGGAATTGTATATTGGTTAGAAAAAAAAATATTCTTGTATACCCTTCTACAAATTATCAGGAAAGAAGTCTTCTACTAAAGAAACACTAACCATCTTTGTCTTTTTGTTGAAGGGAAAGATGAGAGTATACATTAAATATTGAGTTCTTGACTATGAATAAATGTCTGTGGATACCTGAAGAAGTTTCCTGTGTCTCCCATTTAGATTAATGAAATCTAGACAACAAAGACAATAATTTCAGTCAGACCTTAAAAAAATTACTTGGAGTGTATCTTTCTGTTAATATCTGCTTAGCTCAAATGCTTCAAATATTGAGTCAAAATATCTATTCTTTAAGCACTCATTTCTTTCATTAGGATAAAGAAATTTGTTATACAGGCTTTCTGGTCCTACATGAGACTTTGGGAAAAAACAACCAAACAACACGAAGGGGACTTGTTATGTAGCTTCTGCCCACTAAGAAACATGCACAAACCTGCTTGGTCTGGATATTTCAAGTTCTCTATTTCTGTATATTGTCTCTTGTAGGAAGGCAACGCTGTCACTTAAACTCACCACAGTGTTGCCCTCAACTCCAGCCAGTTTGAATGGAGTAAGCCCCTCATTGTTAGGAATCAATTCAAGTGATCCTGGTCCCTCTTTGTTCCTGTCGTAGGAAAGTATCAGGCTGTACATGTGACAAGCAAATGTCTTATTAGGTTGGAGAACCAGGATGTGAAGAACAGTGTTACCTATAAAGGAAGCAGACCAAATAAAGTACAGAGAATAGCTCAGCCCTGTCTAAAGACTGGCAATTGACTCATCATGTTAATGGTGGCTTTAATTTTCCTCATCCCACAGCTTTTTGTAGAAAGAGAAAAAGAATGTGCATACACAGATGACAGATTTTTATTCGAAGTGTCCTGATCCATTGTATGCAATTGACTAGGTCCCACAGCACATACCCAGGTAATCTTGAGCTCTAATATCAGCTCCATTTTCAATGAGCAGCTGTACAATTTCCTCATTTCCCACACAGGCAGCAAATGATAAAACATGCTCTCCTGCAAATAAAGGAATATGGAGAAAAAAAACATTTAAACCCTAAGAGACAGGAGAGGTCAAAGCACTCTGAGAGAAAGCTATACATGCTATGAAAACAGAAGTTATGAAAGGAAGATCTACTTCATGTAACATGTAAATTTCCTATCCCACTTCTCATCCTATTCAGAAAGGAAGAAAAGACCTTCCCCACAATAACAGGAAATAGTATTCTTTCCAGATTATTTTCGTAAGAAGATTCACAAGTAAGTTGCAGTATGTGCTGCTAGGAACAAATTAAATTATAATTCTTATGTAGTAAATATTTTTGCATACACGTAAATATATAAAATGTGTATGATTTATAAATTTCTATTTCTGTATATTAACATACTCAGATAGAATCTTCCTGTCTGCTAAAAGGTTTGTGACTGATGACACTTGAAAACAGGGGCCTCTGCTTATCCAGTTTAGATGAGGACTAAAGGAAACTTCCTTTCTATTCCCTCATCACTCTGCTGGTTCCCTCCCACAGCACCAAGGAGAGAGGATAAGACTGTACCGAAATAGAGAAGGTTCTGGGAGCTGCGCCTGAAGAAGTGCCCAGTGGCCTGTGCTGTGCAGGCATTGGCCCCTCTCTTGAGTAATGCTTTCACCAAAGTGATGTTCTGGTTCACAGCTGCAATGTGGAGAGCTGTCTGCCCTGTAAGACAGGAATAAAACTTTGCCTACCAAGAAAACAACTTCAGGCTGATCAGTAGCCTGCAGTTCACATTTCACTCACGGTGAAACTAAGTTTTTTAGAACTGCATCCATTATGGCTATAGGATTTTGCTTTGAAGTTCTCCCTGTTGATTGCAGAAGGTTGGACTACAGATTTTCCACAGGTCCCGTTCTATTTAAACTTTTTATTAATTCATTAAAACTGACTTTACAATCTGCCAAAAAATACCCAACAACCCACATGATGCATTCTCTAGAATTTTTTTCTGGGGGAAAACAAGACATGCTACACTCTCCTGGGAAGCATACTGAAAGCTAACATCCATCATGGGACATGAAGGGCAGGTCAAGACCAAGCTTCCAAAGAATACTTGCTCTAATCCATCAAAGTAGGTATTAAAGTGTTAAAAATCCTCTAACTATTATTTTAGTGGTTTCAGGACTCTGACATTTCTGTGTAGTCAGTAAAAATAATTATTTAAAAACCTGGCTCAGGGTGTAGACTCAAAAACAGTGGCCACATTTGCTTTCAATCCCTATTCTTTGTCAACCAAAGAACCATATTTCTCCTTTCAAAGGAGATCAGTAAAGTGCCCCCTTTATTACACATGACTATGGCCAAAAGCAAACTGTCCATAACCTTGCAATCCCACTATAGAGAACAGGCCCACCTGTGGTTAAGGGTTTGTCAATTATGCATTTGCATGTTTTCACATGTATGTATTTGCATTTAATATAATTCCACATTCCATATATGGTCAGGAGCAATTTGTATATTAGTTTTACTATGTAACAGTTTAGCAATATATTGAACCAGGAACAGTATAAGCCACTTTCCTAAATGCACAGGTATTACTTCATCTCTCCTGCTGCAGAGAATCCTGCCCATCCTCATTTCCTGAGTTGTTACCTTCATAGAGCTCTGATGTCATCCTCTCATTGACAAGCTCAGGAGCTGCTTCCATCAGAGCCACTGCAGCCTCCACATTATTGTACAAGGCAGCAACGTGAAGGGCAGTCTCCCCCACTGCACCTAAAAACAGTAGAAGAAGCACTTGAGTCATCTAGATGTTCAACTGTATGGGACAGAAGCAGAAGTGGCTCTGTTGGGGTGGAGAATTACAGGAGTGCTAGTTCCTCCCCTGAGTACTGCCAGGTCTCTCCTCATCATCTGACAAGCTAACAGACACATAACTGCATAATTTCTGTCCTTCATCAAATCTGACAGCTGAACAGAGACTTCAGGAGTTTTTAAGTGACAGCAGACAGGTGTGAAATGAACAAGAACATAGCCATTCTACTGAAGAACTTTTACAGTAAACCACCTCACTCAGTCCCTCTAGAAAAAAAGCTCATTTGAGCTGTAAACCTTTGATCTTCACCATTCCTGTAGGGTCTGATGAGCTCTCCAAATCAGAAAACTCACTTTGTTGCAAAGCTGCTGACATACAGTTAAGAAATTTGAGTCTGCTAATGCAAATACTATTCTACTAATTGTAGCAGACTCTTACCTTCCACAAAAAATCATTTATCACAAATAACTAAGTTACCTCTCTGATAGATATCACACGTTCCATCGGTGAGTAGTTTCCTAATGGCTGGGAGATTGTTCTCTTTGGCAGCATGGAGGAGTGGGGATTCCCAGATCCTGTAGTCAAGAAAAAGTGGGTGCTAAGAAACACAGTCAAAAACATGGTGCCTCCCTCCAGAGCTAGCATGGCCTTTGCTTGACACAGTTCGGATCTTCAGTATTTTCACAGAAATATCTGTAATACACACTTACCATCTGAGGTGTTTTTTCAATGAAAAACAAAACACACCCCACAAAAAACAAAACAAACCTACACCTGGCAAAAGCAGACAAATGCAGTGCTATAAACCCAGGTAGTCAATAATCTCTTCACTTACTGATGCTTAACTATATGGTGACAGCAGAGGGAAAGATAGGAGAAAATAGTAACCTAAATAATTCTGGTTTATATAGCCCCCGTTTTGAAGCACAGAAGATAGTGAACAATGGGTCATTTGATGCCCTTACTGCCAGTAGACGAGTTACCTCAGGAGCCAGGAAAAGTCAGCAGCTTTTTTATACAGGACAATAAATTAAAAGATGGTCACCAACTTAATTACTTCCTCAATGGGTGGAAAAGGAAAACTAAAACAAGAATTCCCTTTGTATCATAGCAACAATTCCTATGGTGTAATTAAAAGAATGAGCTCTGAAATGTAGCTCCTCATTATACACTGTTACGAGGAAAAAAACTGAAAGCTTAGCTATAATATTTTTTTCTTGTCTGCTGAGAAAATTAAGGAAATTGTTGAGAACTGAGATGTATGCTTGTCCAGGGAAAGGGCATGCCATCCAAAAAGTTCCAGACTGAATGGTTCACTTATAGTCAAAGCCATTGTATCTTCCAGGAGGATCTGGGTTATTTCAGTAGATCCTTGGGAAGTACAGTCAGCAAACTCACTACAGCAATGTGCTTTGATGCAAACAGTAGGTCAAGGGAGGTGATCCTCCCTCTCAGCTCTGGTAAGGCCATACCTAGAGGTTTATGTTCAGTTGTAGGATCCTCAGTACAAAAGATATATGGAACTACTAGAGAGAGGTCAGTAAAGGGCCACAAAGATGACCGTGGGACTGGGACATCTCTTATATGAGGAAAGGCTGAGAGAGAGAGCAGAAGCTGGAGAAAAGAAGGCCCAGGCAAGATTCATATCAATGTGCTTTGAGCAGCCTGGTCTAATGGGAGGTGTCCCTGCCAATGCAGGGTGGTTGGAGCTAGATGATTTTTTATGTTCCTTCTAACCCAAAGCATTCTGTGATTCTATGATCCCATGAGTACCTAAGGGAGGGTACAAAGAGTTACCTGCAATGTCTGCTTGCTTAGCATCCAAATAAGCATTGCCAATGTTCAAATTGAAGAGTTGGACACTCAAAAATCACAACAAATAGAGCAAAATCTACTAATTTATTATAAATAATTATGTTATCCTCAAATATTTTCAGATTTAGATTTTAATTCATAAAAAGTGTATTGGGGTGGGTTTTTAATTTTGGTTTTATACAAATAAAGAATTCTAAGTTGCCCAAATTCAGGAGCTAAAGATTTAAAGGGAAGAAAGACCATCAAACAGAAAGGAACAAGTTACTTCTCATGAATTTTCAGTATGATTAAGAAAGAGATTCCTCCCTTCAAACAGGGTAAGTTCAGTTTTTGATCTCTGTTCAGAAGCAAATTTTGTGCTTTTATCTCATGTCTACTTTCTTGTAGTACAGATGTATAATTTGCTCTTAATTATCTAGCATGGCTCAGGTCAAGTTGTAACATGGAATAAGTCCAAGGAACACAGTAGAACAATGACAAATTCAAGCTGATAAGCACTAGAAGAACATCAGCCTGCCTTCATTTTCCTATCAGTCCCAGTCTGTCCTTTTACTACAATCTAACAAGAGCCAATAGACTGGACAAGAGCCAATAGTCTCACACACAAAAAAACCCCCGAACAACCAAAATATGTGGGGGAGAAAAAATAGTAAAAAAAACAACAACAAGTAAAATTAAAAAGAAAATAGTAAAACCATATATCTACAGATATATTCAATGTTTTCTCCTTGTGATGACCCAAATTTCTTCCTTGTATTATAGTATTATTTAGTTGCAAGATTTTTGAGATACAGTTTATAGGCAAATACAAAATAAAGCAATAGGTGCTTTGTACTAAGTGAAAATACTGACTTCAGAATATATTATTTATTAATATAACTCAATTGTAAGCCACAAGAAAACCCATATCAGAGAAAGAGAGAATATGGGCTGACTGCATAACATGTTTTAACAGACCTTCTGGTTATTATGTATAGGATAATTTAACAATAAAAATATAGGAAAGCAGGCAACATAAATTCTAAGGCTTACAGAAATATATATTTCTTCCTTTAAATTATTCTTTAAGAAGTAATGGATCAAAACTGGAAGAGGGGATATTTAGGTTAGACATTAGGAGGAAATTATTTAGCATGATGGTGGTAAAACACTGGCACAGGTTGTCCAGGGAAGTTGTGAAAGCCCCATCCCTGAAAGTGTTCAAGGGCAGGCTGGATGGGGCTCTGAGCACCCTGGTCTAGTGGGAGGTGTCCCTGCCCATGCAGGGGGCTTGGATCTAGATGATCCTAAGGTCCCTTCCAACCCAAACCCTTCTATGATTCTGTTATTCTATGAAAAACATAATTTTGAAGAAAAATAATAATTATTATTTTTTGATATGCCATTGTCTCTGGATTTAATCCACTTGAAATTTGCTAGTTTTTCATATCTTTATAGCAGAAAAATACTGACACAAATAAGAGAATTTGGGGGATAAATCAAAACAAAGAGAACCAGAATTAGACAGATAAGTAGGAATGATTTGAATACATGTAAACTAATGGGGACAGGATACAAGCAATTAAAGCGTAACGCAACAACACATTTATCATTCCATAAAATGAGTGTTTCCTGTTATCCACAGCATCCCCTTATCAAACTTACTAGAAAATAACTGAAGAACAAAGAAGAAATAAAAACATTCAGCATATACAGAACCATTCTGAGGTATTTTTATGTGTCATTCAAACTTAGCCTTGCTGCTTCTCTAGCTTACTCACATATCAGTTGTAATAGTTGCTAATTACATGAAATTTCATTTTGTATCAGACAAATAGAACAAAATAAAGAAGCACTCTGAGTAAAAGTTTTAAGATCCAGTATAATTGAAGCAATCTTGCAACCTCTGCTACAATTAGTATGTTGATGCTTTACTGGGTAGGCCTTTATCCCTCAAATGACCTCAGAGAGGAGGAAGGATTGAGTAAAAGTGTGGGAGGACATAAACACAATACATTTCTCACAAAATTCTCCAAAGCCCTTGTAAACAACTAATTAAATTACAAGCCTGCTAAGAGGAAAACACCTAATAACTGCTATCCTCAGGTTTCAGAAATTTAGGGCAAAATTGTCAAACCTTTCTACTTATTGTGAGAATCTCCAACTGGGATTAAAGCAGTAGAGATTTCAAGCCAAACAGCAAGCTGGGAAAGGACACAGAAATATTGACAAATGTCATGGCACACTGCCTCTGATGCCTCAAAGGTCCATGACTTACATGTTTATATCATATGCTTTTACTCATTTAATTTTCTGTCCCACAACTGGGGAAACATTTTACTCTCCTTTAAAACATACCGTTACAATTATAAACTATTTTTTAATACATTAATGTGCTGGACATATAAATGTCAAGTACTAGGTGAGCCAAATTTAACAATATTTAAAAAGTCGTGGGAATCTAGAACATTCAGAACATTTTAATGTCTTGAAGTTCTGCATATTTAACCAGTTTTCTTCCCGACCCATGAAACACAGCATGAATTGTACGTTTTACAACTCTATTCCCTGGAAGGAGAAGGTGGCTTTCAGAGAATGATTCAGCAGAGACCTGTTAAGACGCTCTGAGAAGATAATTCAGAACACCAAAGTTAAACTCCTGTTCTAGATCATTCTCTTCATCAGCTATGCCATCAAGGGACACTAAGCTCCTTATTTAGCCAGCTAAGCTAGGCCTGTAACATTAGGAAGTACTGATGTTGGCTTATAGGATCAGTTTAGGATAAGTGCAGCTACCTAGCTAACCAGTAGTTCTGATGAGCAATGAAAACCACAACAGTATCCACCTGGAAGTCCTCCTGGCTTCTTCTTACTGAGCTAAGGAATGTAGCTGTGTTGAACCACTTAGTAAGTCTTGATCATGCATTACTATCAGTTTTAACAGATGATTCAATAATATGTGCAGGAAGCTGTGACTTGTTTTTCAATATAGGTGAGTACAAAATCAGGAACACCCAAAAATCCATTGTGAAACAAAGAGAAGATAGAATGTAGGTTAGATTCTGACTGAGGGAATAACGTAAAAAGGTTAAGGAATTCACAAGCACTTTCTGTTAGCAATATTTACTCTTTCAGATTTACAGCTTCTTAAGCACTTCTTTTGGAGTGCATCCTGCTCATAACACTTATGAAGACATAAAGAATGCAAGGACGAGTCCATAAGCCTTAACTCTGTTATAAAAAGAAGAACTGGGATTCAGAAGATTATTCTTTTAAAACAAGGAAATATGTTAAATATGTGAACTGTCTGGACAACAACCAATCTAAATTTATTTTTCCAGACTGAGCTTACCAGAGATACAATGGATCTTCTCCTTCTTTTCCTTTCCCTTCTCAGATTCTATTCCTTGAGTCATTCACTATTGTTTGCTCTAGTTTAAGTTGGGCATCTCCTAGCTTCATGCTTTATTGCCATAGCCACATCAGCTGCTGAGGGTCTAAACAAATTCTTTTAACTCACCTATGCATTCATCACTAGGATATTATTTCAGCTTTCTTTTCTTTCCCTGTTGTGCTGCTCAGAATATCCATGGTCAATAATCCCTCACAAAATTGCCAAAGGAGATTAATTTTCTTCCTTTCTTCTGCTGACACATACATGTAAATGTGTGCAAGATTTCAGGAGAGCAGAGAAGTGCTCAGAAGAAGCTAACCAGCCAGAAAAAGGATTGATGCAACACCTAGCAAGATGCTAAAAAATCAGTTAGGAAGTAACAGCACGATGTGAAAAGAAGACAGGTAACTGGGGTTTGAGCAATCAAGACAGGGACAGGGTCAGCAAATTTCTTCAGCACTGACAGACAGCAGTATTCAACAATTAACTGGAACATCTTGTGTATGTCAAAGACCCTCCACCTGACAGTAAATAGAGCTTCTCTGGAAATAAATTAACCAGATTACTAATTACTGGTGCTACTAGACAAGCAACTGATAGCGAAGTCTTATCTCTTCAGATATTTATCTGTCCACCACACTAAGCAATAAAAATCTTGCTCTGTCACTTTCAACAGGGCAATCTCCTTGCATCAATCATTAAACTCTTTTTAATTCTGCATCTGAGACCATCCTAAGAATAATCCTATGCTAAACCTGGATTAACAGTTTAGCAGATGTTAGTTATTACTTATTATCACTGTTATTACAGTTATTATTATTACAGTTATTACTTATTATCACATTATTCATACAACAAATTTGTTCTGTGAAGCATAACCTCATCCTGCATCAAAACTTCCAAACATCTTCAATAGGAATTTCTTGCAGTTTTATTCTAGGTTGTTTTCCTCAGCCTGTATCTAATTAGTTTTCCCTAAATACTTTTTAATTTGGGGTGGGGATTTTTTTCCAGAGCATAAATTTCATGTTTACTTCTTCACAAGGAAACCTATAGCCAAGTTTGAGAAGACAAATATCTACATCTATGAGACTTAGGCACTCAGTCCAGATGTACATTGTTGGGAAAATGTCTGTTCTGGAGGATTTTTACACTTGTGAAATGAAGGAAGATTATTTTCCACTATCAGACTCCAAACTTCTATTAGGATGAGGGTGGAACAGCATAAGGAAAGACCGGAAATGCTGTCAGTGATGTCTTCGACTTCATTTTACATGTAGCAGCAGAGTTTCCAATAGGCTGTTCTTTGCATCTGAACTACTCAGAAGCACTATTATTGAAACCTATGACAAATTAAGAGATGGAACTGGGAGTTGGCATCTTTATTTCACTGTCACCTTTGGGAGCAAAGGAACCAATTAATACTGACAGGCACTGTGGATTTTGAGACAGGACAATCCTACGTTAATTTGTGCACTGAAAACTCAGTAATGTCAAATGAACAGCAGAATAGTGACATGTCTCATTCCCTACCAGCTTGAGAAAGATTTGTTTAGGATATGAAGGCTCTCTGTCTCTGTACAACTCTTAAGTAACTCAGTTTAATAGCATGAGGCCGAACTACTTTTGATTTATGCCATGTTTGTTTTCAGGTCAAGCAAAGCACTTTGTTAATATGTCTGTGGGACTAAAGAACCACACAAAAAATAATATAAAATTAGAAACTGATAAGCATATGAAGTTTTTATGGAGACGTGTTTGGAAAAAACATAGCTTTCTGCAAGTTAAGCAAACTGCCCCAAGCACTTCTAATGTATTATTATATAGTTAATTAATCTGTAAAAGCTCTTTGTTTTGATTTTTGGTTTGGTTTGTTTGGGTTTTTTAATAATACAAATTAAATGTTTTATTGTCATTAGAATAATTAGGCCTCAGAGCATTGCATGAAGGCCAGGTGATATCATTAATCTCTAAGCAGCAGCTGTGAAAGAGGAGTCACACAGAAGATACATTATTTAACACTCAACGTTTCAAAGGCAGGCAATAGCAAAAAGAAAAATATAATTGCCCTGGATCCACATAGTCACTTGCTCTTACTTATTTATTAGTTTGTTTTTTTTATGAAGACTGCAATTCTCATATGGTGGAATTTCTAAAAGTACATGCTAAGGAGATTTTGTTTACATTTCCTTATTATTATGAGAGCAATAGCTTTCATAATTTCTGGAAGATCTATTAGAGTGTGACAGGCATATAATTCTTCTTCACCTCTATCAGGGTTGAATTTTCATAAGTATTTATCTCTTTTTTTCCCCATTATTATGACCTATATTGGGATTTTATATTCATATGCCCCAGACTATGTAGATCCCAGAGTTTACTTCCAAAGATAATTCTTGAAAGGACATAGGACATGTCACCTCTGAACAGGACTCCACACTGAACTATAGGCTGTTTTGAAATGAGTCTTGAAAGAAAGAAATCAGCAGGGTAAGGCAAGATAAACTCAAAGTCCTCTTTAATATTATTAGATTTAATCACATTTTCTGACCATGGATGTCCCTTTGGGAAATGTTACACAGTGCAGGCTCAAGCCAAAGAAATCCCTCACTGTGGATAATGCTGATATCAACTGTCAACCAGATTCAAAGAACTATTACACTTGAGGAAAGAGAATGAATGGCAATTTCAGTGGTGAAGGTGAGAACTACTGAAATAGCTTTAGGTTGTCATCACCAGTTGTACGATGGGAAAGATCATTGCTCTTATCTTGCAGACTTTCTGTGTGCAGCCATAGCATACTAGTTAATAGTAATATATTTACCACTGGCTTTCAATAAGATAATAATAGAATGTAATTCCTGTTTATTACTGTATGTATTCCAGCACCATTAACACTAAGAAGAACTGAAGATGAAGCCAAAACACACTGAAACTCCATACAACAAAATTACAAGATGAAGTGAAACCACCCTTGGCTTACAATAGTTTTTTGCCACAAAAGCAAATGTTTTTTAAGAGTATATGCCATACACAAGTCACCACCAAAGGTTTTCCTTTTGTGTTTTTCTATCTGCACATAATTAAGAATATGAAAGCAATAAAACTAATTCCAGTCCCCTGCAAAACATCAGTTTTCTTCCTCCTCAAACTCTGAGCATCTCTGGGGACAAGAAAGGAAAGAGTACAGAAATAAGAGGGAGAAAGGGTCCTGTTCCACTTTAGGAAAAGCATATCCACATATTGGCACCGTGTAATTTCTGACTACCTAGCAGAAGAGTCATTTACGTTAGTTGAAAGCTGTGGGAAACATACAGACCTAAACCAAAAGAAATAATTGCGTCCCCATGCAACACTGATTTCACAGACAATGATAGTTTATGTGTTACTTGTGTTGCTACACAGAATTCATAAAGAAACACAGAATTGTTAGATCTGGGGACAGCTGCACTACAGTGATTTAAGTTTATGAAGAAGGGTTTATATGCCTAACTTTTTTTCTGTTTTCCTCTAGCAATAGCAACACACACGATGACCATGGGCAGGCAGCACATGAGTAATGAGGATTGTCCAGAAAAGAGAAGGTTGAATGATAATCTAATAGCAGCCTATGTGAAAGGGAGCAACAAAAACAAAGGGGCTAAATCCTTCTTGGTGACAGCTGATGGTAAAACAATTATAGCATCAAATTATTATTTTGGAGGTTCAGGTTGAACATTACAAAAAACCCCACCATTTTCACTAGGAAGTTAAAACACTGTAACAGGTATGTAAACGTAAAGTGGAATCTATATCCTGCAAGGCTTTCAAGACTGAGGTAGACTAAGCCAAGCAATGTGAGTGATCCATTGCTGGCAATAGTCCAGCTTCAAGCAGGAGGTTAGACAGAGACCTCCAGAGGTTCCTTGCACATCTCTATGACTTAAAAATGTAAAGACAATATTTTAATGGTAAAAATATTAATATATTTATACTTTTCTTTTGCACACATTCATTTGAATATTACAGAACCTGCTCAGAACTTATTTCCCAGTTACCTGTATTGCTTTTCAAAAACATACCAAAAGATAAACACTTCAGCATTCTTATGGAGACGCTGTTGTTCCCTTCCATTTTAAGTGTATTTATGTTTCACTGCTCTAAAGTAAAATAGAATGTGCTTTTGTTAGTTGGTCAGAAATTATGATATAGATATATAAGGTCCTTCTATAAAGACAGATATGTTCTTTCATCCCTCTTAAAGTACTATCCTACTTACTTCTATACGTGTGTGCATACATACATACATATGTACATACAGATAATAGAATTTCTCCAACTCATGCACCTTTTTGTCCCCAGAGATGTTCAGAGCTTTGTAAGAATAGAACAAACAAATATTACAAGGGACTGGAAACAATGTGTTCTTTAAGTACTGCAGTGTTTGTGCATGAAGAAATTACAAGAAACAACAAAAAACAGATTCAGCTGATTTCCATGAATACTCTTGCATTCCTGTGTGTGTAGGAAGTAAGCCTGCAGAGCAGTAACTTACAGCTTTGATTCAGTATTTACATGTGAAGATGCAGTAGGTCTTCTTGAGAATGTAACATACAAGAGGAGTCACCTGGGCCATAGGAGTGGGAAGGAGCAGTCTGACCCAGGAAGTGACTGACCACCAGAAAGTGGAATGACATTAAGTTTGCTCTATGCCACAATATTGGCAATCTTTAGAGAAACAGAAAGCAGAATCTTTGGAAAAAAAAAAAAAAAAGCCATCGTTTCAGCTGACTGCAGCACATATGTCACACACTCAATAACAACAAAAAAACAAACACCACCAACAAACCCTCATGCATTTTGTTGTGAGCTTTACTGATGAAGCAGAAAATACAAGCGGATACATTATTATTTTGTGACTGAAGTCCTGCACTCAAGGTAATTCGATTGCAACCTAGTAAACCCACCTGTGAAAGCTGATAAGATTGGAACTCCAGAAGCATTCCACCTTGAAAGAAGAAATCTGATAGAGAGAAGTGCTCCAGGGTTGTTTAAAGTTTATCTACTGGCAGAAAAGCCTGAGGGAAAAGAGTGAGGATCAGCTAGAAGCAGAGAGCAGCAGAAGAAAGGGAAGACAAGAAGACTGAAATTCACTGTACCTTTTCTGCTGGATTAAGTAGATTTCATCCAGATGTTTATCCCAGGATTTTTTGCCTTGCAGTTTCTGACTTAATCCATTCCAGATCCGGAAGTAGAAAGGCTTGCTATCCCCAAATAAAGGTACCCCCATAGCACGTTCCTTTTTCTATCTTGCCTAGCTGCCTGAAAACTAGCAATCCCTGCTCTGAAAAAAAAAAAAAGTCAGGGAAAGCTCACTATAGGTGACCACTCCTCTGCCCCCAGTTTGTTACTTACAGAGGAGATTGTCTGTCAGCTGCATCAGCTGATCAAAGTACATGTAAAAACACAAAATAAAATCACTTGTCCCTAACAAACATACCTTGAACCTCATCAAGTACTTAGTTTCCAAAATAGCCCAACCCAAAGGTGTGTCTGATTTAGAAGCTGCTCACCAGCAGCCTTACCCCTCACAAGGACCCTATACAGCACCGAAGAATTCATACAGCACCAACGTCCTAGGCTTCTGGTATTTCATTTCTGGAGTCTAAAATTTAGAAGTAATCATCCTCCTTATATATCCTTGAGCTCCTCTGGAAATCAACATCTAAACAATTTTGAAATAGACAGCTGAACAAGTCAAGCAGAACAGCTTTTAGGTGAGTGAACATGTGGGAACGTGCCCTAAAAGATACTGTGCTCTGGGAAGGTAGTGTAGAGGAGGACACACCTCCCACACCAACTGTCTGCAAATCCTATTAAAGAAATTATCATTATAGACTCCACCTTCTCTGAGTCAAACAAAATCACCTTACCTCACAAGTTGGATTCAGAGTTTATATAGATTAATGAGTAAACCTTGTATATTTAATTTTCCTTTAATGTTCTAAAATATCTCATTGTTTCTTCACATTTCTTCCAGGAAAGCTTGTTCAGGAAAGGGATAAAAATTTCTATTTAACAAAACACAGGTTTTGGTATAGGAAAACATAATCAATGTCATGGGGGGATGTCTGCAGAGCAGTAGAAAAAATATCAAAATGAAGAGAGGAGCCACAGTTCTTGTGAAGAAGCTGGAAGCTATGCAGGAGAAAGAGAGAAGAGAAAACAAAACAAAACAAAAGCTTCTCGTTTCTAATCTTTCTTTCACTGAAGACCTCTCCTAATATTCTTGCATCTTGAATCAACAGTAATGTCCCTTCATTCTTACTCCTCTTGTAGTGGAAAATTATTATTTTCAGGATGCTTGGACCTAGGCAGAATCAGTAGGTAAGGGAGTGTGTAAAGTAATTGAGCTGAGTCATCTCTTTGAAACTCCTGGTTTATTTAGTGGTTCGTTAGACTTATCAAACCAGGGTTCACATCCAAGTGTTTGCAAACCCTATTCTACAATAACATAAATTGCTACGCAGAAAAAGCAGTGCTTTAAGGCAAACTTCAGGAATAATAGGCTAATATGTAAGATTCACTGAATTATCCAGTTCTAGGAGGAAGCGTCAAGTTAAAGTGTAATAATAGGAAAAAATATTACTTGCTACATTGAGAGGACAGAGTGCAACACCAGCCAGATGTTATGAGAAAAATGTGAGGGTTTTGTAACAACGCTCCTAATATTCTTGAGGAAGACGCAGCAACTCCACTCAAAGTTGAGAAAGATATTTAGACACTGAAGTGTTATGTGCATATGACAGACAAACTGTTGTCCTGGGCTGTTTACCCAAGCAGAGAATGCTTCCTACTGTCTCTCCACAGCCCAAGAGGACTGGAATCAGCAGGACAAGCAAACAAGCACTGACGCCTTCCTCCCTCTTCTGGGCAGTAGTGCTACTGCTATCCAGCCAGCAGCTCTCAGGTGAAAGAAGTTCCAGACAAATAAGGTCTTTACCCTAGCTGCCAGTGATGCCTTTTCCTGGAGTGTGTCTTGATTATCTTGTTTCTGACAGGCTGATTCTCACTGACCTGATTCCTGGGATTTCTTAATTCCAGCTTGGCCCTACCTAACAAATACGACAGCGTATGTCAAAATCTCTTTACACAAAATTTCCCTCTTATGGCTGTGGGCCGTAAGTAGCCACATAACCATGAAGAAATATGAAGCATGACCATGCAATATGTGTTTCTCATATCACAGTGTCTAATAGCACAAAATTAGGAGCAGACTGTCAGTCATAGGGAAATGTAGGTTCTGAGCAGTTCAGTCACCCCATGGTTCTAGGGAACTTATCAATATTTCATATAGCACAGTTAGGATGTGTTGCCCTTTGTAGGAATATAGATATTTTAAGTAAGCCAGTATGTGGAAATACTTCAGCAACAGGCAAATAATTTCTGTTTTCACATTCAAAAAAAACAAATTCAAGTGAACAAGAAAGCCATTTTTGCCACTGGGAATTGTGATCTTGCCTAAGATACTATACACTTTTCACAGTGCATTTCATTTCCTACATTTATGGAAGGAAAAAAAATATTTTAAAAGCATAAATATGAATAGCTGCCTATGAACAAACTGACTTTTGGTGACATGCCTGAGAGGGAAAACTTACTACAGAAAAATTATTAAAAAAGACACCAGGAAAATGTTCTACATAGTCTCCAGTTTTCTCTTTATCCCAGCCACCTCTTCAACGCCTTCTTCATTTCAAACATAAATCAAGATGGCTATTACCTGGCTTATTATAAAAGTAATTTCAGTGCTAATGCAGAGACAGACATAATTTGCACAGTGCATGGCATGGATTCCTTTCCTTCTGAATAGCCCTGACCCTTACATTCCATGTTCTCACAAAACTCCTGTTAACCTTTCTCAAAATTCTGAGTGCTGAAGGTATGTAGGATTGAATCCAATGTGCTTATCTGGTGACAATTCAGAAAGGGTGTGCAAGTTATTTTTTTTCTCCTTCTGGTTTTCCTTTGTAGTTTATTAAGAGAGGGGAAAACTGCAAGAGCTGGGTGATATTTTAATGTTACTCCAAAAATACAACTGTAATCCTAGACTTTCACAAAATCCATGAGAATATGAATTGTGATAAGCAGGAAACAGAAAAGATAAAAGGCACTGTAAAAACAAAGAAGCCTGCTGAAAAAGGGGAGAACAACGTTAGCTGTACATGATAGAAGTCTCTCATCTTTATCTTCTGAAAATATTTGAAGGTTTCTGTTAAGAACACGAGAGTCAGTAATGAATGGTATAGGAAAACTTATGCAAAGTGGCTTTTGAAGACAAAGGAAAGAAAGGAAAATCAACTTATTTATCATAATTAATTGAAATTATCTACATTTGCCTTCCAAATTTGCCCCTCAAATTTGGGTGGCAAGTTTCAGTTCTTATTCTTCCACTGCATATTCCTCCCTGTCTTGTTCCACATATTCTTTCTGTATCATATATATGCTCAAATCTTAAAAATTAATTATTTATTCTTTTTTTCCCTCCAATTCAAAAAAATCTTTCACCTCTCATTAAAAATTGCTCTTAAAAATATTCCTACTTCAGAAATCACAAGAGAAATTTCTGTATTTTCAGTTGTGGACAAAACCAAAGTGCATGGATTCCGTACCCTAGTTGAGGCTACCATCTTAAGAGCAAGAGTGGAAGTGCAGCCCACAACCAGACTTCAGTCTTTCAGTATTGCCATTGTACGTTTCTGGTTGTACTGCAATTCTTTGTCTAGAAGAGCAGCATCTAATAAAAGCACTCAAGAACTGAGTTGTGAGAGAATGTAATTAGAGAAGAACTATGGGAAAAGCAATGAAAAATAATTCCTGAGTACAGGCAGAACAGAAAGTCAAGAACTCGACAAGTCAGCAGTAAACAGTGGTGTAGTTTCTTTGTGTGCGTAATGGATAATCTTCCACTTGAGAAGGTTGTAATAATGACTAGTCAACAACTGCTTGATGTATTACAGATAAGTTACGGAATCCTGTTGGACTGTGATATTTCCAGTCATTCAAGTTACAGTATCTTACTTGTGTAGCATAGGAAAACAAAGTTGTGGATGACTGTATGCAAATGCACAGTATTATGTTCAATTTCATGTCACCCAACTGAGTGGTGATATATATCAAAAAATAAAACTAAGTAATAGAGGAAAACAGCTAGATATTCCGGAAGAAGCATACTAGTAGTGTTATCTCCACCAGACTTGAGAATTATCTTTACAAGATCTCTTCTACTGTGTAAATGAGAATTACTTAACCACCAATAAATCACAGGCAATTCAGAAATAGAAGTAACCTAACAATGCATTATAAACCATATTAGGGCACAGATGTCCTTCAAGGATCTACTATATATTTTGCAACTAACCCTGATATGTAATTCCATTAAGCTGTCTCCTGGTCTGAAGGAGTGCAAAAGGCTGGAGTCACTCTTGTTTTAAATAAAACATTATACAGAATTATCTTAATAGTGTGTGCTTTTGTGTGAATGTGTCCATGTAGTAAGCTTGGTTAAGAAGAGACTCAAAGTGGAGTGATTCTCCACTTCTTGACTTGGAGAAGTAGAAGCAAAGCCTACTACTTGTTGTTGACAATGGCAGCAAAGGCACAGACTCTCTTGAAAGATGCATTCCTGAGGTCCTGGTGAGTTGGATGAGGGATCAGCAATAGTTCCATTGGCTGTTACAGAAAATCCTGGTGCAGCAGCACAAAGATCTCTGGAATTCATAAAACTGCACCAACATTTGCAGCAGACATTGTAGCATTTCCATGAAAAGCCAGAAGGTACAATAGCAAGAACTTACAACCTCTGGGGAGTGCAGCTATATTGGCAACTTAAAGGAGAGCTCTTAGTGAGATAGGATCACTGAGAATATTCCTAATTCATAAGTAACTTTGAATGAGTGAGTCAGTAGGATTCTACCTCACTGGGGAAGCCTGGGCAAGTGTCCTGGATGTTCTCCTAGTGTTGTGATTGCTAAAGCCAGAAAGCTTTCCATTGGTCAGTTGGGAAGTTTACCATTGGTTTAGGTGAGGAACCAATCCCCTCGCCTCCTGTTGAGGTAGAGTGTCTCAGGGACTCAAGTACTCAATAAAAGCAGAAGCATAATCCTCTGGAAAAGATGGGATGAGTGAACATGGAACAGATATTCTAGTCCTGCACACAGGAAACTGGTAATGGGTTCTAATATAAAAATTAGTAGCATAGAAAAAGTAGAAAAGGGCTTGGAACCTCACCTGAACTGTAGACTAACATAAAAATTGCGACAGTAGGATTTGAAGCTATAAGATATTGAAATCAAGACATGAGAACCTTTTCAGCTGGATTTCCTCAGAGGAGGTCTGGGATTTTTTGATAGTCCAAGGCTGTTACTAGGACTCTCTAAACCAGCCTGCATGACAGTGGCTGACAGCATGACAGCAAAATAGAGCATCTCACTAATTACTTTACCTTGTGGTCAGGGGTACCATAAGAATACCCAAATGCCTCATAGTGTTGAATTAAAACTGGATCTGAGTACACTGACTCCCAATTCCATAGCCGGCATCAGGCTTTAAAGATTCTCAGAACACTCTGAAAAATCCATAATCCTTCCTTATTTGACTTTTAGGCTTTTTTAGTAGTAATTGTAGTGTCCTATAGTAATTTAGCTACTATGTCAGGATAGCAAACTTGCATTGTGACTAGTTTATTTGTGTGACAAGAGGTGACACTGCTTATAACTTGGAACACCTAGCTCTGATTTACATTGTTGTCCAAGGCATCATTAGGGAGCTCCTGAATATATGTTTCAGTGGAAGAGGGAGAATTTTGAAGGAAACTGCTGATGACAAGGGTTCAGCTAACATGGGAAATCTGGGGCTTGTTAAAAGTTTGACTTTAAGAACATTGTTTGCTGATGGCTTGATAGAGCCATTCAACTACTCATTGCAGATTACAGGGCATGCTACAAGCATCTGTGACCTGTGAAATCCCAAAGCAGAGTAAAATATTTTATTCTTTTTTTATTCCCCTCTCCCACCTTAATCAGATCTGCCAATGTACTAAAAGGGTTTAGTGTCCCTGACCAGCCTCACCTGGCTTCTCCACCCACGTGCTCAAAGCCTGTCCAGCTTCACAGATTTCCTAGGAATAGCTTGGACCATTCTCCTGCCCTGCTCTGCCCTCTCCCTCCTGACCTGCTAACTGACTTCCAGCTTAACTTCAAACTTGCTTCGTCAACATTGACCTACTTAGTGAAAAGTGGACTGTGGTTACCATCCCTGGGTATCATTGTGATCAAACAATTAACTTAGCTTGATCTGAGACCTGCCTGATCACCATAAAATCACCTGACAATCCAGGGACTTGCTTGAACTTGGCTACCGTCTCCACATCTGCCTACTCACCTCATTCTGTATCGTGGCTGATGAGGCACCTATACTGTCTGGTGTTCAGTCGTGCTCAGGTTCCTATCCCTTTAGATGCAGCCAGCCCTTTCCACTCCCTAATGCTTCCCTCACAATTTAAGAGGCCCTATAATACCTCTGCACTTACTATTCAAATTGCAGTACCAAAGATTGTTCCAGTGAAGTCTTGACCTATACTGAAAGTTTTGGCAGTAGCAAGAGATCATGGGAAGAGGCTGGATCTGACTGGTTGTTCTGCAAAAGTAACTTTGTCAACCCACTGTTCCTACAAGTATTACAGTAGAAACAAATCCCTCTGCTTACGTGAACTCGTTGCTTTCAAGAGAAACGAAATAACCACTGAAAGATGGTGAGTCCACTTGCAGTGTCTGAAGAGCTGCTTATAGAATTTTCCTGGTACAGAAGTGACAAAGGAGCCACTGGTTTCTTGAATTAATTATTGGAAAGCCTTTGATTATGTGAGTATATCTGAGTTTGATCCCAAGCAGGCAGAGTTTAAAAAGTTCCCCTTTGAAAAAGATCAGAGAAGCTAGAAATGTTGCTCTCAAGCAGGTTATTTTAAAGAAGGATATTCATTGAAGGACTTCCCACAGGCAGGAGAAGTATTTGTCTATTAATAATTTCTGGTTAGCTTACTCAGGGAAGATTGAGGTCACTGTGTGAGTAATCCTGTTCTTTCTGTGCATGTATGGTATTAAAATAGTTAAGAAAGATACTCAAAAGCTGTGGCACTTATTGTCCTGAGCTTTTGGGAAAAGTACTGTTATGCACCTCATGGAAAATTTTATGGTAGAAACTGAAGAGGGCTGTATGCAAAGTGGAACTGATGCAGAGAGAAGGCAGTGAACCAAACTTCAAATGAAATTTTAAAAGGTCTAAGAAAGGAACTTACACATCTCTTGTAAAATGAAACATTGAAAAATTGTTGTTTTCTATTTGATGCCTTTATAAAACTAACTGCTAAAACTAAAATAATTAGTAAATTTAGTTACTTACTAGCAATTAGTAATTAAAATTAAGTAAACTAATTAAACATTACCCTCTCTTCCCCCTGAGAATGTTGACTGTACAGGAAATCTGTTCTCTAAAACAGGCCTGCACTGATTAAAAGACATTAAAAAAGTTAGTCTGAGAAGTCAGGTCTTCAGGCACTTGTACATACACCAGGCTGAGCCAAAATTAGGAGCATGTATGAATCTGTTATCTTTGGGGTTTTTTTTTTAATATTTTTTTTTCAGGAACGGTTGAGTTTTTCTGGTATGGTTCCCTGAAGTATAAGAAGCAATTGCTTCTGAAGGGCTCTGCTGACCTGTGTATAGAGTTGACTGCATAGATTTCTCGTGTAGATTTAGCCACAAAGACTTGTCACATTCCAAATGACTAGGGTTGACATATAATCATAGAATAATAGGATGTGTGGAGTTGGAAGAAACCTTTAAAGGTCATCTAGTCCAACCCCCTCCCCTGCAGTGCAGAGGGACCTTTTTAACTAGATCAGGTTGCTCAGAGCCTCGTCAAGTCTGACCTTGAATGTTTACAGGCATGGGGGCCTTCACCACCTCTCTGGGTAACCTGTTCCTGTGCTTCACCACCCTCATACTAAAGTACTTCTTCCTAATGTCTAATCTAAATGTACTGTGCTGTAGTTTAAGGCTATTGCCCCTCGTCCTATTGCTACATGCCCTTGTAAACAGTCCTTCCTCAGCTTTCCTATAAGCTCCCTTCAGATACTAGAAGGCCCCTGTAAGGTCTTCCCAGAGCTTTGTCCTCTCCAGGCTGAGTAGCCCCAGCTCTCTCAGCCTGTCTTCATAGGAGAGGTTATCCAGCCCTCTGATAATTTTTGTGGCTCTTTGAAATCATTCCAACAGGTCCATATCCCTCTTGTGTTGAAGGCTCCAGAACTGGACACAGTACTCCAGGTGGGGTTTTATGAGAGTGGAGTAGAGGAGCAGAATCACATTCCCTCGACCTGCTGGCCACACTTCTTTTGATGCAGCACAGGACACAGTTGCTTTTCTGGGCTGCAAGTGTACATTGTTTGCTCATGGCCAACTTTTCATCCACTACTACCCCCAAGTCTTCTACTGCAGGGCATCATACCCTAGCTTGTATTGTTATCAAGGATTTATTTTACTCAGGTGCAGGAATTTTCACTTGGCTTTATTGAACCTCATGAGGTTCACATGGGCCCACCTCTCCAGCTTGTCCAGGTCCTTCTGGATAACATCCCATCCCTCCAGCATGACAGCTGCACCAGTCTGCTAGATTTCATCTGCAAACTTGCTGAAGGTGCCCTTGAACCCACTGTCTATATTGTTAAACAGCACTGGTCCCAGTACAGACTCCTGAGGGACATCACTTGTCACCCCTCTTGATCTGGACATCAAGCCATTGACCACTACTTTCTGGATGTGACCATCCAGTCAATTTCTTATTCACTGAACAGTGCCTCCATCAAACCCATATCTCTCCAATATAGAGAGAAGGATGTTGTGGAAGACTGTGTCAAAGGTCTTGCAGAACTCCAGATGACATCCACTGCTTTTCCCTTGTCCACGGATGTAGTCACTCCATGGTGCAAAGCCACTAGGTTGGTTCAGCACGTTTTTCCCTTAGTAAAGCCATGCTGGCTATCTCAAATCACCCTGCTGCCCTCCATGTGCCCTGTCAGAGCTTCTAGGAGGATCTGTTCCATGATCTTCCCAGGCACAGAGGTGAGACTGACAGATCAGTAGTTCCTGGGGTGCTCCTTTCTACCCTTTTTAAAAATTAGTGTAGTGTTTCCCTTCTTTGAGTCACCAGGGGCTTCACCTGACTGCCATGACTTTTCAAATATCATGAAGAGTGGCTTGGCAACTACATCGGCCAATTCCTTCATGACTCTGGGATGCATCTCATAGGCTCCCATAGACATATGTTCAAGTTCCTCAGGTGATCCCAAAACTTGTCTTCACTAACAGTGGGAGAGACTTCCTCTGCCTGCTCCCCATCTGGGAGGTGAGAGGAGAGTGGTAGCAAAGAAGTCATTGAGAACCTCAACCTTCTCCTTGTCTGTTGTTACTAGTTTGCCATCCTTGCTCATCAGAAGAGACACTTTCTTTAACCTTCTTTAACCAATCCTAATGTCCCAATATGAAGGTGGGCTCTTTGTACATCCATTACCACTAAATACAAGTTCAAGGCTCAATGTAATATTCAACAATTGAATAAGAAACATAAATGCATATTTTATTTTAGTTATTCCAAATGGTGTCCACCACAGGTATCCTAGCTTTTAACCCAGTTATCTATGAAACACAAGAGTGGGTGTAGAGATGGTGTGTATATTGGGACCACTTCTTTTCAGTATCTTCAACAACCATGTTGATGAGGCAATAGAATGCACCCTCAGTAAGTTTGCAGATGACACCAAGTTGGGAGAGAGTGTTGATCTGCCTAAGGGTAGGAAGGCTCTACAGAGATACTTGGGCAGACTACATCAATGGTCCAAGGTCAACTGTATCATGTTCAACAAGGCCAAGTGCCAGGTCCTGCACCTGGGCTACAACTACCCCATGTAACACTACAGGCTTGGGGAAGAGTGTCTGGAAATCTGTCCAGCAAAAAGGGACCTGGGGATCTTGATTGACAGCTGGCTGAACATGAGCCAGCAGTGTGCTCAGGTGGCCATTAGTAATAGTGTGGCAGGTATGATCAGGGAGATGATCATCCCTCTGCACTCAGCATTGGTGAGGCCACACCTTGAATACTGTGTCCAGGTTTGGGCACCTCAATACAAGAAGGACATTGAGGTGCTGGAGCGGGTGCACAGAAAGGCAGTAAAGCTGGTGAAGGGTCTTGAGAACAAGTCTTATGAGGAGGTGCTGAGGGAACTGGGGTTATTTAGTCTGAAAAAAAGGAGGCTGAGGGGAGACCTCATCAGCCTCTACAACTACCTGAAAGGAGGTTGTAAAGAGGTAGGTGCTGGTCTCGTCTCACAGGTGACTGGTGATAGAACAAGAGGGAATGGCCTCAAGCTGCACCAAGAGAGGTTTAGACTAGACATTAGGAAGAATTTTTTCATTGAAAGGGTTGTCAGACATTGGAGCAGGCTGCCCAGGGAGGTGGCTGAGTCACCATCCACTGATGTGTTTAAAAGTTGTCCAGATGTGCCGCTTGGGGATGTGGCTTAACACTAGCCTTGATAGAGTGGGGTTAATGGTTGGGTTCAATGATTGTGAAGGATTTTTCCAACCTATGTGATTCTGTGTATGCTTTGGCATTCCTCTGTGCCTTATGTGTTAACTAGCAGAAACTTACTGACCTCTACTGGATTGAGGAAATTTTGTTCACACTGTTTATGATATCACAATTAATTATCTATTAAAAGTACAAAAGGCACCTTTGATAACTGAGATGACACCAAAGTGTTGGAAGTGCTGTAATATGCTGCTATGCAGCTCAAGTGCTGCCATTAAAAAGCTAGTCAATAAAATTAAGTTACGGGCAACAGGAAGCTCATGGGGTGCAGAAAAAAATATATCCAATCCTGGGTCTGGGATAGAAAAATACATCAGTACAGGCTAGGAAAAGATTGGCTGGGGCCCATCGCTGCAGAAAAGTCTGCAAGATGAACACAAGCCAGCAGTGTACACTTGAAGCAATGGAGGTCAACCACATGCTAGGCTGTATAAGCAATACTGTATGTTGAAATAAATCCTTATTGGTTCAAATGGTGAAGGTTGAGGGCAGCCTTGGCTGTAGTGACCATGAGATGGTGGAGATTAGGATCTTGTGTGGTAGAAACAGAATACTGAGCAGGATCACAACCCTGGACTTCAGAGGGCCACTTGGGCCTTTTCAAGCAATTGCTTGGGGAAATCCCATGGGACAGGGTACTACAAGGTAAAGAGGCCCAAGACAGTTGGTTAATATTCAAGGACCACTTCTTCCAAGCTCAAGATCAGAGCATCCCAATAGGTAGGAAAACAAGAAAGGGAGGCATGCATGGTTAAAGAGGGAACTGCTGGGCAAACTCGAGTGGAAGAAAACAGTCTGTAGATCATGGAAGGGAGGGGCTGGCCACTTGGGAAGAATATAAGACTGTTGTCAGAGATAGTAAAGAGGCAACTAGGAAAGCTAAGGCCTCCTTGGAATTAAATTTTGCAAGAGAAGCCAAGGACAACAGAACAGGTTTCTTCAAATACATTGCAGACATAACTAACACTAGAGGCAATATAGGACCCCTGCTGAATGAGGTGGGTGCCCTGGTGACAAAGGATATGAAGAAGGCAGAATTACTAAATGCCTTCTTTGTCTCTGTCTGTACTGCTGGAGACTGTCCTTAGGAACCCTTAGGAACGCCTGAGGCCTCAGAGGAAGTCAGGATAAAGGGGGAGTTTGCCTTGGATGATGAGGGCTGGGTTCAGGATCAGTTAAGCAATCTGGACATCCATAAATCCATGGGTCCTGATGGGATGCACCCGCTGTGCTGAGGGAGCTGGCAGAAGTCATTGCTAGGCCACTCTCCATCATCTTTGATAAGTCTTGGCTACAGGAGAGGTGCCTGAGGACTGGAGGATAGCAAATGTCACTCCAGTCTACAAGAAGGGCAAGAAGGAGGACCCAGGTAACTATAGACCAGTCAGCCTCACCTCCATCCCTGGAAAGGTGATGGAATAACTTATCCTTGGTGCTGTCTCCAGGCATATCAAGGATAAGAGGGTCATTAGGAGCAATCAACATGGTTTTACCCAGGGGAAGTCATGTTTAACCAGCCTGATAGCTTTTATGAGGAACGTAAACAGTGGATAGATGATAGTAGATGAGTACCAGTGGATGTGGTTTATCTTGATTTCAGTAAAGAATTTGACACCATCTCCTACAGCATTCTCACAGCTAAACTGAGGAAGTGTAGTCTGGATGATTGGATGCAGATTGTGAACTGGTTGAAGGAAAGAAGAGACTTGTGGTCAGTGGGACAGAGTCTAGTTGGAGGCCTGTATCTAGGGGAGTCCCTCAAGGTTGGTACTGGGACCAGCACTATTCAATATATTCATCAACAGTCTGGATGAGGGAACAGAGGGCACTGTCAGCAAGTTTGCTGATGTCACAAAACTGGGAGGAGTGTCTGACACACCAGAAGACTGTGCAAATTTGCAATTCAGCAAAACCTAGTCAGGCTGGAGAAATTCTCCCTAGTCAGGGAGAAATTCAATGAAATACAAGGGCAAGTGTAGAGTCTTGGCTCTGGGAAAGAACAACCCAGGTACTAATATAGGTTTGGGACTGACCTGCTGGAGAGCAGCATAGGGGAAAGGGACCTGGGGGTCCTGGTGGACAGGAGGATGACCATGAGCCAGAAATGTGCCCTTGTGGCCAAGAAGGCCAATGGCATCCTGGGGTGCATTAGAAAGGGTGTGGTTAGTAGCTCCTCCTCCCCGTCTACTCTGCCCTGATGCAGCTGCATCTGGAATATTGTGTCCAGGTTTGGGTCCCCCAGATCAGAAAGGACAGGAAACTGCTTGAAAGGGTCCAGCACAGAACTACAGAGATGATTAAGGAAGTAGAACAAGGAAAGGCTGAGGAAGCTGGGTCTCTTTAGCTTGAAGAAGAGGAGACTGAGGGCCAACCTCATTAATGTTTACAAATATGTAAAGGACAAGTGTCAGAAGGACAAAGCCAGACTTTTTTCAGTGATGTCCAATGATAAGACAAGGGGCAACGGGTGCAAGCTGGAGCACAGGAGATTCCACGTAAACATGAGGAAAACCTTTATCACTGTAAGGGTAATAGAACACTGGAACAGGCTGCCCAGAGAGGCTGTGGAGTGTTCTCTGGAGACATTCAAAACCCGCCTGGACACATTCCTATGTAACCTACTCTAGGTGATCCTGCTCTGACAGGGTGGTTGCACTAGATGATCTTCAGAAGTCCCTTCCAACCTCTAGCATTCTGAGATTCTGTGATTATTCCATTTCAGAGGGATTAAGCTGCATATAAGAAGCTGCACTCAGGGCTGGGCCCTCCAGTGCAGGAGAGATACTGGCAAACTGGAACATGTCAAACAGAGGACCACTAAGATAGACAACACTTATTAAGGACAGAGTGAGGGAGCTGGGTTTCTTTACTATAGAGACAGCTAAGGGGTGGGTGGGGGAAGGCACAGGTCTCAACCACAGTGTCTGACTTCAAGGTCATAGAGAAGAAAGAGCCAGATTCTTTTCAGAGGTACCAAGGACAAAAATCAACAACTTTGAAACGCTGCAGTGACAGTGATTCTGCAGTGGTCAAGGTTGTCACGAGAGGCCATGAAATCTTTCAAAAGCTGAAAAAGACCGAGCAAGCAGATCTAGTTTTGATGTTGGCACTACTTGGATAAAGGAGAGTGTACAGCCAAGGCTATGAATCTAGATACTTTTAAGAACTAAAAATGTAAAAGCTCTTTAAAATTCATATTTTGTTGATCAACATATGATCTTTCTGTATCTGATCATTACCATGTTAGTCCATGCTAGATCTGTACAGCTATCACAATTACATCACTGTCATTCTTCTTCAAGCATTAACCAAATCAGATACTGGAGGTGAACAACTATCCAATAAATGTGACTGCTGTCCTTCAGAGTTTTTTTTGTGTGAAGCAGTTCTATTTGTATTTTCATCACTTGCTGAGACATGAATAATGCTTACAAGCACTTCAATTTGTGATATAGTAATGAATTGTAACTAAATCAAGGAATCGTACTTACAAGTAGCAAAGAACTAAAGCTGCATCTCTTATTTCTGCTAAAAAATAATGTTTAAAGGTTGACCATAGGAAACAAGAGAAAATTCACTTTGTAGTATTGATTTTTAAAATTATTTTCTAAACCAAAATGTATTAAGTTTGGAGGATTTGAACTTTGCTAACATATGCATTCAAGATCTCAATTTGCAGTGAAAAGAGAATTTGCCTTTTATAACACACAGAAAACAACTATCTTCTCAAGATGACCAAACAATTTTAACCTTGACCTATTTGGAATATACACCAAATACACCAAAGGTAAAACCACACATTAGACATTATGTACATGTACATCTCTGTGTACTAGCAAAAGTATTTTGGATGAGGAAGTGCCACCAAGCAGCCACAGCAGTTGAGAATTCAGTGTAAACTGATATTGCAGTTAGTTAATTTAGATCTAGCTTGGGTATCTCAGCACTACAGACTGCAGGGTAAACCTGCTTCAACAAATACCTTTTAGCTTTCTCTGCTCACAGGAATACCCTATGAGCCATTCTGCTTCTTTATCTGGTATCTCTTGAATAATTTTGCATTTATAGTTAGGAAGAAGCAATTTCACATCTGCTCCTCCTGACTTCAGAGTCAAGTTGCTGGAGATTCAAAGCCATCATTGTCCAAAAAAAGGTAAAATGGTAATACCACATTTTTTGGGAAAACCTCTCTTGATGTATGCAGTGTAACCTCTCACTTAGAGTGGGACCTTCACAAGGACTAAATCAGATCAGCTGAAGCACTGACGTAGATGATTTCCCATTAGTATAGCAGAGTAATAAGCATTAGGGTTCAAGTCTTTGTCCATCTTCTGGTTTTAAGCCTATAAGATCAGAGGTAAAGTCTCTGGAACTTCTGTAAGAACACTGTATCTGAGTGACCTTCATCCAAACCCTGGGGAAATGACCACAAAGTATTTTTCCATCTGAACATCCCCTGTGCACCCATGGCATTTTTCCGTAATTTGCCTTTTGGAGTCACCAAGTTTACTGAAAAAGAAATGCTAACCAAATACTTATTCCGTTTGGTTTCTTCTATATGTGGGATTGACAAGGAAACTTGTTATGTATTAAAGCCTTCTCTGCCTCTTCAGTTCTTTCTGAAGTCAAATATAAATATTGACTCCTAACCTATTTTCAGGTGATGCCATAGACAAGCTGTATCTGAACACTCATTATTTATATTCCAGACCAGATTATCAGTTGAGTGTTCTGGTTTTAGTTTTTAAACAGTGTAATGTCATCTGTTGCTCTTTTCTTCTTTATGCTATGTAGTGTTTTTAATCCTCCCTCATTTGGAAATTTCCTTTTCCCAACAGTTAGAGATATTTTTACTTCCACAATCCAGTAACAAAACTCTGATACCTGCTTCTTTTTCAGAAATACTGAAATCAGAACCTGGGGGTATGGGAAATGTTGATTACATAATCAATACAGCAATGCCTATAAAATCTGTAGGAAGTATTCTGCCACCTCATTTCCACAGTTCACAAAACACTGCTGATTTGCAGACCCATGAGTGCTCTGCAGCTCTAAGAGTATATCATGGACACTTTCAGCTCCATAACATTTTCTATTAAAAGTGTGTTTGAAAAGGATACATTATTGTCAGGGAGGAATTGAGGACTGACAGTTACTTATTATTGAAAAAAAATAAATAAAAATGAAAGCAACAATCCTGACAATATATATTGAAACTGTATTATTAAACTTTTAATCATAAATGGTAGCTCCTTCAGTGACTGCATCTATGTCTGGAACTACCTATATTGATTTATTTGCCATGGTATGATAAAAAAAAAAGTGAGCTGCATTTTTGGTTCACATGCTGACATACAGTGAGTGTTTCATAAAGGCATCTTGGCGATGACTCTATGAACTGGGGCAATCATTCACCTCCTGGTGCTTTTTTGCATTACCTATGGGAGACAAATTTTGTAATAACAAATAGAGAAATTATAATCTGATGGCAAATTATAAGATAATTTAATACTATATAATATATAACATATATTATAATAGTGTATAAATACTATGTATTTTAAGCTGTCTGCCCTAGGGGAGTGATATACATTGGAACATTGAAGAAGTAATTGACTATTGGGCTATTAAAAGATAACTCTGCAATTTTAAGAATGCTTCTCACTACCAGGAAACAAAATTTCTACTGTTTATCTTTCATGTCAGTTCTTTAATATTGCTTATGCTCTGTGTAATATCTTTTCCAATTAAGCTATTTAAAATATTATTTATATTAATAGCATATTAATGATGTTATGTAAAAACAGCAAATATTCCATGACATGACTCAGAAGTAAAAAAAACCTTAAAGAATAAAACCTTAAGAATATAGTTTTTAACTAAGCCATTTCACAAGAAAAGGAACTCACGTAAGTTGCTAAACATAGGGAATTTGAATTTTCCCACCTTTGAGGTTCATCTTCACAAAAACATGAATCTGCTATCTGTGCAAAGGAGGAACAACAACAAACAACAATGGCCATCTCGCCGTGGCCTCCACGGGAACTTCTGCTTGGGAACCTCCTTCCCCCTCCTCCTCACAAATCTCGGGATCTTCACCAAGGCACTACTATCACCTCTCCAGCACAGCCCTTTCTCCTGCTTGCTCTTCTCAGATGTTATCTCACTTCTTTCGTATATTAATGGCAGAGGTGCATCTCTTGTCCCTCTAATGGGTCCTTGGCTGGGTTTGGAGCAGGGGCAGCTTCTCAGCTGCTTACCGGAGCCACCCCTGAGGCCCTTACCCTGCTACCAAAAAATCTGCCAAATCAAACCAGCACATGATGCTAGGGAGTACTCCTGCCACAACCATGCTTGCAAAACATGTTCAGCTGCATTATAAACAGGAAATGTCATTTGTGGCAGTATCATTGTATCTCTATTTTGGAAGGAATATCTGGAAAAGGGAGGGACCCAGGTTTAAAAGGGCTTTATCCAGTAATAAAAAAAAAGGTCACACACACAGAATCACCAAGGCTGGAAAAGACCTTTAAGATCATGAAGTCCAGCCTATGACCTAACAGTCAAGCACATCACAGAAGCTGTAGATAATGCAAAGCATCGGAGACCATAGCTTTGCAGCTGCAGCTATCACTTCCCCAGTGTGTCAAATATTTCTCTCTTCCTCTCCAGACAATTCTTCTTGCACAATACAAATAATTTACCAAGACATAACATTGAAACATTCAATTTTGGGTTGACTAATTTTGTTTCAGCACACTGACAGACCAAAAAAGAACAAAGGCAAAAAAGTGTGCACTAAAACTCCTAGAGTGCTGTATTGTGTAACTACCTGCCTCTGACTCCTTGAGGACTATTTGTAATACTCCCACTTAGCTAGTATGCATACAGATACTACTAAAGAAAAAACTTGGCTTCAAATGAAGCCATTGTTGTTTTGCTACTGACTTTTCAAAATCAGAACAGAGCTGTATTTGAAGGGGCGGTGCAATCTCTTACATCTGCCTGCTTCGTTGCAGCAAGTCAGTGTCGCAAACCCGGGGTTAAAAATACCGAAGGGAGGAACAGTGAGACTGGGAAGAGTAAAGCTCCTCTGAACGGAGAGAAACTGGAATAAAAGCTATCCCATGGAAAATTCAGAAATGAAAGTCACTGAGGTTAATATACAGTGTTCCCTGTTTATGTAGAAAACACAATTAGAATAATAAGACTAATTTTCTGAAGAATCACATTTAAATGTTTAAAGACAGGATTATTGATTTAATTCTTTTAATAATAAACACTCATCCTTGCTAGCAAGAGTGACTGAAATATATCAGATGACACAGATTGTTCAGCTTCAGGGGTAGTTCATAGTAATGCCTCTGACTGCAGTGACCTATCACAGCCTTTCTTACAAACTACCTAATTATCTTGGATTTCCATCTTATCATTGTACTGCCCTCATTTACCCCAAACCAAATTACAGCCTGGAAGGAGACTGCAGCAGTGATTTGTGTACCTTATCTAATGAAGAGTTAGATCATATGGTGAACTCTGGAGCAGGTTCAAGAGAAATTAAGACAGAAATTTTTATAAATGTCCATTCATAAAGAAAACATGTCAGAACAATGTCACTGACATTTTGCCTAGGGAGAAAAGGATTCAAGGTCCTGAGAATGCACCTAATGACTTCTGCCTTCCCATGACAGCTAAACCAGTCCTCTTCCCTGTACTTTCAACAAGTACATGGAGAGTTGCCTCACATTCGTATTTGAAAGAACCCTGGGTATTTTTAGCATCCATACAATTGGAAGCCTCACTCTACTGGCATAATGATACATATTCCTTTATTAAATAATAATGGCTATTTAATTAAGTAATATATAATAAATTGTATCTTTTTGCACATAGGCCTTAGATCACTTCACAAATCAAGAAAAACATTAGCATCTACATCGTAAAAGTTCAATAACAACCAAAGGGATGGATATGCAGTTGCCATGGGAAATCAACATAACAAACACTAAAACGCCTTCTGCAGAAAGACCTTCAAAGCCTACAGTGCATATTGGACTGAGTCCCTACATTTTGCCAGCATTTTGAAAAGTGATTTCCTAGATTTCATTACTAAAAAAAGAACCAAAAAATATTAAGTAAACATATTCAGAGAGCAGAAGGCAAAAAAAAATTCCCGTATTTTGTTTTTCATTATCTTAAAGATAGCTTTTTCATTTTCTTATTTTTTAACTTGTTTAACAACTGTGACTTTCTGAACTAGTAATTATAAGACATGGAAACTCTTTTGAAGTCATCTGTGTTTTATCTTGTGTCTAAATTTGGCCAGGGTATACTGAAGTAAATTAGAGAAAAAAACACTTAAAATGCTTTGAACAAAACATACTAAGACTATTGTAAAGGAGATCCCAACATTTATTGAATGCATAGGGAGCTGGTTGATGATTGCCACAAAAAGATATTTGGATAAATCAGGTGAGGCTTTACAGGCCAGACAGAAAGGTGCTTCAACAGTTAAAGCTTCTCTCTAAGCTGACTCCTCTGCTGTTGCTGAAGGCATCAGGTTCTTCATACACTTAAAAGGGTCCTGGCAGTGGAGTAGTCTGATTTAAGAGCTGAACTTACACTTTTATCTGAATTCACTTTCTTCACAATTATAAGCAGAAATGCTTACCTCACTTAAGCCTAGTAATTTAAAATTAGTTCAGTCTGAGTTAGAGTATAATGTAAATTATCATGTCAGTTCAGCTGTTTGAGCTGGTTGGGAAGGATTGCCTCCTGGAGGTCATTGTCTTTTACTATTAAGGATGACTAGGTTTAATCCAAGTTTGAACAACTAACAATTAAGCATATAAACTTTGGTGAGATAGTTTAAGCTATAGCCCACGATTTGCTAAAGCATGTACAATTCTAAGTCAAATTATCTTAATATCTTTTAAACATATTTCTAAGTAACCAAGTCACTTTTGACTTAGCATTTTCATAGTCTCCAAACTACTTTTCTTCAGCTCATGTTATAAATGTTATACAACTTTCAAAGTTGCTATAACTTCCAAGAAGCAGACCCAAGACTGAAGCTGTGCAGACAGTCTGATTTCCTTTTCCAAAATCCACACTATATAACTTGCATATGCTTCCACTTAGTTTTGAAAAACTAATAGCAATTAAGACAAGAATAGATGAAAACAGAAATGGCACAAGCAGAGAATGAAAAGAGAAAGTGGCAATTCAGTCCATGCTTCAGTGGAAATCCAAGTCACACTGTTTTTTTAAAAAATCAGCCATTGTCATCATCACTCCCTGCTCAGGAGCTTTTACTTTTTTCTTACTGTGCAACAGTGAGAAATACGAAATCTCTGGGATAAGGACATTATCCTCATCTCTTGCATGGGATTATGCCACATGCCTGCTGTTACCTGCTCCTAGAAGAACCAAGATATTTTCATTTCTGGGATCCAGTATTAGTTTTCTGTGTACTGATGGCCTTAGAAGCTGTGAATTCTGCATAAGAAAGCAAAGAGGGACAGAGCCTTCCTGTGTAATGCATGTGACAGTCATGAAAAACAGATTCAATCTGACTACTTACCATTCTGATAATAAGCATGACAGAAAAGTGGCAAGAACTATCTGCCAGCAGAGAACTAGTTTCTCAGAATTTTCAGTGCACTTTTTGACTCCCTGCAGCAGCAGATCATCAACAATAATTTTGAATGGTCTGTAGTCACTTCACCACAACTGTGTGTTTTACTTCATTCACTGACATTCATTCACTCACTTGTTCACTCACATTCATCTCAAACCTAGAACTTCCAACATCCATCATTCCTGTCTTGCAGCTGCCCACTCATTCCTACCCAACGGTCCCAAAAAACTCTGCCAGTTCCTTCTGTCCCCCCTGCATGGCTCCACTTATTTCTGTTCTGGGATCTCCACATACTTCTGTTTGTGCCATTCACCTCTACCCTGTTCCCTAGCTTTTGTAGTTCTGGTCACTCCCAAGGGGATCTGCTCTGACTCATGTTCTGGAGTCCCTGATTACAGAGTGGAGTATCCCCAACTTCTCCATCTCTATCAGTTTTCTGATCCTGGCATCAAAATTAGCCAGTGGGTGTGCCTTTAGTTGCCTGGTACTATCCTGTTCTCTGAGGAATACAGCCTTGGGGTAGGATGCAGAAATTCACTGATTATGATCTTTTGGACCATTTCCTTTCTTCCCTCCATTGGCTTTTTGCCTCAAGGCCCTCACTGCTCCATCTTGGCAATGACTTTACAGCCTCCCTAACCTCCTCATTACAAATCCGATGGGGTTTTGACCTCACATAGGAGAGTCATCTGATGCAGACAGTGATAACCTTCCTGGTGCTGCCAATTGTCCTGTGCTTCACTGGACCGGAGAACAGCTTTACTAGGTTTTGGTGCACCTTTCAACCTGAGAAGGGAGAAAGCATATATTAACTAGTTTGTCTTATCCCCCTCCCCCAGCCCAATCTGAGAGCAGCAGCCAACGTGCTGTACTGGTTTGGATATTTTGATTGTCTTTTCACTTTACACAGGATGATGTTTGAGAATTAGTTAACAGAGGAAAGCATTAAATACTGAGTCAAAATCCCTAGAAAGAGAAATTGTTGCTATGACTCTAGTTTATACATTTTTTTTCAGCTTATTCATCTCTCTCATAGGCTGCTAATTCCTCACCACTCTGGTGGTGGTCTTCTGGCAGAGGACTTTGGATCCACTGTGCTTTTCTACCTTGGAGCCTCTACTTCAGAGGAGTCCAGGGGCAGTCCATTGGACTACACTAAGAATCCATTCAATTGGCTACAGAAATGCACCTGTATCTCTTGTTCCTACTAGGAAAGCACAGCTTTAGACAGGAATCTCGTCCTGTGCAGTCAGTGTGACAAAAAGCAGAAACACCCGTGAGGATTCCAGAAAAGAACAAAGGCATGTGGAGTCAGATTTTTTAATGGAAGTCTGTCATCTTCAGAAGCAGGAAACGATGTTAACCTAAAAACCAAGGGAGTCCAAGCACAAAAAGTCTCAGATCAAAATAGGTCCAACTTAGGCACAATACCCAGCAACGTTTTAAACAGTTTAATTAATCTATTGAAGATAGATTTGTATAAGGTAGAGCAATCTTTGCCCCCACCTGGGGTGGCAGTGCTGACAAAAGTGATGTAATTCTGGGAACAGAGGTAAAGTGGGGGAAAAAGTCAATATTACTTTAATTGTTTAAATTTTTTTTTGCTCTTTTTTTCTTGTGCTGAATGCATACAAATTTTCACACATACTTGCACCTACACATGCAAAACACTGTAACAGGGAACATCCAGAGAAATATGCATACAAGGTCTGAGATGGGCAGCTGAATATCCTACTATTGTCAGCCACACTGAGTAAAATCCCATTTGATAGAAAACCTGGTTCTGTTCTCAATCTTTTTCGCTTTTTAGAAAATAATCTTGCATGTTGATGTTATGAACTCATAACGGAGCTGTGTTTAAGGAGCAGGTTTATTAACTTAAATCTTTTTTGTATCATGTTTCATTTTATGACATCCTTTTCCTATTTTCATTAGACATATCCTTTGCTGGTAAACATATATAACCACAAATGAAAGAGAAGAAGAGTCAGAATTCTCTTAACTCAAGCAAGGATTACAGTCACCCTGTCACTTTTTAAAGCTATGGCTTCTACTGAATTTGTACTGTCCAGCCCTTTACTCTCAGTAAAGAACAGTCTAGCCCTCCTCCGTCCCACCCTAGTAATTTGGCCCAACTGCCAGGCTCCAGACTAGTGTTTGTGTGACAAACAGTTAACTGGATCCAAAATTCAACCATTAGAAAAGTCATCTAATATGCCTTATTAACTGAGACACCAACACTAGTTGCAGAACACCAGGAAAAACCTTGTGGCAGGATCTCTTGCTGAGGCAGGAGCATGTACTTATGCCAGAATGAGTATGTCACCATGACCTTAGTAGTAGTATGAGTTTCCATATCAAGCATCTGTTTGCTTCCCTACTTTAGAATTTCAGAGGTGCAGGTGAGGACTTGAAAGTATTCCACATTCCCTGTGAGGAATGCAGAACACCTTTGATATACAATCTTACACTGAATTTTATACAGATTCCTTTAGATCCAGAGAATTCAGGAAGGAACATGCCCTGTGAAGCTGCTTTACTAATTGCACTGCAGGACTGAAAATGCCATGTTCCAATGCCCCTTCCTCTTACTGTCTGATGCACTCTGTCTTCAGATCTTTTGAAGCTTCTGTCCTTTTCCTGTGTTAGAGTATATAGCTACTGATACCTGATAAATTGATCTCACTCCTTATTGCACACCATGCAGTAGGAGACAGTATATAAGAAATTCATACAACCATGTAATATTCAAACATTCAACTTAATGAATATTTCTGAAAAAAATATTTTCTAATTTTCTGAACTTGGCTTCTAATCAGCACTTTCTGAGCTGAGTGTTAAATCTTTTGAAGAGTAGAAATCCTTTGATGTTTTGGACAGCAAGGTGATGAACCAAGACCACCACCTGGTGTAGAAGTCTCAGTGTCTATAAATCAGAGTATATGTATCCTTGCATGTGCTTACTTCTGTAGTGACTTTCATACGTCTAGGGTAATTATTATCTTGCTCTGACAAGCCTAAATTCCAGACATGTTTTTGGAGGAAATGTAAAGATCTTGCATAAGAAGACCATTATTAATAGTAGAAAAACAAACAAACAAACAAAAAGAAACCAAAAGAAAAGCCAATGGTAATGTAAAACTGTATATAAATTCAAGAAGTTTGGAAGATATTTGCTACAGCAAATGATAGCTGGAGGTAAATCTGAGTTTAAAAATAATTACAAAATCGACTCCCAGACTGCATGGTGGAAAGTCAGCATCCGAGTCCAAAGTGAATCTCAAGGGTTAATAAGACATGATTTTTTTTTGTTGTTGTTTTTTAGGTGTTTTGTGGGGGTTTTTTTTCTGTAGAATAGGTGCTGTTTCTGCATTGGTGTTGTTAGATCACCATCTAGAGGACATTAAAAAAAAACATTCTTGTCATTCTACTGATGATTTTTAAAAACTGTTTCTATTCACAGAGACCATGTCAGGTAAATACTTCAGTGTAAAGGTGATGAAACACTGGAACAATTTCCCAGAGATGTTGTGGGGGCTCCATTCATGGAAGTGTTCAAGGCCAGGTTGGATGGGGCTCTGAGCAGCCTGTTCTAGTGGGAGGTTGTCCCTCCTCATGCAGGGGAGTTGGAACTCGGTGATCTCTAAGGTCCCTTCCAACTCCAAAAATTCTGTTATTCTGTGATTCTGGGAGTTGGTAAAGTCATTACATTTTCCTTTTCCCTCCACTTGTCTTATAAAACATTCTTTGTCTATTTTCAGTCAGTTACTTGTGGGCACTACTTGTAAAGGGGAGCTGCAAAAACATTCAGGATTGTGATTTTTCACATCAGGTGGTGTCCTATTGTTATGAATGATGCTATCCCTCTCATTCTATTTTTTTTTAACTTTGAGCAAAGACATATTCTTACTGCTTCCCAAAATTTGTCACACCTTTTTTCAGGCTTTAAGGTGTTTCTAGCATCACCTGCTAACACAGTGTTTCTGTGACACCTTGGTATGTCAGAAGAACCAGGTGATGTCACAACGTGCCCCAAGTAACCTGTGGTCCTCAGGAAATCCTGACTCCATTAGCTGAAAAGGGGTGAGGAGCAAAAGTGTCTTCTGCTGGACAGGAGAATCAGATGGGGGGTAATTCAACCCTGATAGTTTTCCTGGGATTTACCATCTATCTGATGGCTATGTTCCCAGCCACTTACTCCCTAAGCTTCTTTAATGCCTTCCTGCCACTGAAAACCCGGACCGTGACTGACACAGCTGAAAATGGACAGCAAGAGGGAAACAGTACATCAACAGGTAAGAGTATGGAGAGGAGAAAGAGGAGGGTTGGAGAGCAAAAAAAAAGGCAGAAAACTAGATGGGGTATGGACACAGGATTTTTTTTATTTTTTTTTTTAATTTTTATTTTTCAAAGACAAAACTAGAACAATTAAGAGATAAGTGCCAAGGGGCAGTGGAGGTCAAATGATCCCTAAGGAATAGGGAGCCAGCAACTGAGTGTTCTAAGAACACCAGCAAGGCAGAGGGCTCACCTGTCAGGGTCCAGACCCCACAGCCCTGAGCAGGACAAGTAGGACAGGGGATGGTAGTCAGGGTCACCAGGGGAGCCCATGGTGACTATGAGTTCCAGGAGGAATGCCAGTCAGCCTGAGAATCAGACATAGTGACAGTAACCAGGGTCAGACAGACTAGTAACTGCCCAGGCCTCTGCTTACACAGGGCAGAGGATGTGGAGGAGGCACAAGTTCAAGCTGATCAGGGCTTCTTCGTGCACTCATGGCCCTGCCTGCAGCCTCTCCTTGCAGGAGGCCTCCCTCACACCCTAGAGATCTGGTTTAAGAACAGACATGCCATAGAGTGATTTAATTGCTATGCCACAGGGTACTTTCCAAGGGTAAAGAGCCAGGAAATGGGTAAGAAACTGGGAAACAGGCATGAAATATGGGGGGCTTGAAGCCTGGGGAAGGGGGGCAGGAGGTGCATCACGTTGCCCATGAAGGGGCTTTGGAGGCTCAGGGTGCTTGAGAAAAAAGATCCAGGCCACCCCTGGGGAGCAGCAGGGGCTGAGCAGCTGAGAGGGCAGTGGCTTCACTCAGCATCTCAGGGGCAGCACATAGGGCCAGGCTGATCTCTCAGAAGGGAGACCCTGCTCAGTGGTGGGCCAGGCTTCATAGTGATCACCTCAGTGCTCAAGAAAGCCCAAGTTAACTTTCCAGGAGCAGAGTTCCAGGTCCTTTCTAAGGAACAGGAAAACAGCAGACATGTGTCCGCTCAGCAGGGTGGCAGGGCAGGGGCCCCTCCAGCTGGGGCCCAGTCCCCACACCCCTGAGCAAGGCAAGCAAGACAGGCCTGGGGGCAGTAGTTAGGGAGTTGTAAGTAGGGATAGGTACTTATTCTGTCAAGAATACAGAATATTGGGCAAGTCCATAATCATGAGGCAAGCTCAAAGTCAAGCCAGGAGTAAAAGTCAGCAAGCCACGGTCAGGATCCAATGCAAGAAACCAGGATCAGACACAGCCCTGGGACTGCCAGGTGAGACCATAGTGATCGGCCATATCCAAAGTCAAACCAGAAAGTCAATTTGTAGGTCAAGAATAACAGGGTCTATGGCCAGGCACAGCTGTGATGAAGCTGGGGCTGACAGAAGTGGAATCAGGAAGCCAGAAATCTTGTAAGAATCTTGGAGGCAAAAGTTAAAACTTTTTACAGAGAAGGTAAATTCTTCAAAGATCCTACCTGCAGTAAGTGGCAAGAGTCTAAAAGTCTCTAAAAGATGGACTACTGCTTGAGAGAACAGTATCTAAAAGAACTTAAATTGCCCTGTGGCAAGTCAGTAATCACTGCTCCTAATTCCTTAAAATATCTTACTGGCTGCGCACTGGAAAAGGCAATGGCTTTTGACTTTGATCTGCTGTCTTTGAAGCTGTGGCACCCTCATGATCTGACACCTTTTCTGAAGTGATCAGTTCCTGGTCATAACCTGACAGTAGGTTCCTCTTTAAAACAAAAATAAATTAGAGCTAGTGACATGCTGGCCACTCAAGTACTGTTTTCTGTGGAGTATCTGAACCATGCTTCTTGTTCCCCTTCCCTCTTTCTCACTCTTTGCTCTACTGTATGCTTTTCTGTCATGCAGCAATTAAAGAAGAAAAATGAGACATTGTCACATCACACAGCATACACAGGAAACAACCAAATCAATGGAAGAAAGGCACACTTGTAACCAAAGGATGGGAAAGACTGTGTTGAGAAAAGAAAAGAAGGGAAAATCTTGCAAGTGTCAAACCACAAGGTCCAGAGTGGTCCAGATTTCAGTCCCTTGTTCTTCCAATGTCTTTTCTGTACCTTAGTTCCCCTTGAAAAAGAGCAATAATGATGTCTCCCCTTTGTAGATGACTACTTATTACCCTACTGCAATTGTACACATTTGGCAGGGTAAAGTGAGAGAAATTTAGGTCAGGTTTGCACACTCACAACCATACACATCAGGAAACTACACTTGGGAATTATGAGGGTGCTATGGGTAGCATAGAGGAATATATGAAGGAGGAAGAGTAGAAACAAGAAAAGGATAAATGAGGCAGAGAATGGGAGTGGGTATGAATTCAAAACTGCTTAGTATGAAGGAGAAAATGGACACACAGTAAGAGTGAAATGGAGTTGAAAATTTAGAAAGCAGGAAGAAAAAAGTGGGAGGGAAGCAGTGGTGGAAAGGATCCAAATATGAAATAAGGGAACAAGAGAAAGCTTATGTTTTCCCTTCTCACTCCTGTTGCAGTCAAGGAGCAAATGGAGGAAACATTTCTGGCCTCATCAACAGGAGAAGGAATGGAGGTGATCAACATGGTGCAGTACGACTCCTCACAGAAACTGAGTAGCTCAGCAGCTGAGAATTTGTTAGATCTGGCTCTTTCCCTGACCACTGGCAGCATTGTGCTCTTCTTTTTTTTTTAAATGTGTGGCATAAAGCATGAAGCAATTTCTGTGGTCATGGACGATAATCTGAAGACCTACCCGTCTTTTATGATCACCTACTTGGCAGCATGGCTTCTCTTCAGCATCCACATCCCAGGGACTTTGCAACACGGAGGTCAAAGGCAGAGAGAGAACTTGTGCACATTTTGAAAGTGTTTCATTTTCTCCTTGAGAAACACAGTAAGTTCTCAGTCCAAGACTCGTGAAATTTTTTTCTAAGTCAGACTTTCCTGCTTGCACTTCCCATGAAGATTTTTTTGGGGGGGGCAAAAACTTCATAGTTAGTAACAAACAATAATAAACAAATATTGATTCAACTCATTAACTTCAAAGGTGATCCTGTCTTTTACCCAGAATATTCATTAATTTGTCATACATTGTAAGAACAAGAAAAAAATTGCATATTGCAGGAAACTGCACCACCCTATACACTTAACAAGACAGATACAAGAAAAGTTAAATACTCCTCAAAATGCAGACTCTCATTCATTTTTTCTTTTTCTACACATTATAAAGAAAGAAGCCAAGTAGTCTCAGTACATTAAAATAACTTTTATATTACACAGAAGGTCTGGTACAATGTTAATTACTATTAACAACTAAAAGAAATTCTGGACATGTTGCTAGGACAAAATTGATTAAACAAGTGGAGGAATACCACTTTTTTTTCTCTGAAGTAAACACTTCATTAATATTGTACTTAATTAATGAAAAATATCTGAATGGCCTGTTCTTGGAAAATATTTTGCTGCATTTGTCTGTATTTGGAAAAGATTAACAGTTATTAGGATTTTTGCAATTTTTAGAATGCTTATCCTGATGAGAGATTTTTCCTCTTGCTATTAATTATTCCACAGACAATCCCTAGGCAGCCCATATAATAAGTAAAATAAAAACACTCCCATAATTAAGAACAGAGAGAGCTTTAAACTAGATGGGAAGGGGAGAAAACTGGGTCAGTTAGGGACAAGCCCAGGAGGAACACACCAGGGCCCAAAGGCAGGTGGTCTAAGGAGGATTTGGTCCCACCAGTGTGCTCTGCTTGCTTCCTGAAATGCCTGTACGCTAATGCATGCAGCATGGGGAACAAGCAGGAAGAGTTAGAGGTCAGTGTGCGGGCTAAGGGTTATGATCTGGTAGCAATAACAGAGACATGGTGGGACAGGTCACATGACTGGAATGTGGCCATGGATGGTTATGTGCTTTTTAGGAAAGATAGGGAGAGGAAGCGAGGTGGTGGAGTTGCTCTTTATGTGAGAGAGCAACTAGAATGTATTGAGTTTTGTGCAGAGGCTGATGAGGGGCAAGTTGAAAGTCTGTGGGTAAGAATTAAGGGGCAGGCTGGCGTGGGTGATACAGTTGTGGGGGTCTACTACAGACCTCCTGATCAAGATGAGGAAGTTGATGAGGCTTTCTACAGGCAGCTGAAAGCAGCCTCACAACTACAGTCCCTAGTCCTCATGGGAGATTTTAACTACCCCGATATCTGCTGGAAGACTTACACAGCCAGCCTTTCACAGTCTAGGAGGTTCCTCCAGTGCATTGATGATAACTTCTTAATGCAAATGGTGGA
>NW_009951952.1:212987-275985 GCF_000747805.2 Chaetura pelagica
GTCAGAGCGGCACTCCCGGCGCGCCCGTCCGAGCACGCGGCAGCGCGAGGCGGTGGCGCGGGGCGGGCGCGAGGGCAGGTACGGAGCGGGGAGAAGGGCGAGTGTGTCACAGCGCGGCCTAAAGCCGTGCTGAGAAAGAACGCGGGCTGTGCTGCCATTCAGGGAGACCTGGGCAGGCTGGAGAGTTGGGCAGGGAGAAACCTGATGAAATTCAACAAGGGGAAGTGCAGAGTTTTACATTTGGGGAAGAACAACACCATGTCCCAGTACAGGTTGGGGGCTGAACTGCTGGAGAGTAGTGTAGGTGAAAGAGACCTGGGGGTCCTGGTAGACAGGAGGATGACCATGAGCCCGCAATGTGCCCTTGTGGCCAAGAAGGCCAATGGCATCCTGGGGTGCATTAGAAAGGGTGTGGTTAGTAGGTCAAGAGAGGTTCTCCTCCCCCTCTATTCTGCATTGGTGAGGCCGCATCTGGAATATTGTGTCCAGTTCTGGGCCCCTCAGTTCAAGGACAGGGAACTGCTTGAAAGAGTCCAGCGCAGAGCTACAAAGATGATTAAGGGAGTGGAACATCTCCCTTATGAGGAAAGGCTGAGGGAGCTGGGTTTCTTTAGCTTGGAGAAAAGGAGACTGAGGGGTGACCTCATCAATGTTTACAAATATGTAAGGGATGAGTGTCAGAAAGATGGAGTTAGGCTTTTCTCAGTGATGACCAGTGATAGGACAAGGGGTAATGGGTGCAAATTGGAGCATAGGAGGTTCAAGGTGAATATCCAAACACATTTTTTTACTGTGAGAGTGACAGCACTGGAACAGGCTGCCCAGGGAGGTTGTGGAGCCTCCTTCACTGAAGACATTCAAAACCCACCTGGATGCGTTCCTGTGTGATGTGCTCTAGGTGACCCTGCTCTGGCAGGAGGGGTTGGACTAGATGATCTTTCGAGGTCCCTTCCAACCCCTAGGATTCTATGAACAGTTTGAAGAATATGCAAAATATAGGAGTATTTTGTATACTTATTATATTTAGTAAATTTTAGAAAAATTGTATACATTTTCTAATTATCAGAACCTGAAATTGATGTAATTAAGTTGTTCTTGAGAATGTGTATTAAGCCCTTGTACTCCTACCCTGAAATATATTCTTCTTACTCTCTTTTACCTCTAATGTAAATTAATACATAAATTTCAGTTTCAAGTAGGAAGTAAAATCCTACAGGAGCTTTACTAGTCTATTTGGATGGTAAATATTCACAAACTTTTTAGGATTGAGAGAACCAGGTTCAGGATCCAGAGAAGTTCTTGGAATTCTAATTGCTGAGTCTTCAGAAACTTCTAGAAACCCTTGTGACAGTCTCATACTCCACCCTCAACCATATCCTTAACTCTACATAGAGACTAAAAAAGATATAATCTTGCTGGAAAAGAAAGGAAGAAGAAAGATAATCTGCTCTCAGCTCCTAATCACCCTCTCAGCAATGGGGATGCTTCTCTCTTTCCTCTTTTGCCTTTTAGGAGTTTTCCTGATTAAAAAAAACAACAAAACAGGGAAGGCCTTCAGTAACCTCTACTATTAAGTGACTTATCTTTCAGCCTAGAAGCTGGAGCCACTGAGTCTTTCCTACTGCATCTTTCCATTTCTTGGCAGAAGAAGAGGATTCTTTGCTCTTGTAAATTACATGTGGTAATTTACAGGTAGTAACCTATAGGATTTGCCGAAGAGCCAATCTCACATGAACAAGTATTAGAGTTCCAGCTTATTGCCCTGACCCTTCAACATGACTGCAAGTCTGTTGGAGTAGAAGGGAAATCCACTGAACAGAAGGACTTCCAATGTAGCAGTCCTATTGACAGCTCCTCAGAAATTGTTGCCTAATAGAGACTTGCTACCCTGGGACATGTAAACTCCAGAGTTGCCACATCTGGGACAGACTGCTGAAAACAGTAGAACAGTAGAAGAAGACCCTTATGAGCTCAGTTTAAGAACTTTGCTACCATCAACTTCTGAGGAAAGGATAAGAAAAGGATGGCAGAGGAGTGAATAAGAGCACCCTAGGGGCCCTCAGAAGATGGTCATACTTTCATGGGTCAGACTTTCCTCTCTCTGGGGTCATATCTCTCAATGTAGATTACCAGATGTGGCACTTCTTGTCTGGATTCATTGGGGATCCACTGGAACAGTGGAAGTGCTTGGCAAAGTCCTGACTATTGCTGACAGGCCCCCACACACGAAGTGGCAAGGGACTGTGTGGATCGCTGTTCAGGGAAGACTGTAGTTTCTCAGGATCTTGGTATCCACACATTGCCTGAAGGGAAGCAAAATAGAAAAGTCGGTTTGACTGAAAGCTCTCAGGTGAACAAGAGTTAAGGCTCTACATGTGACTGAGGCTACTGGAGTAAACTAGGACATACACAAGGGTGCCAACAATGTTCAGATCTTTACCTTCACCAGCACTATTTCTGACTGTTTTTCCCTAAACATCTCTGTTCCAATTTCCTTACCTGGCAAGCCATCTACTCTTTTTTCTATACTGCATAGTCCAGAACATAGGGAATTTAGACTACCTTGGAGTTTAAGCTCATGCAACCTTGGACTCCATCTAATTTAATGGTATAGATGTAGCCTCTGTGTCTAGATTCAGCTTCTTCAAAAGCAATGGGTGCTCATCAAGAAAGAAGAGCACTTAACACAACATCCCATTACTACTCCAGAGACTGGGGGAAAGGTCAGGTTACTTCAGTGGTGTTAAACTGGCAGTTCAAGTCTTCAATCTTGTGATTAGTCTTTATTCATTGACAAAGGAAGCAGTAGCAGCCAGATAGCCTCTGAAATGCAAATCTTGGCACTAAAACCAAATAATCTGATTTCAGAACTACTTTTCTACACACTGCTCTGACCTAATGTCAATACATGCACAAAAATTTTCCCTTTGCACAATTACAGTGACTTATAAGGATGTGACTTCTCTGAGCATAGAAATCCATTCTCTGTCACGAGGAGCTCAAGTACACAACTATGGCACAGATTTACACAAATCCTTAAACCAGATTCCCACAGAAATTTTAAACTATGTGTGCATGTACTTCTAGCTCTTTATCTTTAAATAACATTCTAAACTTTTTTTCATTATCAGTCACTCAGAATGACATGACATCTAGTTATTCACCACGACAGAGAGGCAGATATGCTCCCTTTCGAGTAAAATGCCACTTTCGGTGTGTGAGGTTGCTCACAACAGCAAAGAATTACTCAGAAGTCCTGGCAATGAAGCATGCTTTCCCTAACACTACTTGTCTGCTACAGCTTAATTTTGGTATATTTCAGAGCTTTGTAAAAGCCACATTTTCAGAGAGGTCTTTTGTTTGCTTTGAGATCCGTAACAGATTAGGGTCCTTATATGTTAATTTTAGCTTTCTAAATTAGAATCTGGGTCTCCCTAAAAAATTGGTCATGCCCAGTTCTGTGAAGAGGGGGAAAAGTGATTCAACATTGAAAAAGATAAACTCTAATAATGTGGAAGACAATGGAGAGTGAGAGACACACACAACTAGCCTAGAATCCATTACATGAGCAAAACTGAGGTAGAAAAGCTGGTCATGTGAAAGTCCAATCTCAGGTAAATTCTCTTCTTTGTGTTTTTTCAGCCAATTCTTATAGGCCTATGGAGAGAAGAAATTAATAATAAGAATAATAAATCCCCCTTCAGATGTCCCAAAACCATGTCTTCTGTCCATGAAATATATCAATATAATATGTACTTAATAAATTAGCAAGTCTGTATCTCTCTCTCCTCACTCTGAGGCTTCCTGCTGCTGGCCATGCCCTTGCTAACTCTTAAGATGGGAGAATCACAACATAACTCCTTTGCTTCCCATTTCAAACACTACCACCCACACACAGTCATAATAAGAGAAGATGTGGTGACTGCACTACGAAATTATAAAAATTATTTTCAAAGAAAGTCACACATAATTGAATAAAAATATTCAAACCCTTCCAACATTCTTTGTGCAAAAACATAGCAAATACAATCTGAGACCTAGATATCTCAGAGCACCCTGCACTCAGTAATTAATTAAACTGTTGAACTACTGCATGAGGAAATAAAAAATTCTTTCTAGACTAAAGTATTGCTGAAAACATTAATATGGAGTAATTTTACCACTACACAGAATCCTGCTTCATGTCTCAGCTTAGTTCCCCAGGTATAACATAAACAAATAAATAATAACATGCTTTTTGTATGCATGACATAAATGGGGAAATAAAGAAAGGTCCACCCCGGAACTGGTGAAGGGAAGAAGTGTTCTCACATGGAAGTAGTGAGGTTATGAGCAAAGCTTTATGAGGATCCTATGTCTGGAATAGCAGACAACTGCACTGACACAGATGTGCAAGAAATCTGGAACTGGAGCAGCATGTAGGAGAGGGCTGCAGCAGAGCAACCTTTCAACATGGAGGTTGAGTCTTATGGTGAGACTATGAGATTAGAGAAGTAAGTAGAACACAGTACCTGGTAAGCAATGGTGAGTCCTCCAGTGTCGGCTGTATTCTCCAACAGTGTAAAAGTGCCATTGACATTGAAGCCATAGCTTTCATACTGTTCAACCAAGCAGTCTACAGATTTCTGTAGTGCACTCCTGTTGCATGTAGGACAGCCCCCAGGCAGCACTGTGGGGAAAAAAAATACCCTAGAAAGTAAATACATTTCTGGCATTCACCTGTATTTCTCACACTAATCACTGAATCATCTTAGTAGTCAGTATGGCCTGGAATGGGTTTTCCCTTAACTTCATTTTCTTAATAATATATGTATACAGCAATATAGGAACCAGGATTTAAGATCCTCTGAGGGAAAGTACTGCGGAGGACCTAGATGAGTTAAAAAAGACACCACGGTCGGTACCCACCATAACCATAGAACATATGAAGAAGTTCATGCGCCATGAAGACCCCAATAGCTCCAAAGTTCACAGCACTGAAAAAACAAACAAACCAAACAACATTAAAAGAGTGATTTGAAAAGAAAAAGAGGGCAGGTGAGCATTCATTATATCCGCTGAGTGCAACTGTGGGCTGAATAGGAGCATTCTACTCTGAAAGCATACAGACTTTCTTTTTTATTGTTTCTCACATGGTACATGCTGTAAAAATGAAAATACAAATGTAAATTACTGATGCTTAAAATTTTGCTATGGGCTTGTATTAAATATTAATACCTAATAAGCCATCATATTCATGAAGAGACTGTGATTGAGATTTGGTCTCTATTAACTCTAATGACAGGTGCTGTTGTTGAGATTTACCTACTGATTTACCCTCATTTACCCACTACTGGCTAAACTGCTGCACAAACATTTAGTGCAATGGTAATTATACAAAAGCAATCTTGGAACAGTTGTCCAGAAAAAAATTACACACAAACCTGGCAAGGCAAATTAAAATTGTGATGGTTTGACTACAATTACTCTGCTCTAGTATTGGTTATCTCCCTGTATAACCAAGAGGTTCTACCAGACAACTCCAGTAGTTCTTTCCAGTCAGAATTTCTATGATTCCATGCAATGAATGTACAAATAGTACACAAGTAAGAGTACACTCAAAGTGCATTTCCACAATATTAAATGGTGGGCTCGTTCTTTCTTTACATGCACTGATTAACGCTGCTGAAGCATGAAATTATTGTGTTAGAACATTATTACACCACTGGAACTTGGTAGGAAGTGACAGGAATAGAAAACTCAACTTCTCTCAGAACTGCTCTTTCAAAAGCTCTGTAGCTGGTAATTTCTGATTGTTGCCCAGAGAAATTATGGATGCCTCCTATTTGGAAATGTTCAAGATCAAGTAGGATGGGGCTTTGAGCAATCTGATCTACTGAAAGACATCCCAGCCCATGGCAAGAGGTTGGCCTAGATGTCTTTAGAGGTCCCTTTCAACCCAAACTGTTCTATGATTCTATAACAATTGTACTGCTTTTCTGACTTATTTTAAAAATTATCCTCAATCATCTGAATTGGCTTTTGTCCAAGTTTAAACTTTGGAACATCATCTGAGAAAATGGTATTGTGCTAACCCACCAAAAGGTGATTGAGTTTGACTTATCAGACTACTCGTCTGGGATAACAATAAGAAAAATGTATTTTACCAACACTGAATAAAAGAGGAATAAGAAGCTGTAGACACTTTTTCAGATAGGAAGACTATGGTGACTAACCCTACCCCTGGAAAAATTTTTTATCTCTTCTTCTTTTCAAGGTGTCCTTCATATTATAATGAATTCATCAAATATTGCAAGCAGTAGAAGATATCATGCAACTAGTGCTAGGACACCATGAAGAAAATAAACACTTTTAACTGAGATACATTTCATTATTGCCACAGCATGAGCTTATCTTCCAGTCATTAGGAAAAATATCTACACATTATTAAGTAAAAAATGACGTAAAGTAATATTTTGACAGTCAAATCTTTTAAGTGTATTTAATGGCATAAAAACATTACTTAACAGATCTGTTCCATATGATTAAAGAACCAAAGTATAACAGTATGGTCTACAGAAGAGACATCATTGGAGGGGAAGACTCAGCTTTAAAAGTGCTTATTTGAGAAGTGTTATTTTAAAAAAAGGAAGAGAACTGTGTTTGATCCATTTGAAAAAGACTTCTCACAAGAAGTTGCTCTGTGAGGGTCCATTTTTTCTGGGTCAGATTTCAGGAATTCTTGGAATCTAGAAAATGTGAGGCAAAGGTGAAATGTCTTCTTTGCCTCTTTGCTCTAGAGTAATATACTTGGCTTAGCTTAGTTTCTCCTAGATTCTGATTTTGCAGAGTCAATGATCACACTCTTTCAGAACTCATAAGGCAGTATGCATCTGGCTTTAGGGAAAGCTTTCTCGCTCCCTTTACTGTGTCTCTGCAGAATGAAGTAAGAAAAAGATGTTGAAGAGACCCATTTAGATTCTTCCCAGAAACATGGTGCAGCCAAGGGAGATTCCACCTTTGCAACCCCTCCATACCTGGGAAAGTTCATATGGAAAAAAGGGCTGCGGAACATTCCAGCTGGAAAGACCACCACGTGATGCCTTATTGAGTAGTATGAATGCACAGACCAGGGGGAGACACGCCAGCTAGAAACAGAAAAAGAGAAAGGAGAGAATGTATTGATTCCTTATGTCTTGCTCGTTTTCTCCACTGAAATACAGAGCAGAAATGGTCTACTCAGTACCTAACTGTTCATACAACGGCAGCAAATGGTGAAACACACATTAGTGAATAGCCTTAGTTAAAGGTGTTTGAAATAAACCTTCATGGGTTTACAGATTGTCAGAGCTAGTAGCTTACCTTTCATATACATGAAGGGATTGACCCTCACAACTTCCCTGTCAAGTGAGTCACAATTAGTAACCTCCTGTAAAGTCCTGCACAGAATATTCTTCAGGCAGAGTCAGGTCCCAAGCCTGTCAATGCTGCCTGCCTTCTGAAGGATCCTATGTCCTGCCTTTGAGGTGACTCTGCTAACATTCATGTCATCACAGTGCCTTGCTGTTTGCTTTGCTGCTAACTCTGAGAGAGTCAGCTGTCTCCTTTACTAAAGGGTTCATGGGCAAAAAAGGTTTTTTTTTTCAGGTGTATGGAGCTCTCTTCACAGTGGTGGGTTTTTTTTGGTAGCATGAGCTTATGCTGAATGCAAAATAGGCTGCCAGATTCAAGGCTTTTTAAATCAGGATGCAGCAATTGCAGCCTTGCAGCAAAGAAGGACAACAGCATCTTGTCTTGCATTAGAAAAACTGTTACCAGCAGAAAGGTGTTTAAGCCCCTCTATTTGGGACTGGTGAAACCACATCCAGAAGTATTGTGTCCATCTCTACCCTTTCAGGTAGTTGTGGAGAGCAATAAGGTCTCCTCTCAGCTTCCTCATCTTCAAACTGAAAAATTCCAATTCCCTCAGCTGCTTGTGCTTTAGACACTCCGCCAGCTTCATTGCCCTTCTCTGAACATGCTTCAGCACACAGTCTTTGAGAGGCAGCCCCACCAGTGCCAAGCACAGGGGCACACTCACTTCCCTGCTCCTGCTGGCCACACTATTTCTGATGCAGGCCAGGATGTTGCTGGCCTTCTTGGTCACCTGGGCACACTGCTGGCTCACATTCAGCCAGCTATTGATCGGCACCCCCAGGTCCTTTTCTCTGGGTAGTCTTCCAGTCACTCTTCCCCAAGCCTATATATAGTGTTGCATGGGGATTGTTGTGACCCAAGTGCAGGACGTGGTGTTTGGCCTTCTTTAACCTCATACAATTGACCTCAACCCATCAATCCAACCTGTCCAGATCCTGTTGTAGAGCCTTCCTACCCTTAGGCAGATCAACACTCCCTCCAACTTGCTCTAGCTGATCCTGCTTTGAGCAGGAGAGTTGCACTAGGTGGTCTCCACAGATCCCTTCCAACTTCAGTTAGTACATGAGTGTGTGATTCTGTTATATTTTTCAGATCAGTACCTGACACTTACTTATCCTGTGTGTGATGCTGAAGGAGTTTCAAGTAGGAATTTTCCCTCAGTACATTCAAGCAAGCCACCACATTGAGGAAAAAAGTGTCTTCATTTATCTCCAACTGAGGGAAAAGAGAGGTAATATGACAGGGCAGTTCCAGGGTTCATCAAAAGGCAAACCAATGGAATGTTTGTGGTTTTTTTCCTTTCCCAGTTCTAAAGACCTTAAGTTTAAGATATGAGAGGAATGTTATCTGCAAGCCAAACAGAATGTACAAGCAGGTCACAATCAGTGTCTATCAGGTCAGCCACTTTAAATAGGAGACAGCACAGGCAACAATGTAGGAGCAACAGATAAAGGTTCTCTGGGTCTGTATGTTCCTAGAAAATTAGCAGTAGGAAATGTGCTCTGCTCTAGAGGTCACAGCCTCTTTTAGCAGCAGGCAAAATAGCAGTTGGTACACGTAAACTGCTAATAATGAGTCGGGATTGTTTACATTAGCTCACATTCTGATATTCCAGATTCACTTTGGCAGTCTGGAGTATGTGAACTGGATAGCCGATCTCCACTTGTAATTTGGAAACCTAAAATAATAACAAAGAAACAATCAGAAAGAAACATGACCAATACGAGGGTTTACATTCTACAAGTCTTATTTAAATTCTATTTCTAAACAACCTAAATATACTATGTGCATCAGCCCTTCAAAATGTCAGCTACTCTGTTTCAACAAGGCATCTTCTTCATAGATTTTTAATCTCTCTAGGTGTATAAAACTGAATTGTATATCAATACAATTTACTCAGAGTATCCATGGACAAACACTGAGCCTTTCTGTGCCTGCATATCAATGTCTGGTCATATATTCATTATGACCCTTATTTGCTATCATATTGATGGCCACCTACCATTTTCAGTGTGTATAATAGGTCTATTGAATATTGTGTGGCTGTAGAGAAGTTATGAATACGTGATGGTGCAGGCCCCTTCCACTCCTTCTTGAAAGGTTTCAGCAAAAGGAAGGCCTCAGTAACTACTGCCTCCTGCACTCACCAAGACTTTAGCCCCTTGGCGGGTCTGTTCATCCATCCACTCCAACTGATTAAGTTGGCCATAAAGGGCATCTCGGATCTCAGAGAACATCTGATCAGCCTGCCATGGAGAGCAGAAGGTACAGTCAGAACTGCAGAAAAAACATTTTTCAGGCTTAGCTACCATCTTTCTATGTTCCAGCAATTAAACTACAAGTAATTAGAAGAAAATTCCTCTTCTTGTGATGACAGAGGAGATTTCAGTTTCTACAATTATTTGGGCTTAAGGTATTTGGCATCCAGTGGTTCTTCACAGGTCTCACCATTCTCTCCCACACACCTTTTCAACTTGTCCCTCATGGTAACTAAAAAGGGAACAATTCTATTTCATTCAATCCCTGTTAGGATAGGAATGGACCAAATGATTGCCACACATCTTCATTTACATGAAAATTCAGTATCCACAAGTATTTCATGCTGGTGTCTCTCTTTCTGAAGTTATGGCAATCCAAGTCTCTTCACAAAATTATGTTTTGTTCAGCTTCGTGCTTTACTACACACAGTCTTAGATTCTTCCATAACTTCTATTGGGGTAATTTACTCTTGTCACTTTATACACTACAAATTCTTTCTCAACCTGGCATGTACATGAATTTCCTTCAAAAGAAAAAGGAACTCTCATCATCAAAGGAACAAAAAAATTAAATCTTTTCCACACTGCAGGCAGGTGTTATTTTACTGTGGATCCACTCAGAATCTGATTTATTATCTGATGGCACTGATTTATTTCTACACAGCTGGTCATATGTTGGTTTAATAGCTTGGCAATTGAAAAATGTTATTTAAATATGTCAGATTGGTGATGAGTATTTTTAACACTAACTCTCATTCCAGGATGAACACAGGGTTTGCATGCATTTGTAGGGTTGTCTTAGGTATTGGTGCTGCACATGTGATTTTGCTAACGGTTGAGATAAAGATAATAGCTGCTATTTTTTCATTAATTATTCTAGCAGTGACAGCAGTGCCCTGTTCTGACATCTTTCCCCAAAAAGGAGGGGAAGTGCATAAGTACAGGAATATGTAACCTACACACGATTTTGCTGCTTTGAAGTGGACTTAATTTGGCAAGTAAAAAAAAAAAATTAAAAAAATTAAAAAATTAGAAGAAGCTGAGCTCTTCTTGGGTGTTGAGAGAATGAATACCTACACGTTTCTTGGTCTGCTGAGGGAAAATTTCTTGCACAAACATCTGCCCTAGAACTGGCTCAAAGAAAGAGCTAGTATCAGTCAAGCACTTCTTCCAGCGCTCTGCTGGGAACTGTAACAGAGAAAGAAACAGAGACACATGAGAGTGAGGACAAAGAGATAGGAAGACGGTAAAAAGATATGTTAGTGTGCAGTCAGTAGTGTATACCCTGCTATCTAAAAATTACATCACTGAATGATATGTAGCCCCATTTAAGTTACCTCAGAAAATGTTAATGAAGTAAAACACTGAGTATTTTTTTTTCTTCACTTACTTTCACGCAAGATAAAGATCTATGTTCTAGCTGAGACAAATACACAGAAAGTGACCATCTACCTGTTGCTCCCTACCCCATGATACAGTGCACCTAGATCTCTAAAGGTGTGTCATATCTACTCCCATATTTATTTGAGAAAAAGGAAACATTTAATGGCCTAGTGAGAGTGGTTTTCCTCCCCAGATCTAAGAAACTCCATCTAGACAAGGCATCAAGAGAGCATCCAGGCATCAAGAGAGCATGTCCTAGGGTGTTCAGATGCTGGGGAGGCTGAAGAAGATGGCTGAAGACTAACTCACCATTCTAGATCCCATTTCTCCATGAAGAATCTTAGATAGCTCCAGGCGTGCATCTTGGAATCGACTGTCAAGGGCTGGGGAGAGATTCCCAATCAGACAAACAATCATATAAATGTGAAGGACCCTGTAGGAAAATGACATTTTAAAAGACTGAAGACTGGTCACTATAAACACAGAGGTATGGCAAGTGTCAGAGGAATAATTTGAGGTAGAGGAATCCTAGAAACCTGAAGAATGACAACAAAGTATTCTGAACGGGCTATATCTGGGGCTATCAAAGGAGGATGATCCAAAGAGTCAGAGTCAGCCATGATTTGACACAAGACATTCAGTCTCTTCCCAGAACACTGTTAAGACTCAAGGGGTAATTGCCTGCTAGAGCACACGATTCTTTATGGGAAGTAGGAGAAAAAGCATTCTTAGCACTGGATGAAATTATTATAGAATATTTTGAGGGGTCTGTGGGGTTCTGTGACACTTATTATGGGTTGTTTATAAGAAGAAGCAAAGGCAGGGAAAGGAAAGGATCATGGTGTATTGGTGGGACCATGCAAGGGAAAATGGAGAGGAAAGGTGGCAAGAGGGAATTGTTGAGCATAAACTTGTAGCTTGCCAAGATACCTGTCTGATTGACATGGTCACCAGAATCTGTTGTATCTTATTAAATGCTGTTCATATATCACATTCTACTGTCTGTGTGTGAAGATGAGACTGAATACTGGAGAGACAAGGAGTCTGAGTAATGGAGGGTCTTTGGTTCAAGCTAGCTGCCAGAAAGACCAAGGATCTCAGAATTGTGTACTGGAGAGACTAACGGTTTGGACTTGCTGCTAGGCAGATCTGCTTATGTATGTGTGTTTTTAACAGGGAGAGACCTGAGTACCAACAATTTAAGTAGAGTTGGAAGACTCTTGGTCTTATCCAGGTTGCCAGCACCTGTGGACAGTAGGGGATCTGGGCCCATCTTCTGGATATACTGACTATATAAGATCAGCTACTTTGTATGTATATATAAAGGTTTCACTAGTATAGACTAATCCCAATCAGCTGGAGAGAAGGAATAGGATCCAGCTGCCTGAGCTGTTCGTGTTTGTGTGAGTGCTTAGGATGGGTAGGTGCCAGTAAAGGAACTGTGTTCCATCTCTGCTGATATGTGTGACACACACATATTTATAGGTCTGTACACAGATGGTGCATGCATGTGCAAGCTTACTGGGAGTATATGCTAAACCTGTGGATATAAAAACATAGCAGCCTTGCAATTGTTAGGCTGCTGGATTCAGCAGCCTCTGAACACAGACCTCTTTAATTTATGGTACCTAAAGTTAGTATTTATTGAGTTATTGACAACTACAAACATAGATATTGACTCCTACCTTTCCTTTTGCCATTGCTGGATAAGCTGTGACATGCCTCTTAAGTAATCCATGTCATGCACTGCAATTGGCTGAGAGAGGTTCATTGGCATAGGATAGAAGACAGCCTGGAGACATGACAGCCAGTCAATAGCAGGTGCCTTTTCCTAGAAGTAAAACAAAGTTTGCATGCTGAACTATGAAACTGGACTGACTGGCAAGAAATCGTAGGCAAACTGGGATAGTCTCTCAAATACTGTTAGGACATAATTTCAACACATTAAGCTGTTTTAATGATATGGCTATAGATTATAGTAGAAAAGGAGAACTGACTTTTTAAAACTTGAATCAGCACTGGGGAGGGGAGAGAGTTGTAGGCCTGAAAAAATTCCAACTGCTGCCAATAAAACACTGTAAGTTAATGGGTTGTTTACAGCTCAACAGACTCCAAGTGTAAGTTGCAAGAAAATGGTATCTAAGCAGTGTGACTCATATCTCTTTCAATCTGGATCTTCAGAAAGAGAATGTCACATGTAATTACGTTGCTCAAATTCTAAGGCATAGATGGATAGATACCTGTAGCTCCCTAATGGTAGTACGAAAGAACAGCATCCCCCTCTGCTGTCTTTCTTGCAGTGGGGTGACAACTCGCTGGAGGTTAGAGATGAAAGACAAAGTAAGGGAAAAGGAGTCAGGAGAACCATCCTGTGGGCCTCCAAGTAGGCCCTCCAGTTTCTTCAAATATGAGAGATACACACGGAGAACCTGCAATACAGGAGCATATGACCAGTGGGAGAAACATAACTGAAAAATAGTAACATCTGTTCATCCATCCAACCATCCATCTTGATCATATAAGCTTCAGTCTTTCAAAACCACTGCAGCCTTGTCCTTAAAACTGCCTTCTTCACTGCAACACCCTTCATGTGGAATACAGTTTGCCAAGTACAGCTGTTCTCTCAGTGAAGAATACTGAATTCCCAAAATTACTTTTTTGTCCCAGCTTACAATTATTTTAGATACCAGAATCAGTCATAGATCTGCCATCTCTGGAGTCAAAGGAGAGAGATGTAGTGACATAAGTAGATAGCATTTTTGATGGAGAGAAAATACCAGTTTCTTGCTTCAATTTTCATGACGTATCGAAGGAATTCTTGTGATGGCTAGACAGACCTTATTTTTTGAGGACTACTCTAAAAAAAGTCAGACTCAGAAACTGAAATCTATTAGTTTTTATAAAGTTCAGAAAAATAACTTTTAGCAGTAACTCCCAAGGTCAAAGAGCTTGTTTCCTCACCTTTATTTAAAACATTTAAAGATCACTTTTAAAATGTTATCTACCCTTCCCCAAAACATGGATTTTAAGTTGTAAACCCTTGCTTTGGAGAAGAGGTTTTTTAATATATAATTTAAACATTCATTCAGGGTGAAACCTATAAAGAAGCCTGGGTTCATATTACTCAGCAAATACAAATTAAAACTATAACATTCTGTTTCTATACTAGATGTTTTAAATCTGGCATCTGACATTTTGCAAACTGTCTTTTTGGAAAAGTAGAGAGATTTGTAATAATTCTTTCTAGACATATGTTCAGAGGTCACTTACTGTAACCCATGGAAACAGATCACTCTGAATCAAGGAGATCCCTACACCAAATAGCTATTTTTACCTTTCATCAGCCTCTGATATGTTACCTCAAGATAATTTTTCTCTTTGAATTTACTCTCAGGTGGCATCTCAAACTCAGGATGGTCAATCTGCAAAAAGGAGTAAAGGAAAAATATCTTGCTATTTCCAGAAACACTGGAAATATAACGATAGGCTCAACAGGCTTTGTTAATTTCTGTATCACAAAATTTGAAATGTTAATAAACTGCTTTTACTTCGGAAAAATGTGTGCTAAGTGATTGTTGTGGATCCATCATATCCTGCAGCTTATTTACAAACTGATTACAAATCTGCAGTCAGTGATACTGAAATGGAAACCATGTTAAATACTTCTACATTATTTTGGCTGGGATAGAGATAAATTTATTTGTAATAGCTAGTATGGGGCTATATTTTGCATTTGTATTGAAAACTGTGTTGATAACACAGGGATGTTTTAATTATTGCTGAGCAGTGCTTACACAGATTCAAGGCTACTCCTGACATTGTCCCACCAGCAAGAAGCCTGGGGGTGCATGGGAAGCTGGGAAGGGAAACAGCTGGGACAGTTGGCCCCAACTCACTAAAAGGATATTCCACACCATATGACAACCTATTTAACAATAAAAGTGAGAGTGAAGGAGGTTGGCCAGGGCTACCATTGCTTAGGAACTGCTTTCTCCCTCCTTTTCTGTCTTTCTACTTTATTTTTCTCAATCCATGAATATTCACACTTCTACCACTGAATTTTTCTCCCCATCCCATGGGGTGAAGGAGTGAATGAATGCTTATCTGCTTACCTGATCTCAAGCACAGCACAGAAGTGCAAAATTCATTGTACACTACATGCATCAGACACTTAGACTTAAAGTCCATTATTGTACTAGCCATACCCATGAATATAGGAAGAATCACACCCTTCCACCATGAAGTATAATCTACACTGTCAAGCAGAAGAGATGAGAGAAAGTAAGCAATTTATTCTTTTTCATCTGCTCATTTTCCAGAAATAAGTGCTTTTTGTGAAATAAAATCAAGAAGTTTGCTGAAATTTAGGAAAATTCTCTTCAGAGAAGAACACAGGCTTAACTTGGGCAAGCCTGGGTTTCATGAGCTGTGTAACTGACTCTTTATTCCTAGTGCTTCAGGATAATTTTCTTTCTTTAGTATACTCACCTGAATAATGTTGGTCTCATGGTCAAAAGGACCAGGTCCCACCTGAACTCTGAAAAAGGGAAAGGTGCTGTATCTGCCCATGAGAGTCTGAAGAGTTTCATTAAAATTTTTTGCTTTCTCCTCACCTGTGATATTCCACCCACCAACCTAGAGAGGGAGAGAGACAGCATGACAGCAGATCATGACAGAAGAGAAAAACACACATTTTATTCATATTAACAAAATCTTTTTTTCATTCCTATGAACTTGGTCATTATGACAACTAAGAAGCAACAAAACAAATAGCAACAGGGGAAACTCTTGAAGATTTTTATATACCCTGATGGCTTTAAAATGACCTGTCACTTTCATGTAAGCAAAGGGATGAACTGCAACACTACACAGAGAAAGGGATTGTAATTATCAAGAGAACAAGGTGTCCAGGAAGACAGCAGGAGGAGGAGAGAGGAAAGAGGTGTCATTTTTCTAAAGCTGTTCAGAAGGACAACCAGGGATTGGGGATTACAGGTCCCACCTCCCTGGCAAGCAGGTTCATGGGTGGGTCTACAGTTACTGTTCCTTCTGGTGGAAGGGTCTGTATCGTCCTTGAAGGCATGGCATAAATGCTCTTTGCTGGCAGGAAGAAATACAACTCTCCCTGGCACTGAGAAGAGTCTCCCACAATGGACAGAGAAGCATTTTCCTCTTTAAAAGAGCCCCCTTGAAGCCAGAAGTAGTAGATTGCCAGTAGTAGTAGATCTGATATTAGACATAAAAAATTCACCCATCTTGCAAGATGTTCCCTGATATCCTATTGAACTGAGATTAAAGTGTTCCCCCTTTGCATTTTTGGTTGTTAGACAGTCTTAATATAATATGTAAAGCCATGAGGAAAGATTCAACTACCTAATGTCAGAAAATAAAATCTTGAAACAACATTTAAAGCTAGAAGATTTACACTTAGAAGTTGTGCTGTGAACCATGCTTATCTGAGTGCCAGATGCTAGCAAAACTCCATCATGACCCTAACTTCACACTTTCCTTTCACCTGCAGGAATTATCTTCTGGAGGGAGAGGAAACAGCACAAACATTCACCTGATTTAGGAGGTCCTTCAATGGTTGAGTTCCTTGGGATTCTATCTGTTGGGTATCCATGCAGGAGCGATAGAACCGGATTGCTTTCTCCTTAGCTGAGCCTCTTAACCCAAACTGTGGGCTCTCTGAGGAAAAAAAACAACAAACTAACAAAACCCAAAAAAATTTAAAACTGCAAAAGTAGTTAAAAAAAAAAAAAAGTGGGGGCAGTATTAAACCAGACAAAAGTTGTAAGAAAATATTTGACTGCATTTTGATTCATAACAATTTAGTAAATACATTCATACTTCCTAAAACCGTTCAAAGCAGGAGATCTTCTAGTGCCATGACTATTCCTGAGGCCAAATAGGTGAGTTTCTTTGCAGGGAAACAGCAGCACAAGGGGAAGGTGGTGCACATTTAGGCTTCAGTCCCTCATGAAGTCAGGACACATGACCAGAGTGCATATTCAGACAAGCATACCAAAAAGGATCTACTTCTACAAGGCAACAGAAAAAAAATTCTGGGTTTCTGTCAGAATTTTAAAGTGTGACTTTGATCTGTTATACTTGGCAAGGGGAACTGAAATGTTTAAAATGCAGCTATTGTAATATGATATGCTAAAGAATAAATCTGTACCTGCAATTGGAGAAGGAAGAGACTGGGCTCAGTCCCTATTAGGAATGATTGTGCTCTCAGGCCTTGATATCCTCAGCTCTGACTAAGGAAGTTGCTGAAGTTAACACATCAATCATATGTCCCTACCTAAAAGTCTTTTCAGGATGAGCTGGTTTTCTTCCAACAGCACATCAAATACATTTAGTGATTCTTCTGTAGTTCTGCTTGACTGTTTGCCTTCCCAGCTGCCACAGGCATACTTGTAGAAATCCACACAGGGGTCTACAGTTTCATTCCTAGAATTCAGGAGTCTGGCCAGCAGTGTAAGACTCGGCTCAGCATCACAGGATCCTGGGTGGGAAGTAATAGGAGAGAATTGAGCAGCAACAGTGGACAGTGAGAACAACTCCAAACAAAACTAAACAAAACAAAACAAAACAAAACTAAACCAAAGTAAACTAAACTAAGCTAAACAAAATGTCAGGTTAAGAGTCAATAATGTTGATTTTGGGGCAGAGAATGTCTGTATCCACCAGTATAAATGTAACTTCAGTACTGAGTGCATTCAGTATGTGTTTCATAAGCATAATCATTTACATTTATCATTTTGCAGACAGTTGTTCAGTAAATTTGAAAGGCAAATAAATATTTTTAGTTTATGCTCACAGCTACCCCATTAGAAAGACTATGTCTTTTATCTACAGTATGACTGCACTGGTCTGTGTTAGAAAAGTAGGACTAGACTTAGTGAGTCAGAGATGGAAAGGTGGAAGAGGAGCTCCAAATCTCAGATTCAGTCCAGTTTCTTGGAGGTGACTACAGTCAGAGCATGACACAATGATGAGATGCAAGACGATATAATGATGCTCTTCCTCAAAACTGGGGACAAGCATATTAAATAGCAGTCAGAGCAGGAGGACAGGTGTGGGGATCTCTCCCCACTATGACCCAAGGAAGAGGCAGAACTGTGTACCTTTTTTACTACTGCTGTTATGATTCTTTGAGATTCTGAAAGTCTGACTCTTAACACAGATACTAAGCATAATACACAATGGAGGCAGATAGGAGAGAAAGGGATCTTACAAATAGGGTGGATAAAGAAGCAAGGAAAATTATATACCGTATTATACCTAGACTACAAGTCATCATGATGTAGGTGATAAGTAGTGTAAATCCAAGGAGAGTACTGAGAAGCAGTATACACAGAAGTAGGCTTTTCCCCTGAAGACATCGTTTTTTCTTTGCACCTGTTCTCAGCTCCTGGTCACAGGTCTGAAGAGAGAAAAATGAGATGAACAGAAAAAAAAACCAAACACAAACAGTTACCTGTTTCTCCATTGACTGCAAAGGAAGCTAGATGACTATGCTACTTTGTGTGTCCACTGCTTCTACCTACTTTGATGTACATAAGACTGGAGAAGAGAACAGACATGGGAATTGATGCTGATAATATTAAAAAGGCAAAGAACTGAAAAAATGAGAAGTGGAATAACTTAGTAAGAATACACAGTGAGAAAAAGGAGGTAGAAGGGAAAAAAATCAGAAGATAATGGAAGGAAGAGGAATAGAGAAGCAACAAGTGAATCTCATAGGTGTGAAAGCTGATGGAAGTGTTACTTAAGAGTCTGACGTGACAGTGTCAGGGCCTGGACCATACTGTCCCCACAGCGTCAAGTTAAGCTTCCTGTGCTCTAGGCTGGTTCTCTACTAAAAGAAACCTTGACAGGCCTTAGAGCTCCTTGAGAAAGAGCTAGAAACAGTCTTCACTTTGCAACTGCTTTTTTGCAGCTCTGATGCTTAACCTCCATCTAAGCTACGCTGCAGCAATAGCCAGGCCTCTGGCTGGCCATGTACCCCACTAATCTGGATCCTGACCTTAAACCTACAGGCTTGCTTCTGCAGGTTTGCCCTTGGACCTGCCTCATCACAATGGACCTTCCTGGCAATCTATACTCTTGGTTGGCCATAGCTGCTCTCACCAAATCAGCCTTACACCCCTCATACTCTGGGGGTGCACACCTTGCTGGCAAACTCATTACTTTTTGTTTGCCTATCATGACTCTCAGGTTCTAGCTTTTCTTCCCCTGTCTGCCCTTGTTGCTTCCTTACACACAACAGCTAAACTGCATTTGTCACCACATTCAGTATCTGCCTTCTTTGCTACAAAACCAGAAAAACACAGATCTTTACAAAAATCACAAGAAGAAACAAAGCAAAATCCTACAAGAATTAAATACATCACAGCATACACATTTTCATCTGAGGAAAGGTGAAGAAAATGAAAGAGCCAGAAGAACAATCCAGAGAACTATAGGCCTGTCAGCCTGACCTCGGTGCCTGGCAAGGTTAAGGAACAGATCATCCTGAGGGCCACTGAGGAGCATGTAGAAGACAACCAGGGGATCAGGTCCAGCCTTAGGAAAGGAAGGTCTTGCCTAACCAATCTATGACTGGGTGACCTGCCTAGTGGATGAGGGGAAGCTGTGGATGTGGTCTGCCTTGACTTCAGCAAGGCCTTTGACACAGTCTCCCACTGCATCCTCCTGGACAAGCTGGCAGCCCATGGCTTGGAAGGTGCACCCTTTTCTGGGTTAAAAACTGGCTGGATGAGAGTGATGGTGGATGGAGCTGCATCCAGTTGGTGTCTGGTGACCAGCGGTGTCCCCCGGGGATCAGTGCCAGGCCCAGTCCTATTCAGCATCTTTATTGACAACCTGAATGAGGGGATCAAGTCTACCCTTATTAAATTTGTGGATGACACCAAGCTAGGGGAGACTGTTTATCTGCTGGAGGGTAGGAAGACACTGCAGAGGGACCTGGATGGGATGGATCAACGGGCTGAGGCCAATGGTATGAGGTTCAACAAGACCAAGTGTTGGGTCCTGCACTTTGGCCACAACAGTCCCAGGCAGCATCACAGGCTGGGGGAGGAGTGGCTGGAGAGTGGCTTGGTAGAGAGGGACCTGGGGGTGCTGGTTGACAGCAGCTGAACATGAGCCAGCAGGGTGCCATGGTCTGGCTGATGTGGTGCTGTTAGGTCATAGGCTGGACTTGATGGTCTCAGAGGTCTCTTCCAGCCTCAATAATTCTCTGATTCTTTGATTCTGTGTAATCATCTGTTCTAATATACTATGTACAATTCCTGCACAAAAGCATGACCAAAAAAACCCCACAGAAATAGAAAAATAGACCTCATAATTTTATATCTTTCAGATGTGTATTTTATAAAATCATTAACAGAAGCCTCTCAAAAGCATATGTCAGCCTACTTGACTCATGGAAACTGCTAACAAGGGTTAAATACCTAACTGCATTTCTCCCTTTAGAATCCTGTTCTCCAGAATTCTTTAGGCAGGATACAGGATAACTAAGTGGAGAGCAAGTACATACAAGTTAATCCTGGCATTAAAAGCTGCTGATTACAGAACATGATCATACTGGCAAAATAAAATGTAGAAAATACAAAGAAGGAAATGCAAATTCCCTTTGCATGTCACTGTAGTAAAGCACTTTAGCTTTTACTCCTCAGGTAGAAAATCACTGTCATGACCTAACAGTAAGACAGGGAAGGGAGTTAAAAAAAATTGCTTGGCTGAAAAGGGAAGAAATAAAAATATTCTTCAACATGCAAGCCCTCATCTCTCAACACTTAGGAGAGAGTGAATGACTGACATTCACAATGCTCCTGACTTTTCTGTTGCAGTACATTTCTTGTTTTTCACATTGATAATCTGACCTAATCGTACTTTTTGTGCCCCGTGGAGCATGAGGAATAAAGAAGAGGAGTCAAGAGGAACGTGCATGTCTGCAAGGCTATGATATTATTGGCATCACAGATACATGGTGCGTGGAGTCCTATGACTGGAGTGTTGGAATGGAAGGATATAGGCAGGGAAGACATGGATGGGAGGTCACCCTTTATGTCAGTGACCAGCTGGAGAGCATGGACCTCCACCTGGGAATGGATAAGGAGCCAACTGAGAGCTTGTAAGTCAGGATTAAAGAAAGAACAGGGACAGGGGACATTGTAGTGGGGGTTTGCTACAGGCTACTGGACCAGGAAGACCAAGTGTAAGAGGCCCTTTTTAGATAGATAGGAGTAGCCTCATGTTCACAAGTCTGGTATCTTTTGGAGGGGTAATGCAGCACAGCATAAGCAATCCAGGAGGTCCCTAGAATGTGTGGATGATAAATTCCTTCTCCAAATGATAAAGGAGACAATGAGGAAGGGTGTTATGCTGGATCTTGTTCTCACCAACAAAGAAGGGCTGGTGGGGAGTATGAAGCTCAAGGGCAGCCTTGGCTGCAGCAACCATAAAATGGCGTAATTCAGGAGCCTTAGGGCAACAAGGAGGGTGCACAGCAAGCTCACTACCCTGGACTTCAGGAGAGAAGACTTTGACCTCTTCAGGGATCTGCTTGGTAGGGTACCATGGGACAAAACCCTGGAGGGGAGAGGAGCCCAAGAAAGCTGGTCAATATTCAAGGATCACCTCCTCCAAGCTCAGGACCAGTGCATCACAACAAAGAGGAAGTCAGGCAAAAGTGCCAGGAAGCCTGGATGATAAAAAAGGAGCTCCTGGAGAAATTCAGACACAAAAAGGAAAACTACAGAGGGTGGAAGCAAGGACGGGGTAGGCTGGGAAAAATACATGGGAACTGTCCAAGCAACCAGGGATCAGGTCAGGAAAGTAAGGGGTAAGGGTTTAAAATGGAAGAGCATGGATTTAGGTTTTATCATTAGGAATAAATGAGAGTGTGATTCTATGATTCTGTGAAATCTGGCCAGGGACATCAAGTGCAACGAGAAAAGCTTCTATAGGTATGTCGGTGATAAACGGAAAATGTGGGCCCTCTTCAGAAGGAAACAGAAGACCTATAAACTGGGATATGGAGAATGCTGATGTACTCGAGCCACAAGTGCTCAAGCCACACCACCCAAGTCACAGAAGGCAAAGACAGGGACTGGAAGAATGAAGAACACCCACAGTAGGGTGGATCAGGTTTGAGACTATACAAGGAACCTGAAGCTACATAAGTCCATGGGAAGTGATGAGATACATCAGCAGGTCCTGATGGAACTGGCACATGAAGCTGCTAAGCCACTATCCCTCATATCTAAGAAGCTGTGGCAATCTGGTGAAGTCCCACTGTCTGGAAAAGAGGAAACATAATCCCTATTTTGAAAAAAAGGAAGACTTGGGGAACAACAGGCCAATCAGTCTTACCTCTGTGACTGTCAAGGTCATTACAGATCCTCCAGAAAATAATATTAAGGCGCATGGGATTTAAGGAGGTGATAGGTAACAGGCAACATAGCTTCACTAAGGGCAAATTGTGCCTGAAATATTTGGTGGCCTTCCATAATGGGGTTACAGTGCTGGTCAGTAAGAGTAGAGTAAATAACATCATTTACCTGTACTTGTGCAAAGCATTTGACATTGTCCTACATAACATCCTTGTTTCTAAATTGGAGAGACATGGACTTGACAGATGGATCATTCCATGGCTAAGAAATTGGCTGGATGGCTGCACTCCAAGGGTTGCGGTCAACAGCTCAATGTCCAACTGGAGCCTGTGACAAGTGGCATTTCTTGGGGATCAGTCCTGGGACCACTGCTGTGTAACACCTTTGTCAGGGACATGGACAGTGGGATTGACTGAACCTTCAGCAAGTTTGCTGATGACACCAAACTGTGTGGTGAGGTCAACATGCTTGGAGGAAAGGGATGGCATCCAGAGGGCACTTGACAGGTTTGAGTAGTGGGCTCGTGCAAACTCTATGAGGTTCAACAAGGCCAAGTGCAAGGTCCTGCACCTGAGTTGGGGCAATCCCAAGCACAAATACAGGCTGGGTGGAGAATGCATGGAGAGCAACCCTGAGGAGAAGGACTTGGGGGTGTTGGTTGATGAAAAACCCAACATGCGTGAGCAATGTGGGTTCGCAGACAGAAAGCCAACCACACTCTGGGCTGCATCAAAATAAACATGATCAGCTGGTCAAGGGAAGTGATTCTCCCCCTCTACTTGGCTCTCATGAAACCCCACCTGGAGTACTGCGTCTAGTTCTGGAGTTCCCAACATAAGAAGGACGTGGAGAGAGTCCAGACGAGGGCCAGAAAGATGATCAGAGGGCTGGAGCACCTGTCCTCTGAAGACAGGCAGAGAGAGTTGGGGTTGTTCAGCCTGCAGAAGAGAAGGCTCCTTAGGGAGAGAGACTTTAGTGCAGCCTTCCAGTACCAGAAGCTGCAGAGGGACTTTCTACAAGGACATGTAATGATAGAATGAGGGGTAACAGTTTAAAGCTGAAAGAGCTTAAGATTAGGTTAGACTTTAGGAAGAAATTCTGTAGTGTGAGGGTGGTGAGACTGGAATAGGTTGCCCAGTGAAGCTGGGGAAGCAACATCCCTAGAAGTATTCAAGGGCAGGTTGGATAGAGATCTAAGCAACCTGGTCTGGTGGGAGGTGTCCCTGCCCACAGCAGAGAGTTGGAACTAGATGATCTTTAAGATCCCCTCCAACCCAAACCATCCTATGATTCTATGAAAAATTTATAATTTTACAGTTCTTCACATTATCAGAGGACATCTGTTTCTCTCAAAAAAAAAGAGTACTAAACAGACATGGCTATGGAGATACTAACAAGAAACTGCTATTTCAAGTCTGTAACTGCAATTTCTGCCAAACTTGATGTTAACAGTAGGTTTGTATCAGGCCTATACATTATGTTCCTTTTGAAATAGAAAATGCATCTAATTATATATTTTTAAAAATTTGTAAGACAACTAGACTTTCCCCCGAAGGCTCCAATAACTAGAGAAATTTCTTGCTGAGAATCACATACTTCAAAAGAATAGCATAATCCAAAAGAAAAGTTGGAGGAATGGAAATTGGTTGTGTACTTCTCCTCAGAAATTCAATTAAGGTCTGTATTATGTGAGTCATAACAATAAAAAGTGTTCTTCAAACACTTCACCTTTCATAAAAAATATCTTTCTAATCTTGCCTCTGTTATTGGGGCTGGATCTGAGAGAACTTGTGGACCTACACAAAGAGAGAAAAAAAGAGGAGGCCAGTTTTACTTAGTTGTCTTGTATATCTTTTTCATGACAACAGCTTAAAGAAATCTAGAAAAACACCTGCTCTTTCAGTAATCCTATAAAGTTACTAACCTTGGCAATATCCCTGTCAGATTCTTTATCTAATATAAACTTCACTTTTCTGCCACAAATGGACTAAGTGGTTCTCAGAACACAGGCACTGATATACAGAGCCCTTCCAAATTCAGTGAACCTTGGCCAAGGAACTGTGTGTTTAACTAGATGGAACTGGAGGTGGAATAGAACAACTTCCAGGGCACTGGATGAAGAAACACTACCTAGCTTGCAGGAAGCCAAATCACTGTATTGTGGTATGTTTTGAGTCTTGGTTGCCTCATCTAGCATGCTTCATATAAAGACAGGTTAATAGTTTGAGCAAGCCTCAGGAAAAGGATAAAGAGCGTTTTATCTCTAAAGAGCTTTTTCATATGGGCCCCACTTAGGAGTAAGAAAAATCATTAGTATTTGTATGAGATTGAAGAGTCATGCATATTGCATTAGTTTCAGTTCTTTCATGCTTTTCAGAATGTGCAGGTGCTCAAATTTAAATGGCTTTGCTGTAGCTGAGATCAAATGTCTGACTTCTAATTTTCACTGACTGTAAACTGTCAGTTCTCATTTACACTGAATGTAAAAGTTTGCTTCTAATTGTCCTCAATTATAAAATTAATAATTCTGAATTTATATACTATATAAATAATCCAATTCAAATGCAAGCATGACCTAGGTTAGCAGAAACTTTAGTTAGCACTAAAGCAAGAATTATTCAATGCAACTAAATCAGCCAAGGAATTTTATTTTCCTTTATAACCTCCTTCCGTTTGCGAGCTATTCCTGAATTCTGCATGGAGGTTGAAGTTCCTTTGCCTAATACTTCCTCACCTTGCATTTTTCCAGTGTTCAGGGCTGTTCCAGATATAGAAGCATCTAACTTTTAGGAAAATTAAATAAAATAAACTAAAGAGATCAAAGGTAGGGAAAATGTGTTTTATTTTTCATAACTATTTACTAGAAAATTTAGGGGTATTATTATTAGCCAGTAGACCATTAATGAATTACTGAATTTGGCTGTTACCCAAATTGTGTTTATCACATCAGTCATGTGGATGACATTTTCAGACTAATGCCCCCATATTCACATAAATTTCAACATATTCTTACATTTATCATTTGTCAGCAAAACACTTAGGTACATAAATTGAGCACATTAAATGCCATTTGAGAAATAATATTTTAGCCAGTGTTCAAAATACAGGGCCTGCTAACCTGAGACACTCTACAGAAAGTTTGCTGAATTATATTGTAGACTACTAAAAATCTGAAGTTTAACCATGGCCAACAAGTATTTAAAATTATTTTATTGTCTGATATTTATCACACAGAAATATAAGAATGAATATACAAATAAAACATTTATTTAAATTCTTCAGCCAGAAAAATTCAGACAAGGCAAATATAGTGGCTATCTGCATTACCAGCCACAGCTCTTGCAACACTCAACAGCTCTCAAGATAATAAATGATACACATTTCTATTTTTAATAATATTTATTTACATAGAAAATTTTACTTATCACTATTGTTCTTGAATGTTTTGTGCATTTGAGCAATCCTGAGCTAACAGTTCAGTCAATGCAATTTGTCTGCATATAAGAAATTAACATTTTATTAGTTATTTCCAAAAAAGGGAAAGAACACCACACTACACTGGGAGCAATTAGGTTTACTGTGTCATTCTCACATTCAGAAAACTATGCCATGTTTACCCACAATTGCCTGTGGAGAAAAAATTTGCATGTTTCCATGTAAGTCCTTTCTTAAAATAATTTGTTGAAAAAATGGGGATACAATAAAAGATACAAATAATGAGATTATTACTGTTGTTGTTATTGTTACTACTTGTTGGTCAGTGCTTAAACAGATCTGAATACAGCCTCAAAATGGCCATTAGGATGACTAACAGGATGGGGAAGAACTAAATCATCACCCATCCCACGTAATTAACTCTGAGACCTGGAGAACCCTCTTCTGGATACAAACTGTCAAAATCTCCACTGATCCAGTCCCCTAAGGCAATAAGCAGCAGCTGTGTCAGGGGAAAAAAAAACAACAAAAAAACCAAAAAAACCCAAACCAAACCAAAACAAAACAAAAAACAGAGGGGTGCAACAAAGGTACCTCAGCAGACTGCAAGACAGACCCACTTCCTTACCTCTGGAAGAGCTGTCATTCTTGTCACTGAGCAGGCTTTGCTCCTGTGGTTACCACAGTTGTCAGCTCTGTTTACTTGCTTGCTATCAGTCTGCTGTGCCAAGCCACCCTCCTAAGTTCAGAGACAATCTCTTCTTCCCAGCTTGGCTGTTTGCTGTGGGGAGGGGAAAAGAGAGGAAAAGCTCTGAGAAAAACGCCCCTAAAGAAACTGGGAGGGAGGGAAATTGATACATTTCTGCAACTCTCCACCCACCTTCTCTTTCTAACACCTTTACTGCTCATAAAACTGCATTTTTTGTTCCCTTCTGACACTTCCTAGGACTAACGTGTCTTTCTGTCTCTTGGAGCTGCACTGAAGTATTTTTGCACAGAAGTATGATTCTCTATCTCCCCATGCCTCTTCTCAACTATTTGCTTCTTTTCTCTCCAATAGCCTTGCTGTCCTGCCCACCCAACAAGCCTGTGCTTCTCTGATATTCTCACTGCTACTAGCCTGTTTCAACCTGCTGCTCTGGGGCCTGGAGGCCTTTTGAAAGATAACATGTATTATGGAACTAGTGCTCCTCCTCCTGCAAAAGAAAGGACAACACGCTAACTTCCTCTTTGCTCTCTCTTATCTTCATCCAAAAGTCCATTCACAGGGTAACACAAATCCAATTCTCATTCTTTTGCATTGAGACTCATAAAATAAATAATTCACTCTTGATTCTACTTTAAATTGCTTGTTGCTTCTCAGGTAAATGCCAGCCTGTGTGTCTTTGCTTTCTTAAGGATGCATATTGAAGGATTTGGGAGGCAAGTTTCTCTGCTTTGGGGACTGGGAACCAGGATCACTTCCCCAAGATATAAAAAAATGAGTAGTGGATGTTGGAAGCTGAGAACCTTCTCAAGTGGCAGCTGGGAGCTGAGATGGATGGTGGAGACAAGTTTGGTGTCAGCTTCCAAAATGCCTGAAATAAGCAGAATATCAAAAACGGTTGACCTCACCACTTTGCTAGTTTCTCAGGGGAATATGATATCTTGATTCAGTAATCTGAAGATAATTAGATATCTGTTCAGTTGTCCCAAATCTTTGATCTCTGTCCTCAAATCAAAATCTTCTTCCAGTCTTCATCAGTCTGATTTTTTTCACTCTTCCTGTAATGCTTGCATGATTTCTTAACATCTTTGATTATACTATGACATCAGATTTCTTCATATATAACTAGTTACTCCCAGTTCTTTCTGCCTCTTGGGTTAGTAGTAGCTATGTATTTCTATGCTTACCAGACATCTCTAAATACTGTAGAAATGTCCTCGCATCCTACTGTGGGGAACAGTCCCTCTTCTTCCCCACTATATAAGACTAAACAACAAATGCCTTTCAAGTCAGCAAAACAGGAGTGATGCCTTTTCACTGATTCACTCAAGGACAGAATGAGCAGGCCTCTTGCCCTACCAGATAAGTGCACAGTAAAGAAGCAGCACAAGGGTCATAATAAGTGGCAGAGAAATAGACAATAGGTTAAAAACTGCCTCTAACAGAATATGTGCCTGGCCAATGGTGATTGGCTAATTCAGACCATGGTGCTTCCTGGAACAATGGTCTCTGATCCATAAGAAGAGAGTAGGATCTGCTCTCTGTGGGTCTCTGCTCGCTCTCTCTGCCTGCCTGGGACAAGACCCTGCAACAGCACCTGAACCTGCCTCAGCGCCACTGCTGCTGCCCGGAGAAACGGAGAGGGGGGGGCACTGCTTGTGCCCGCTCCCGGGGATCCTGCCCCCTCCCAGGGACCTTGCCTGCCCAGCCTAGACCGAACCGGACCGGAGAAGCCTGCCCAGCCTGCATCTTCCACAAAGCCACGGGACCAGAGCCCTGCCAGCAGCAGGAAGGGGTCGCCCCGGTTACTGGGACGCAGGCCCCCCTGCAGATCTCCAGCCCAGCCTGCCAGCACATTTCGAGAACTGCGCTACGCAAGGAAGGAGGGTAAATACACACACACACACACATACACCTGCCCAGCCTGGACCGAACCGGACCGGAGAAGCCTGCCCAGCCTGCATCTCCCACAAAGCCACGGGACCAGAGCCCTGCCAGCAGCAGGAGGGGGTCGCCCCGGTCACTGGGACGCAGGCCCCCCTGCAGATCTCCAGCCGAGCCTGCCAGCACATTACAGAACTGCGCTACGCAAGGAAGGAGGGTAAATATATACACACACACATACACTTTAACTTTCTTACTAGGCTCAACTCCTACCCTTTCACTCCATTGATTTACACCTCTCCTTCGGAGTGTGCCCTCATAAACCTTAGTGCCTTTGAATCCCTTTTCCAATATACATACCTACTTAACCTCTCCTGAACCTTGATCCCTTAGTTTGTATTGTTCCTTAATAAATTGATTAATTGCAAACTAAACATTGGTCTCAGTAATAATTTGTGAGCGTGGTGGGAGGGTACTTTAATCTACCCTCTTAGAAACGAACCCTCAGCGGCCGTTCCTCTGAGAGAGGTGGACGCTCGGGCTTTTTAACAAACCTCTCCATATTGGGGTGGGAAGTCGCGAAAACATCCTGACAGCCGGTAGCCCCCCGGTACCAGCTCGCGACACCTACAAAAACAGTCCTGGCTGAACTTTCTTTCCTTGGCCTCTTCCTTTCAGTTTAATATCAGAAACCAATTTGCAAATACTTGTTGCAGAAATTATTGAGATTTGATTTAGTGGAAGTAACAAGACACAGTTTTGGCAGTCACAAGTCTAGCATCAATGGGAGGAGCATTGCTGTGATCCATACTGTCCAAAAGATACATAGGTGTTTTCTTCATTGTGTCCTAAATTAACTCACAGCTGGTAAAATCCCAAATCTTTGTGCAAACTGCCACATTTACCCTTGAGCCTTTCCCACTTTTCCCTACTTTACACCTTTTCTCAGAATAGCTACCTTTCTAGAACTCTTTCACAAACACTTTTCAGTAGTGGCACTCAAATTTGTCCAGCAACCCAACTAGGTTTAACCAGAAGTGATCATACAGTGGGGACATCTTTGGAAACTGACTGGACATATTTGTTCATGAGAACTTGCAGCTTATTAATCTATCTTATCTAGGTGTCTGAACTCTTCGATCTTTCTAATTACAGCATCTAAAAGCTCCCAAGCTCTATGTAATGAAGTTAATTTTACTTCTGTTTCCTCTAGTAAACACTACCTAGGTTTGCTCTGGACAAGGAATTTATTGTCTTTCCGATTATAAAATGGCTATGATCATTCTGAACACAATGTAATTTAAATTAAAGCAAGTTATAAACTCTTGCCTGAAGTATTCAGTTTTTAAAATAAACTCGATAAGACAAAAAAAAAAGCCTTTTGGTCATGTTGTGGTTTGGGCCCAACGCGACAAGAAAGAACCAGCCATGTGGCCGCTCACTCAACTACCCTCTCACACACTCCCTGGGATGGGGAGGACAAAGCCCAACTAGAAGCTCATGGGTCCAGACAAAGGACAAGGAGGGATCTTCACTGATTAAGGGCCTGGGCAAAACAGACTCAACTTGGGGAAAATAATACTGTAATTCCACAACCAAAAAACCCAACAAACCAAACCAACACAGGTCAATATACCAAAGGGATATGGTTGGAGTTAACATGGTTTCATGAGCCAGTGTCTTTTAAACAGGTGCTCTTCCTTCTTGTGATTAAATGTAATTTTACTGCATAATTTTACAATATATTATTACATTGATATCTCTACATCACATGGATTGTCCCACACACACTCTCTTACTTTTGATGTATATATACGGATGATTTTTTCCAGACCTTGTAAACAAATCAGGACTCATCTTTAAAAGTAGGGTGATCACAACCTCATTAAAAGTGTGTATAGAATGTTTCAGGAAATGAAATGCACAACACTTTCTCAGTGAAAAGCATGGGTCTCTGAATTAGTACATGTTTCATGTTATGCTGACAAATCTGTCTTGCAAGATGTGGCATGGAGGTGATATTCCTTCTCCTAAGTCAGTGCAGGCCATAATAACACGATATACTGGATCTAACAAACACTACTGTTGGTTTCCATTGGAAAAATATGCTCCTGTGTAGGAAACTCTGCTGCAACGGAATTTATTAAATAATTCAATAGGAAGTTTTAACTGTTAAGGAGAGAATAAAGTTGTTAAACCTTTTACTTATTCCAGAAGTCATGTATCTCTTTAGAGTGAATGTGGATTTATTTCACATAGACGCTTTCTCTGGGTTTGTGTTCTGAGATACACAAGTATAAGATGTATTTTATCCAAAATTGTATGACACACACTTCAGAAAAATCGGTTTGATTGTGGTCATTAGCTGCAGCTGAGTAATGCAGATGCTGTAGTTATGTAACTTTTCCAGCAGTTTCTTACATTTATCAGAGTAAGGACAGAGTACATTTGGATCTGGCAGCAATAAGCCAGGGAAGCAAATCTTAACATTTTCCACACTACCAATGGGGTATGGAAGTCTGTTTCAGTTTAGGTGCAAAAAGACAGTGTAATGCCTGTATATGCATCTAAACCTCAAAAAGGTCTACCTTGGAGGGGACTGCATGAAGGCAGTGTGCAGTCCTGTGGCTTTATCAAATATGCAACCCATAGAAATTTGGTGATCCTGTGAGCTGAATGCATGAAGTATTCATACATACAAGAATATAGTGTGGTAGGTGTGCAGGTTGTTCGTTTTTTTTCCTGCTATCTCATGAATTTCCTGCTAGCTCCTAAGTTTCTCTAAAGACGCCTCTATCAACTACCAAAAGTGAAGACAAAAATTTTCCCTGCAAACTTTTTCCAACTAGGGAAGCAGAAAGAGGGGTTGTGGTCTGTGTGGAGAAGACATCACAAGTAATCCTTATCAACTAATTTGCTTCTTATCTATAAGACACAGACGACAGCTCTGCTCTCTTGAGTAAAAAAATTCTAAGAGGACCTTCGGCTTTTTTTTCTATGACAGACTCCTCTTCTTCATACAGTGGATTAATTTTTTTACATATAACCCTGACCAGCACACTGAAAAGAATACAGTGTTGGACATGCCTTCCAGCTGTCACACATTAGAATGTTTATTGGCAATTGTCTATTACATGTCTTGGGTTTAAATAGTTGTATGATTCAAAGAAACGTGGAAATAGTAAGTACATTGATATGTTTGACAGATGATATTGCAAGCATTTCTTACACATTCAAGATGGTTAGAAATCTGGGCAGATTCCAGAACATTATTTTCTTAATATCTGTCCCAAAGTGAAATTGAATTGAGACTTCAACTTTCTACATTGTATGAATAGTAAATTCCCCTGCAACAGTTTGGTAATGTGAAATTTTGCTTCAAATATTTATATTCCAGATTCAGGCTTCAAATATTTGTATTCCAGATTTAACCTTCCAAAAGTATGTATGTATCACATACTGTGCAAAAAAAAAAAAAAAAAAGCCAGTTTTATGTAATTAAATGAAAAAAATATCATAAGGCAGCAATGTTAATGTCACTTGCCATCTTAAAAATTCATGTGGAAAGGTTATCACAAAGACACTGTAGGTAGTTTTAAAAAGAAACTTGTCTAAGTCAAGCTAGAAGGTAGAAGAAAGGTAGAAACCTCAATTGGCCACTGGTAGTACTACTAGTGACCAGTATGATTTGAGGATTAAAATAACATGAAAGAGATTCTCATTTATATAAAAGACTGTCTGCCAAATGTTAATACTAGTTTTGGTAACCATCAAAAGCACAATTTTGTTTTGAAAACATCAGAACAATGTAGCACTGTGAGAGCTTGCTGCTTCCCTAGAGTTCAGAAAACTGGAGACAGGATAATCGGAGGGCCATTTGATCACTCTCTAGGCATCTATAGATGACATTAAAGCATTTGTAAATTCAAACTGCACAAAGAAACAGCACTGAAAAATTATTTTAAAATTTCTCCCCTGGTAACTGACCACATCTACTTTACAACTGACAGCAATTTGTATCACTTGATTTCTATAAAGTCTTTGTGCTTTTTTTTTCTTTGGTGTTGTATCCAAACTGTGTGGTGAGATTGACACACTGGAGGGGAGGGAGGCCATCCAGAGGGACCTTGACAGGCTTGAGAAGTGGGCTCGTGCAAACTGCCTGAAGTTCAACAAGGCCAAGTGCAAGGTCCTGTGCATGGGTTGGGATAATCCCAAGCACAAATACAGGCTGGGTGGAGAAGGGATTGAAAACAGTCTGGAGGAGAAGGACTTGGGGGTGATGGTGGACAAGAAACTCATTATGGGCCAGCGATGTTCTGGGGTGCATCAGTTGTGGCCAGTGGAGCCAGGGAGGTGATTGTCCCCTTTAACTTGGCTCTCATGAGACCCCACAAGGAGTACTGTGTCTAGTTCTGGAACCCCCAAGATAAGAAGGACATGGAGATCTTAGAGAAACTCCAGAGGGTCATGAAGATGATCAGGGGCCTGGAGCACCTCTGCTATGAAGACAGACTGAGTTGGGGCTGTTCAGCCTGGAGAGGAGAAGGCTCCAGGGGGACTTTATAGTGGCCTTCCAGTGCCTGGAGGGGCTATAGGAAAGATGGGGAGGGGCTTTTTTAAAGGGCTTGTAGTGAAGGGGTAACCTTTTTAAGCTGAAAGAGGGTAGATCCAGGTTAGATATAAGGAAGAAATTCTTTAGTGTGAGGGTGGTGAGATGCTTGAACAGCTTGCCCAGAGAAAAACCGACTAAAACTTACTAGTGTTTTATTACAAAAAGGTACGCTGTACTGTGTTTGACTTTATTAGTAGGATCTAAAAAGCTTCATAAAATCATAGAATCATAGAATGGTAACAGTTAGAAAAGGGACCTTAAAGATCATCAGGTTCCAATCTCCCACTTGTTCAACAAGGCCAAGTGCAAGGTCCTGTGCATGGGTTGGGATAATCCCAAGCACAAATACAGGCTGGGTGGAGAAGGGATTGAAAACAGTCTGGAGGAGAAGGACTTGGGGGTGATGGTGGACAAGAAACTCATTATGGGCCAGCGATGTTCTGGGGTGCATCAGTTGTGGCCAGTGGAGCCAGGGAGGTGATTGTCCCCTTTAACTTGGCTCTCATGAGACCCCACAAGGAGTACTGTGTCTAGTTCTGGAACCCCCAAGATAAGAAGGACATGGAGATCTTGGAGGGCCACAAAGATGATCAGAGCACCTGTCCTGTGAGGACAGGCTGAGAGAGTTGGGGTTGTTCAGCCTGGAAAAGAGAAGGCTCTGGGAAGATGTCATAGTACCTGAAGGGTGCCTACAAGAAAGCTGAGGAAGGACTTTTTACAAGAGCATTCTGTGATTCTGTTCTATGATGCTATATTTGTATACAGTCTTTGTATAGAACGGCTGTTGTCTCCTTTGCTGTGTTCTGAGCTATTCAACCTGCTGTTGAGGCCAGTGTGTGGTTTTGGTTGTGCACTTATTCAGCAGTCTTCTCATGTTTTGATTTTATTCATTCCTGTGTTAGGATTTACTCACACACTCTTCCTGTAATTACAAAAGGAAAACAGCTTTAAAATAGCACTGATTGTGAGTGTCACAATCCAGACAAATGTGTTCAGGAATGTGCAAAGCCCTATAGTTGGGGTTGTTCAGCCTGGAAAAGAGAAGGCTCTGGGAAGATGTCATAGTACCTGAAGGGTGCCTACAAGAAAGCTGAGGAAGGACTTTTTACAAGAGCATTCTGTGATTCTGTTCTATGATGCTATATTTGTATACAGTCTTTGTATAGAACGGCTGTTGTCTCCTTTGCTGTGTTCTGAGCTATTCAACCTGCTGTTGAGGCCAGTGTGTGGTTTTGGTTGTGCACTTATTCAGCAGTCTTCTCATGTTTTGATTTTATTCATTCCTGTGTTAGGATTTACTCACACACTCTTCCTGTAATTACAAAAGGAAAACAGCTTTAAAATAGCACTGATTGTGAGTGTCACAATCCAGACAAATGTGTTCAGGAATGTGCAAAGCCCTATTGCCTCCCCCCAGCCCCAGCAACTCCCAGGGCATCTCCTGAGCTGGGAGCAGTTCCCAAATGTCCCAGAGCTGCTGGAGAGAGGGCAGAGCAGACAGGAGCTGAGGGAGAGTGAGGAGGGTCAGGAATGCATGGGCCTGGGGATCAGTGGTGATGGAGAGATGGAGTCCTCACCAAATGCTGGCCATGGATGGAAGAGAAGGGAAGAAAAAGAAGGAAGGAGCTTGACATCCATGATCCCTGACTTTATACCGAGAGCTACATAGATATTATGGGATGGTTCAGCCAGGTTTGCCATCTGCCTAGCCCACTTCCCTACAGGAGGGTTGCAGATATGACTCTTCTGCTCCTTTAATATCCAAAGCAGAGCCAAATGTCCTTGGTGTCTCAGTAGTAACATAAATATTCCAGCATTATCTGTTCACTAGCTGGAAAACTTGTGTTCTTAAAAGAGTTCATTGAAAAAACAAACAAACAAACAAAAACAACAACAAAAAAACCCCAACAAAACAGGTCAACAGTATACCATGCTGATTTCCACGTGAGCCCTCCATGAAAACCACTTTTGTCAAATAAATATATATTTCTTTAAATTACACTTTCCTCAAGTCATACTTTTGTGGGGAAATCTCTTACTGCCACTTCTCCAAAAGCATTTGGCCAACAAGAGAGTAACAAAATGTATGACTTGCTTTTGGAAGGCTTCATAAGGATTCGCAAAGATAAATACCACTCCAGATGTCTTCATTTCAAATGTTTCTTTAAAACATTGTCAGTTTGAGATACAGAGATTAATCCTTCTCAAAGCTCAGGTCTAACTTTACCACATGGTACATCTCATTTCTCTGAAACTCATTATCCCTCCAGCACAGCCCAAGGAAGGAAGGAAGGAAGTGGTTTCCTTCCTAACTGCTTGTCTTCCTTGAGATACCCCCATCTTTATCTGTATTAAGTGTATTAGCTCCATCTCTTAGCTCCATCTGTGTTTTGTTTCAAGTTAACAGCAGTTCAAAGATACATATACTTAGATAGCCCCAAAATAAGGTTTGAAGCAGTCTGTATTAACTTTGGACCACAAGACCCATTCCTGTGTGTCTGTTTATCTTCCTCACTCCCTTTTGTAGACATATAGGACTGAAGGTCTTCATATCTAGAGGAGGCTTTTAGAAATGGATACAGCCTCCTGTACAATAGTATTCATATTCCAATTTGAATCTATTTAATAGCATTGTAGGACAAATACTAAATAATTTGGGTTTACTTGTAAGCCTAATAATTTACTCTTACTGATTTTGCCCTTACTGATGGCACTGTCTGGTGAGCAGGGAGTACAGTAGCTCTTCCTGAACACTACAGAGCGACAGTTGCCATGGTGTCGGGGCAGTAGCTCCTTCATCTCTGTAGTTTTAGTATGCTAGAGAGGCTGACAGGGATAAGCAGCCTTCAAGGGGCAGCAAAAGCAGCTGCAGAAGGACAGTCACTGGAATGCTGTGCTGGGTATATCAGCTGAGACCCACTAATTACATGCAAAGATTTGCTGTGCTCTGCCCATCGTAATTGGAAGAGTGTGTGCCCCTAAAGTAAAAAGTGTGGAAAACAGCTATCTAGGGATGCAGTTCGTGCCATTGGAGGAGCCAGTTCATGCAGTTCGTGCCATTGGACATGTGTCAGCATGTGGTAGAGAGAATTAAAGCAATCAGACAAGAGCTGTTTGCCTCTCAGTTATGTTGCAATGAGTGACACATTTAAAAATTCTAAGTTTTAATGTGCAGCAGCTGTAAGGTATAAATTTCACACAGATACAAGGGAACTGGGTCCAAGGGGATTGAAGGTAAAGATGACGGTTGCAAGCTGAAATCATGGGATAGGAGAGTGCCTTGTGGGACACATGCAGGCTTATGAATCATCTCCACAATTGCACTTCTGTCAGAAAAGCCTATACTGGGTGAATTCACATGAATGAGCATTGCCTATGTACATAAATGGAAAAATATATGTGTGACTTAGACCACATCCAAGGATGCAGTAACTTCTGTGTACAAAGATAACAGAATCATGCACACACCTGCTGAAAAAGGACCTTTCTGAGGTCAGTTAGAAGGTCATGGCATGACAACCCTCTGCTGCTGGGGTGGGCCTCCCAGGTCTTGCTCTAAACAGGTAACTGTCAGTGGGTGTCTCAGAGTCAGGCAATAATTGAGCATACTATGGGAGTAACTGCATTTAATAATAGCTTCCTTCTGTTAACAGTTTAGCTAGTAAAAGATGATCTAAAAAACATTGATTGTGATCTTTTCTCCCCTGGCTCGAACACCTATCAGGAAAATTTATAATTCTACTCACTGAACCATCCTGTCCTTGCTTGACTCTCTAGGATTAGCACAGGCTTATCAACGGTTTTCTGCCTGAGTCCCATCTGTACTTCACATGACCAATAAATATTCCATTAATACTGCTCACTCCCCTTTCACTGACCTACCTCCCTTGTGTTTTGTTAGTCATGGTATAGGAAAATCTGAGATTTGGCATGTCCACAAGGGAAAGTCCATTGTCAAGTAGCGGGTCAAAATGCTATGTCATGGCTATGGATCAAAGTATTTTTGTCTACTCTACAGCAATACCCTCATATTCATACTCAGTTTTACTTCTCTGGCTAGCTCCAGGAAGCAGAGGAGCTCATAGATCTACTACATCTTGCAATATGTGTTCTCTATGTTTTTATAGCAAAGGTATGATTTATACAGAAGGTCTGTTGTAGTAATTCCTGAATTATGGGGCAATGGATTTACAGGGACCTTCATCCTCGAGTACTTTTCTTCTGTATGGAATACTAACAGGTTTGCTTTTAAATATATTTCCCCAGAAGAACAATCTGAGAGATAACACAATGGGCTGATGGGATCACAAGTATGTCTTCCTCATGAGAAGAAGAAAAAACTCCAGTCTCATAACACGAAAGATTTTTGAGTTAAACTCAAAAATTTCAAGTCCTAAAATCCATAGTGTTGCTGCAGAACTGTGGTATGATGTGACCTAGAAAACAGAGGTAAAATGTGAAATTCCAAATAGACAAAAAGTACAATCCAGAAATTGCAGTGGGGAAAAGGAAAGTAGCTTTAAGGGAAAAGGGGAAATATAGCTCATTGTAAAAGCAGGAGCTACTAAAGATTTAAAAAGTTCTTTCTAATAGGGAGAACAGAGATCCTCTTGAATGCTTAAAGCATGCCTTCCATCTCTGCTATACATACAAGCAGAAATAACAGACATCATACTAAAATCAGCATAGCTTTCTCTATCCCTACTTCAAATAAACTCATTTTTTTCAAGAGAAAGGGAGATTCAGAAGAACTAGGACAAAAGATATACTGTAGATGTAAAGACCTGTCATAAGATCTTTCTAAGAAAAAAAGGAAATAAATGAGATTCACTATTCATTTAAGAAAGCAAAGGTAGAAAGGAGATGGATCTTGCTTTTCAAAAGTCTCTGCCATCAAGAAAAAAAAAAGCCACAACCACAATAAAAAATGAAAGTTAAAAAAATAAACACTTCAATTCTGAGAAACTGAAAACTTTGTTCTCTAGACCCTTCACCAGCCTCGTTGCTCTCCTCTGGACCTGCTCCCTCACCTCAATGTCCTTCTTGCAGTGAGGGGCCCAGAACTGCACACAGGACTCAAGGTGAGGTCTCACCAGTGCTGAGCACAGGGGAGAATCACATCCCTGCTCCTGCTGGCCACACTATTCCTGATACAAGCCAGGATGCCATTGGCTCTCTTGGCTACCTGGGCTCACTGCTGGCTCATGTTCAGCTGCTGTCAACCAGCACCCCCAGGTTCTTTTCCTCTGGGCGGCTCTCCAGCCACTCTGCCCCAAGTCCGCAGCACTGCCTGGGGTTGTTGTGACTCAAGTGCAGAACCCAACACTTGACCTTGTTAAACCTCATACAACTGGCCTGAACCCATCAATCCAGCCATTCCAGATCCCTCTGCAGAGTCTTCTTACCCTCAAGCAGATCAACACTCCTGCCCAACTTGGTGTCATCTGCAAACTAACTGCTGGTGCAGTTGATCCCCTCACCCAGATCACTGATAAAGATTTTAAACAGAAGTGGCCCCAGTACTGAGAAAGTATGCATGCATTAGTGCAGGTAGTGTCTTAACCTGCTTTGGCAACCTTCACAGAAATATAAAAGAGGGTCCTTTTGCTGTATTGCAGCAGTTAATGACACCTCCAAAGAAGTCAATGTGCATCTGTCTTTTATACTGTTCTGTTTCTGCAGCAGTGTCATACCACTCCTCTTGTCAGCCACTGTGATTGTGCTGGATCTTTCCATCAGTCTCTGAATTGGGTGCACTTACTATTTCCTTCAGTGCATATCTGATTGGTTATGATAAGGCTGTAGGGTGGCATAGGCAAAAAAGGTGGCAACCTGCCTTCTTGTCCTCTCATCTTCTAAATACCAATGACCTAAGCCACTGCCTGGAGGAGCAACTTTTCTCTCACCCCATTGCAATCCACCAAATGTGTGGCAGCTGACATGATTCCAGGTACTGCAAGAGAGACCAGACACTTTCCAAGGAAATTATGTCTGTCTGTTTTCTCTTGTTACCGCATGCTGCCATCCCTGTGCCTTGAGCCACTCTCACTCTCACCCTTTGGATGTGGAAAGCCTGGCAAGACCTAAGTACTCCTCTGCAGCTATAGTTAGGAAATTGCAAACAGAAGGCCTAGCAACTCCACTTTGCTTTTGAGAGAAAGTTCTTTGGAACTTCTGCTGAGGCTGTCACTTGATCTGCTGCCTGAAAGGTTCAGCAAGGTCTAGTGCATATAGCTGAGGAAGAAGATGGCACCTTTGTTACTCCGTCATTACCAAAGCCTCTGGCAGCAGAAGCCTCAGAAACAGTGCACATCAACATCCCTGTTTTAGTCCTCTTGAAAAGCCCTGAGGCAAAAGCTTGAAGCAGTTTCTGGCATGAGGGTTTCTTGGCATGCAGAGATCAAACCTGCCAGTGGTGAAGATGGAGCCACCAAGATTTTTGTGACCTGCAGATCTGCTGACATCCTGGATCTCCTGTCCCTGTGGATTCCCTATGTCTACCTGCTGGACAGTGGTACCTGTAGTACCTGTCCTGTGTCAGTACAACTGAGGTACCCTATTTGCATTCACTTCCATCCCTTTCTCTGCTTCACTTCTGTTTCTCAGAAGATGGTCTTTAACAAATGTTTTCTGTGTTTCCTTTCCCATCCTCTAAAAGGGGCTGTACTGCCTCCTTGGTTGCTTACCCTGCACCAATGTGCCTGCGTGGAATCCTGCAAAGGTTCTTTTGTAGCCCAGATGATCCAGCACAGAGCTTACTAATGGGTCATCTTAGCCATCTCAGTTACAACTACTCCCTAAGGTATCTCCCACTAGACAGTTCTGTGCTGCCAGGTCTTGAAGAAAGAAAGTAATTTACAGACAACAAGGAAGGACTTTCTGACTTCCTGCTCTATATACTTCATGTGCATGGGGAGGGATCCTCCATGCTGCCATGGGGATGAATCCTGGCAGCTGTTAGGATCAGGGAGCTCTTCAGCTGCAGAGAGAGAGATGGGAGGTACCGTATTGGTACCCCTACACTGCACAGTGAGCAAGCAAACCCAGCACCCAAGTCCGTGGCTCAGGTGCTGGTTCTGCCTCTGGCATTGTTTTAATGCACTTCAGGGGAAATAGGCTTTAGAGAGCGCTAATCCTACAGTGTGGGTGCAAGTCAGTCTGTGCCACTTGACATCAGACCAGGACCCTGACCAACTTTTACTTGTCACTGTAGACAATGCTGGTGCTGACTGCTTCAAAAATGAAATGAGCCTCTAACCACATCCTTCGTTGTTTGCTCCAGGAGATGAAAGCCACAGTGTCTCCATGGTACTGCTGTCTTACCTGAATCTGTGTGCAAACAGTCCCTACCCGCCTCTCAGCTGTGGGGTTGTGCCACAGGAGGCTTCTGACTAGTCTCACTGCACAACCCATGGGTAAGTACCCTGCTTCAAAGTCATGCTGCAAGATAGTTCCCCGTGCCACATTTCTTTGCAAATGCCAAGTGCCAGAACTGAGAATCACTAAAAGAGAAGAGAGAATCTTTTCTTGTACCATAGTAATCTCTCACTAGTTGTGTGACTGTGAGGGACCAGCCCTCAGGACCCACACTTTCGGGAAGTAGTATCAAAACCCCGTTGTAACCCATGACAAAGTCTCATTTCCATTCCAAAAGGCAGGCCTGAGAGGATGGAGATGATGATGATGGCCCACATATGACCTCTGGCCTGCATGTATAAAGACTGAGATAGCAACAGACAGCAAGGGTCTGAGGGAGTGGAGGGGGCAGAGAACTGGTTGACTGACAGAGCTCAGAGGGTGGTGACCAATGGAGCAGGGTCGAGTTGGAGGCCTGTAACCAGTGGTGTCCCCCAGGGGTCAGTACTTGTTCAACATACTCATCAGTGACCTGGATGAGGGGACAGAGTGTGTCCTCAGCAAGTTTGCTGATGATACCAAACTGGGAGGGGTGGCTGACACTCCAGAGTGCTGTGCTACCATCCAGACTGACCTGGACAGGCTGGAGAGCTGGGCAGAGAGAAACCTAATGGGGTTCAACAAGGGGAAATGTAGGGTCCTGCACCAGGGGTGGAACAACCTGATGCATCAATATAGGTTAGAGGGGGACCTGCCATGAGTCAGCATTGTGCCTTTGTGACCAAGGAGGCAAATGGTATCCTGGGATGCATTAGGAAGAGTATGACCAGCAGGTCGAGGGAGGTCATCCTCCCCCTCTATTCTGCCCTAGTGAGGCCACATCTGGAGTATTGTGTCCAATTATGTACTTCCCCTTTCATGAAGGATACTCTTTGGTAGTGCCCAGTGACAGGACAAGGGGCAAGGGGCACAAGCTGGAACACAGGAAGTTCCATCTAAACACAAGGAAAACCTTTTTTACTGTGAGAGTGACAGAGCACTGGAACAGGCTGCCCAGGGAAGTTATGGAGTCCCCTTCTCTGGAGATATTAAAAACTCACCTGGATGCAGCCCTGAGTAGTGTGCTCTAATGGGTCCTACTTTAGCAGAGAGGTTGCACTTAGATGATCTCTAGAGGTCTCATCCAACTCCGATGATTCTGAGCTTCTGTGACCCAAGTCTGGCTGCCATACAGCTCTAGCAGAGACCACAGGCAAGTGTCTAAGCTCCCAAGCAGCTCCTGAGCAGCTCCTGAGCAAAGAATGCACAGCCTCTGGCCAGATTTCTCTCTGCTTTCCCTCATGCAACTCTTTACACAGCAGTATGATCCAAGGTTACACTGCTGCAAGGTTGTACAGCCCTTGAACAGGTAGTCAAAGCCCAGAGAGAAGAGGAAGAGGTTTCAGAGCTTTTTGGTGTACTAAGGACCCAACAGCTTGGATGTCACTGAAATTGGGAGTCTAGACAAAGACCAAATATGTGCTATCAGACAAAAAGTGCATGTGTGTCAGTGTCATAAAGAAGACTGGGCCTTCAGACTGGTGTGAACAGTGCTCTACAACTTATTCCAGCTGCAAATAATTAATCAAGTAGCCACAATTTTATTAACAGCAGCTTTTATTTCCCTAAATTCATCATTCTGGAGTGAAGGAGAGAGTGAACTACCAGCAGTGGTCATACATAATCTGAAACAAAAAGAAACTCAGCAGAGGAAACTAGAAATCCTGTAATTTGCATCCTAAGGAAGATGGTCTTTTAAGATCTTCTGCCCATAGAGTTCCGAAGTTTTGACTGAATAAGGAAGCCCTGAGCAGCTCTTGCTTCAGAGTCAGAGTGAGTGTTATTTTCCACTCAGAGTACTACTGCTGGTGATAAACAACACTTCTATTGATTTTATAGTGAGACTACAACTGCTTCTAAGGAGATGGATGAGCTGCAAATTTGGGGATTTTCTTTGCGTTTTTTTCTTCCAAAATGATTCCTAAAATGACCAATGTTCTGAACTTTCACATCACTTCATCAGGTGAGAAATAACCATCTTGCATACCCCTCTGCCTCTACCACCAACGTTGATCCCATTGGTAAAACAAGACAATAAAATTATGACATCAGAAGCACAGTCATCCTTCATATATGGTCACAGGCACAATTTTCAAACTTTATTGGAGGTTTTGGTTCTTTCAGATTTGAGATTATTCTGGTGATAATGTCTAAAAAGGTGAACAATATTTCTATTGGTTCCTTTATGTAGTTCATGCTAGCACGTGAATCTATGTATTTCCTCCTTTGTAGTCATTTGTGAGACTCAGAGAGGCCCATGCAGTTTGGTCTAGGCAGTGCCTAACAGAGAGTCAAGTTTCATCTGTCCATAATCAGGATGGCAACAAAAGGACATCTTTCTGCTTCAGTGTTGTGCCTGTTTCTCCTCTCCATCCATGTCTTCTTAGGTAAGTACGTACTTTATTTCACATGAGATAGGAAAATAATATAAATTCAATATAAATTGGTTGTACCTCCATCAAACTGTGAGGAAAAGTGTCAAGAAGGTGCTTAAATACATTTCTGTCTTTGATTCAATCTCTTTTGTCATCCTGAGGGAAAGGATAAGTCATTGGAATAGGTTTGTATTGGACTCAGACTGGCCATTCTCATAGGAATTCAGGTCCAAGTTCAGTAAGCAGCCAAGCTGAACAACTAGATATTCTTCACTATTGTCTTTCCTCCCCTGTCGAGCTCTGTAGACACAATAAATAATGCCAGGTCTTTATTCAACACCAGTTAAGATGACGTTGCTGTGCTCTGTGTGTCCAGTGGAGTTTGACTGGGTAACCCCCTCAGTTGTTTCTGTATATCTGAAGCTGATCACTATTTGTCTCTCTGCTCTTTTTGGGCTATGTGTCACACTTGAATCTGAAAATGTCAGCCAGATTTTGTGATCCCCATTTTTGTCTCCATACCCATGGAGGCGGAACTGTGGCGTTACGGCTGATGCTCGCGTATAATGAGAACAAGACTTTGTGAATAATACTTGGGTCTACTATGGCCCTAGCCTTCCATTGTGTAGATGCAGTCACAGTTCAAGTGGATGGGAAGAGGAGGCACAAGGAAGTGCAAAGGAGTGTGAAGAACAATATTAAACATTTGTACTTAGACATCTTTGTAGCAATGTTTGAGTGTCAGCTGAGGGGTATTGTAGAAATGAGTGAGTTTTCTTCCATCTTCTTTTCAATAACAGGGAATACTACCAGAGGGGCTCACTAGTAGACAAGAGTAACTTTACCTTGACACTATCATCAGCACCTACAATCCACATCTCTGCTCTGATGGTACATGCACACTGCTGCAGACCCCTGCTGCTCCCCAGAGGAGTGCAGCAGCAGGCAGTGCAGGAAGTATGGCCATCAGGGAAAGGAGTGGGCCCTCTGTGACCAAGGCAGCAAATGTGTGCTGAAAGCTTCCACCTTAGGGTCTGGATACAGGATTGTATGGCTCATTCTCACACCTGGCCTACAAGGAGAACCAGGTCTTCAGCTGAACTAAGCCAAAATCCGATGCCTTCATATCCGAGCAGAATCTCTCTCTGACTAGTACTGCTGAAAGCACCTGTGGGGCATGCTATGGAATATAAGGAAATACAAAAGAGTGGGTATATACCTGTACGTATCATTCAAAATTCACATAAGATTTATTACAGCAAATGATAGTTTTGATTAGGGAATATTTAAATCTGATTACTGTGTTATACCTACCTTTGCATCCAGCCTTGCATGCCAGCATGTGTTGAAAACATCAAGTGTTTGATTATTTGAAAATTCAAGAGCAAAGAGGTCAATCAGTCAAGTGAGGAGCTGTTTTTATTTTACTCCTGGATATGGCTAATGGAAATAGGTTATCTGGTTCCTTTAATAATGTATTTTGAATTTAACTTTTCTTATAATTTATTTATCTTTTAAATGTACGTATATTTTTTTAGCTGATAAAACTCTTTTTTGACTATGTTCTTCAGAACATATTTTAGAAGAGTCTTAAAGGATGTAATGTAGAAATCCTCCTTCTGAGACATGTTGCAAGTCATATGTATGTGATAGACTTTCTAACTTGGGAAACGTTATAGGAGAGGACAGCTTGCAGAAAAAATAGGTTTGTGCAGTTACTAGTTGTCAGTTGCTTCAATAAACTCCCTTAAACTTTCTATGTTTCCAATCTAAATGATAGGCAGGAAATTGTGAGGAAGTCCAGCAGTGTTAGCAAAGAGGTAAAACCTTTGCCTATGCTTAAGAGGTGATCAGCTGCCAAAGCTATATTGACCGTGTGTCAAGGTTTAAGGCTGGGCTGGTGACTAAATGGGTGACAGATGCTGCATCTTCCCTCTTCTGTCAGGCTCTTTATCAAGTGCTCTGTGATTACTGTAATGTTCTTTTGTGAGTCCATGGGTAAAAGGACCAGGAAATGTATATCCATATCAAAGGAAAGAGGCAGACCTGGGATCAGAGCAGGAAAGGAGGGTTCTTTGGGCATCAACCCCACCCCAAGAGATGGTGGGCATGAGGAAGAACATGAAAACCTACTTGTCTGCCTTCTTCTTATGCTGCTGCATCTCTTGAGATAGCTTGCCACCTTTCATGTCTAATTATCTTTTCTCATTGGGTACCTCTGACTAGGGGATCCCCTGGCTAGGGCAAGTGAAGAGGGAAAGGATAACGAGTATTGGGACACTGAGTTGCAAGTAATAGTTTGTCTGAGAGGACAAAGTTGAGGTAGACAAGGCAAATTGCTTCTTGACACACACACACACACTATATGAACATATGTATATGTATGTATATATGAACATTTTCAGCTGGCTATCATCATGGCAGAACAACAAAGGGAAAAGCAGAGTTTCTGTCAAAGCCTTTGTGAATCACACATCAGGGACGTTACTTAGCATTTCCCAGTCCTGATAGATCAGAAGAAGAGAAAGCTTGCCTGTTGTTATAAATAACTTATCTTTTAGCAGTGTGGATAGCTCAAACGTGTGACTACAGACACAGCTCCCTGAAAAAAAATTAATAAAAAATATGTATGTTTTACTATTTAGGAAGGTGAACCAATTAAGTCCAATTTAAGAGTACCTTAAGAGTAATAATAGTCTCATTAACTGTCTGTAGTAGATAATCATGATTAGGCACTGTCTAACTGCCCATAACCTTGCTCTCACTCTGTGGATGAAGGTGCTGATGAGTTGAGGCTGTCAAATGGAACTGGTCCCTGTTCTGGCAGAGTGGAAGTAAAACATGAGGAGCAGTGGGGAACTGTGTGTGATGGTGATTGGACCATAGAAGATGCTGAGGTTGTTTGTAGGCACCTACAATGTGGATCTGCTGTTCAGGCCCTTAATCGAGCTCCTTTTGGAGAAGGATCTGGACCAACATGGTTGTATCGACTTGATTGCCGTGGTGATGAATCCATTCTCTGGAACTGCTCACATACAGGATGGGGTTCTTTTACCTGCCCTCATTACTTTGATACTGGAGTGATCTGCTCAGGTAAGAAGTCATCTAACCTTGTATAATAGAAAAATGCTATGAAGCTGAGATAAAACTCTGACCTAGCTGGATAAAGCCAAGTACTGCACAGAGGTTTCTTTCCCCATGCCCTCTGCTTAGCCAAAGCAAGCTGCACCAGCATGGACTTCTGCTAACTACAAGCATGTGTCTCCTTTGCCTGGGCACAGCAATGACATAAAATGGAAGTAGGCAAAATAAATTACATAGAACAGAAAAGGAAATACTATTTCTTTCTACCACAGCTCTCCCAGGCAACAGGAGACCAGTGCTAAAATTGGGAATGGAGGTTAAAAAAGCAGGTGAAGAGGGAGAAGCAAGCCAATGCTGTGTTATGCCATACAACTGCCCTTATTCTCCAGATCTTTCTGTAAGTTAAGACAAGAGAGTCTGCAATGGCAAAAAAAATTCCAATGTCTGTTTGGCTGTCTTTCTCTACAAAGATATGCTTTGTTCTGCTCTTTAAAGTACCATTGCAAAAAGTTTTTCCTTCCCAGCTTCAAGACTTGACATTTGTCCTTTTCGGTTTTCATAAGGTCAGCCCATTAATCCAGCCTCCCTAATAAACCTCTCTGAATGTCAGCTCTGCCCTTGGTCTTATCTCTGCCCGCCCCCTAAAAGCACTTTCATCACCTCCTACAGCTTGTTTGTAAAGATGCTGTCCCAGGACAGTCCCAAGGGAAATGCAACAGGGGGTATTCCACTTGTTGCCAGCCTCCAGGCAGAGTACAACCCACTAATCACCACTTTCTGAGCCTGACAATCCAATCATCTTTTTAACTCACCCACACTCTTAACATCCTAGTTTGGACCCAAGAACATGGTGCAAGACGATGTCAAAGGCCTTGCTAAATGTGTGGTAAATGATACCTGCTGATCTCCCCTCATCCACAAATCCAGTTACCTTTATTAGAGAAGGTAATAAGGTCACAGGGGCTTAATTTACCCATGGTAAATGCATGTTTACTCTTCCTATTCACCCTATTGTGCCCAGAAATTTGTTCCAGGAAGACTCATGCCATGTTTTTCCCAGGTAAGGCTGACTAGCCTGTAGGTCTCCAGACTGTCTTTTTAACCTTGTCTGAAGATGGGTACAAGACTTCCTCTTTCTTGCTTACAGAGTGCTTCTGCTTCCTGCTCATTTGAATAATGAAGTCTTGAGGACACAAGCAAATGGCTATTTCTTTGGGGATTGAAACTTCTCGAGCATTTGGCAAATGTTGAAAACTTCCCTCCTTCTGTAGTTTCCCCAGGATTTAGTATTTTCACATACTAAGAAATAAACAGCCTCACACACCATTTTCTTTCTTGGCAGTGGCATAGAAGAGTGGCCACAATGGTTATTGAAAAGTGCCACTGGTCCTCAGGGAAGGTGTTTGGGCCTAACGCTACAAGACAGAACCAGCCTCGTGGCTGCTCCCTCACCTGCCCCCTCCCTGTGCACACAAACACTCTGGGATGGGGACGACAAACGCCAACTAAAGCTCATGGGTTGAGACAAAGGACAAGGAATGTTTCACTCACTGATTATGGTCACAGGCAAAACAGACTCAACTAGGGGAAAAAGTATCACTTTAGTATATTTCTGATTACTCTCCCTCCTTCCCCCCAGCGGCACAGGGGGACAGGGGATGGGGTTTAGAGTCACTTCGCAGGCTGGGGGTTCCTGCTGCTCCTGCCTCCTCAGCAAGAAGGATTCCTGACAGTCCTGCCCTGCTTCCCCATGGGGTTCCTCCCATGGCAGAGACTCCTCCACCAACCTCTCCTTCCTGAGTCCTTCCCACGAGGTGCAGCCTCTCAGGAACAAGCTGCTCCAGCACAGGCTTCTTTGGGAACAGTCACCTCCCCTGGCACTGTGTCCTCCACAGCTGCACATCCAAGTCAATGAGCTGCAGCTCCACATTCACCCCTCCTGGCATCTGCAGGGGATGCCCCGTCATGTTTCTTCTCCATGGGGCACATGGAGACAGCCTGACATCTCACCATGGGCAGCTGGGAAACTTCTGCTCCAGCACCTCCTTCTCCTGCTTCCTCACCAACCTCGGGATCTCTGCTCTGTCACTGCTCTCACCTCTCCAGCTCAGTTCTTCTTCTTGCTCCGAGCATTAAGGTGTTATCTCAGTTCTTTCCTATGTTAATCACAGAGGTGCATCTATTGTCTCTCATGGCTCAGCCTTGGCCACCTGAGCGGGGAGAGCTTTTATTAGTAGCTTCTTACAGGAGCCACCTTGGGGCCCCTCCCCCACTACCAAAACCATGCCAGAGCCAAACCAGCAGTGATTTGTGTCTTACCTGTGAAGGTATGGGAGTTATTAAATTAGGTCAGGACAACCAACCTTTGATCCTGGAAATTTTTATTATTTTTTTTTTTCCAGGTTTCTCTGCATTGTCTCTGACTGGAGGTGACACTGCTTGCTCAGGACATGTGAAAGTAAAGCAAGAAGAAACCTGGGCTACAGTCTGTTTTTCACACATTGATTTCAAAACTGCCTCTGTTATATGTAATGAGTTAGAGTGTGGCCAGGCTGTGGATATCTTGAGAGGAACTCACTCTGGAAAGAGACATGAACTGATTTGGCAAGAAAAGTTTCACTGTGTAGGGAACGAGACTCACCTTGCACACTGTCCCAGGATGCAGCACTATAGCAAGACATGCACCCATGATGCCACTGTTGTATGTTCAGGTGAGACTTTGGACTCATGGATGTAATTTACATGTGCCCTGTATATCTTCTTCCTGTCAACTTACAGCTCAAAGCCTCTGCACGTTTCTGTGGTTCTTGGCTGCTTCCCCTTTCACACCTTGAGCCACCCAGGGAAGGCCAGGAAGTAACAGAGAGGAACTCCACAATCTCTCATTCACTCTGCTGAGAGTGCATTTAACATGGGCAGCTGTAAGCACTTTGCTTCTGCATCAGGGATGCAAATCTCTAAAGGGCTGTAATTTCTTCTGTCCTACTAGAGGTATGCACTCAGTAGTGCTGAGAATTCTTTCCATGTCCTTCTGGAAAAATGGCCAGAGCAGACAAGTAGGAACATGGAGAAACAAATTTATTTTCTGTGCTGCCAGCATCAATGTTAATCCCTGGCACTTCAGTTTAATAAAAAACTGGGATTGGTACTATATCTCCATAAGGTCGAAGGAGGCATAAGTTACAAATCTAAGTTATTTTTTAAAAAATTAAATAAATTCTGAGGTATGGATGTTGTCACTGCCATTTTTTAAGAACCACATACAGTCATGGCTGCTGGGAGCTCTGAATACAGCTGATTTATTGCCATCCATGACAGAAATTATTATTAGACCTAGCAAGCACAAGTTTTTCCTGAGGGCACAAATCAAAAGAGAGAAACTGAACATGGGGCAGAGCTGCTGGCAACACATGGTCACAAAACAAGCCTGGGAAGGACTGTCTTGTCCAATGTTCCTGTCTATTTCCTAGCCAAAGGGCTGCAGTCTGTTTCAAGAGTGCCTTGGGCATTGTCTAGCTGTGGTGATCTGGAGTTCTGGCTGGGGAGCTGTGGCAGCAAAACAGCCCAGTTAAGGTATCAGCAACTGACACATCTTGTCTCCTGCCTCCATCTTACAGAAGTCACGGCTCACATAAAAAATCCAGGTCTCATTAGGCAGGGGAATAATGCAAGGACTAGGCAAGGGCTAGAAGCAACAGTGTGAGAAGACAGATGAACTGCATAGGGCTGGAAGTAGGACACCACAGTCCTATTCATGCTGCATGTTGAATCTTTTGGGATATGCTGATGGGCATGGCCTGTTGTGTTCCAAGCCTGATGCTGCAACATGAATGAAAGCTGAGAATTGCAAACTGCAGTTACTGTTACTGGGTGATACGAGATGACCAGCTACTGAGAGACTGATGCTAGTAGCTCCTACTCCGAGTTTTTTACAGGTTCCAAATGCAAGGCAATGCTGGAAATGCCTCTGCAAGAAAAGATGTTGCAAGGTAGCACCAGTACTGTGGGGGGAGGAGAGAGCAGAGCAGGGCAGGAGAGACTGAACTTTAAAAGGCTTTTAGTCATGTAGTACAGGCTACAACATGGACAATAAAGATGTTTTTTTTAAGCTGATCTATGAGCATCCTGGTCCAGCATGCTTCCTGGTAACAGGAGACAGTGAGTGCTAGTTCCTTACAGCTAGTTCCTTGCAGCTAGATCTCTCTTACAGTTTTCAATGCAACAGCACACACACACAAAAAAGTAACTGTTAAGTTCCTTTATTCTTCCTGCAGGCTATGGTGGGTACAGGCTGGCAAATGGCAGTACCACATGTTCAGGGAGAGTAGAGCTTCTTCATGCAGGCATCTGGGGAACCCTGTGTGACTACCTGTGGGATTTACCAGCTGCCAATGCCCTCTGCCAGGAGCTGGACTGTGGAGTTGCCTTACTGATACCAGAACAGTCCTTTGGGAAAGGAAATGGACCTGTCTGGAATGGCACATTCAGCTGCAAGAAGAATGGCTCACACCTGAGAGACTGCCCTGTGAGTGTGCTAGGTCATGAAGAATGCCCTTCTGGAAAAGATGCTCAAGTGGTATGTTCAGGTGAGCAGCAGAAAGGTCTAAGAGGACAACTGAAAAACTCCTTCTTTGTGGAAAAATATGGACCCAAATTCCAGAGAGTGTCGGTGGAGCCAAGCTCTGCCTTTTGCCTGCTGCTACAGGCATTTTCAGGATTTGAGGCTGCACTTCACCTGTACCACAAGGCTGGTCTCTGTGAAATGCTCCTAGTGCCAGGGAACAGCAAGAAGAGGGGTGCTCCACTAGGTAGCATGAGCTGGAGGCAGAGGGTGAGGACAACACAGGCAGTGTCCTTACCCATCAATACATAATCCAAAGCATCTGCCCAGAGGATGGAGAAAGGTATTGATAACAAAGTCTGTGGACAGTCCCAAATAAGGCAAAGTAATCATTAAATGTAGGGTCCAGTTGTAGAGCACAGTCAGGACTAGCAGCAGAGAGGACTGGAAACAGTTACACCAGTCACAGATTGAAGGATTGATCCAGGTTTAAGTGAGGCCTGGGACCAGTAGCCAGATGATGCACAGCTGGAGGCCCTAGATGAGTCTGCTCAGAACAATTAAGGTTGTTACACCCAGAGCTCTGAAACCTATTGCACTAGGTTTAAAAATTGCAAAGGGGACCAGATCCTGATTTCTAGTCATTCTCAGTAAAATAGGGTGGTCTGATGTCTAGTTATAAGTATGGAAGTTCCAGTGGCCCAATGGAGCCATTTTTACCACTGAATGCTAAGGAAAACTCATTCCCAATTCCCAGTCACTTTCAGGTTATGCCCATGAGCAGTTATGAACATGATATCTCAGTACTCACTTTCTCTTCTACTCAGGGTGCCCAGGGGGCAGGTTGGTGAATGGCACCACATGCTCTGGCAGAGTGGAGATCCGCCATGGAGATATATGGGGAAGAATATGCCACTCCCACTGGAATTTGCAAGCTGCCAGCGTTCTCTGTCATCAGCTAAACTGTGGCTATGCCATGACAATCCAGACAGGAGACCGTTTCGTGGGTGGGAATGGGCCTGTATGGAGAGATGCTTTTCATTGTGAAGGAACAGAGTCCTGCCTGTGGGATTGTCCTCAAGTGACTTTGGGCAATCCAACTTGTTCAGCGAGAGAAGCAGCCACTGTTATTTGCTCAGGTAAATCAGGCCTTTTATGTGTAGTGCAACTTCAGACCTAAGCAGCACAGATGATCTCGCTCTGCCAAGTACATCTGGTATGTCAGCCTGTCTTTAATGCCCTTTCCTTTCCCTTTCACCCACTCGACCTTGGTTTCAGCATAAAAAATTCAAACAGTAGAGGGATTTACATTGTTCAGCTGTGCCTGACTCGGCACAGGATCTAGTCTTTGAGCTGGGGAAGCCTTTCTCAGTTGTTTTTGCAGATCCCTATGTGCATGAAAGCAAACAAAGCCTTAACAGAGGCTGTGTCCTTAAGAACTGGCAAGAATTATTTTTTTACCAGCATAGAAATTTGTCTTTCATCTCTCTCCTGCATGCTGTTTCTACTGCAGTAAGAGCAGTGGATGTTATTCAATACTTTTTCCAATACTTTTTCTCTTGAGCCCAGGTCTTCCTAAATCACTCAGACTCTCAGGTGGTGAGAGCCGCTGTGATGGGCGAGTTGAGATCTCCCTCCATGGCATGTGGAGCAGAGTGCTGGATGATGACTGGGACATCAAGGATGCTCACGTGGTATGCAGAGAACTCCAGTGTGGAATTGCTGAGAAAGCCTATTACCTGCCAAGTTCTGAGCGAGGCAGAGGTCCTGTGGGCTTAAGAAGTGTCCAGTGTGCTGGAAATGAGACTCAGCTGATGGTCTGTAAAACCTCCCATTCTCAGACAGTGCCAACAGGAGTTGCTGAAGATGTTGGTGTGATTTGCTCAGGTGAGTTCCTGTGTGAAAGGAACAGAATGCTTCCTGGGTTGCCTCTGGCCCACCTTGTCCTATGGTGTTGCTAGATCTGAAATAGGCATGGGTCTGAGCTTGTGATACCCACCTGCTTGTATAGTCTAAGGGACAAATGATAGTTAAGGAAGCAAGGTTAATTTACATAATGCTTTCCTAATCTGAATTTATTAAAGATTTTATATCACAGAATCAAACAGAAATAACAGAATACAGAAGTGATAAGAACAATTATTTCACCATGATTGCCACACATTGTGACTGTCACTTGGAATTAAATAGATTTCATTTTGTGACATTCCTGTATTTGTAGAAATATAAACATGCAGCCTTTGTAAAATACATTAAAACTGTTTCTACTCTTCTTTCTTTTATAAAACATATCTAATAGAAATTGTCTCTGTCTAACTAAATGAGTTTAGGTGGAAAACAGCCACTCAGGCTTTCTAAGGTAAAGTGATCTCCACATATACTTAGTATGACTGGACACTCCTTATGTCCCACACCTCACAGGAATAATGCAAACATTTATCCAACGCAGGAGCAGCCCTTGCCCTTTCTGTGGTTTAGCATCACAGGAGTTCTGCCCAAGAAACCTTAAAAGAAGAAGTGGAATATAACAAGAACATGATGCCTTAAAAGTGCTTTAAACATACAGCACTGACCTGTGCCTTCACATTGTATTGTATGTTGACAGCTGGGTTTTCTTCCTGCAGGCAGCAGACAGATCAGGCTGGTGAATGGAACAAATCGCTGTGCTGGGAGAGTAGAGCTTTATTTTCATGGCATCTGGGGCACCATCTGTGATGATAAGTGGGATCTGTCAGATGCTAATGTTGTTTGCAAACAGCTGGGATGTGGACATGCCATCAAGGCATTTGCCTCTGCTCATTATGGCAAAGGCTCAGGACAGATCTGGCTAGATGATGTGAACTGCACTGGGGCTGAATCTGATCTCTGGACGTGTGCCTCCAAGCCATGGGGCCAGCACAACTGCCAACACAAAGAAGATGCTGGAGTCCTGTGCTCAGGTATGTTCAGAGAATCCTCTTCTGAACCTGTAGGTTTAAGGGAAAGGGTTACATAAAGGGCAAGTGGGGAATGGAGACTTCTTTGGACAGGCTCTTGCTCTCTTTTGACTACAAGCATAGTTGGTCAGCACATCACCTTGGTCCCAACAAGCTGCAAAGGGTCTACAGAAGTCCTTATATTGTGTTAACACACACACACACCAAACATGTGAGTTGGAGCAGGATTTTGGAGCATAAATTGGAGGGTTCAGTAATGGTTTCCACCAGGACTGTGGATGTTCCTTGTGCAGGAGGAGGTCATCCACTGCCATTTCCCCATTACAGTCAGTTACAACTGGCTCTGAAAATAATGGAAACAACTCACTGTGCACCAAAGCATCAGCCAATCAGAGGAGCATATGGTGGGTCAGCTCCTGCATATTTAAGACAGAGTGGCAGCTGCAAGAGAGTAGAAAAAGGAAGAAGTGGAAAAAGATGTTGCTGGGCACATGGTTGGAGACACAGTTTCCACGCCAGAGGATTTATGCCTCTGAGAGGGCTGTGGCCTGTGGATAAGTCACAGTGGAACAGATACACTTCTGAAGGTATTGCAGCCTGTGGAGGACTCACAATGGAGCAAATACAACACCTGAAGGGACTGCAGCCTGAGGAGCTCCCATGCTGGTGCAGTGGAAAATGAATAAGAAGCAAGCAGCAGCAGCAGAAAAACCCTGCAACCTCATTCACTGCTACCTACACTGAAGGAACTGGGACTAATGGAGTGGACCAAGGCTGTTTCCCTCAGTGTTCGTTTAATTGTTAATGTTTTCCTTTTTTTTTTCTTTTTTTTTTTCTCATTACCCAAAGCAATAATTAAGATTATGTTAAGAGAAAAAAATAACATTAAGTTATATTTCCCAAGTGGAAACTGTGTTGCCCATGATAGCAGACTGTAAATGTGGAAGATGCTCTGGTGACACTAGTACCTCACTGGAATAACTGCCCTGGGACTAGAATAATTGTAGTGTCTTCAAAACTCCAGAAATGCCTTGATTCTGATACTGGAAATTTATCGTGTTGTGGTGTAAGTAATATACCCATTGTCAGGGAGAACTGGGGGTAGCTGGTGAGGAATGGTATGAACTATATGTCAACAGGTGGAAAATAGAGAGTGTTACAGACCTTGCTGGAGGGGAAGATGATTGGGAAGAAATCCACGGGACTGGAGCCTGGATATTTTTCTGTCCAAGAATATCATCCCAGGAGAAATGAAGGTGTTATGTTGCCATTGAAAGCCCAAGAGATTGGTGTGTTGCCTTGCTGTCAGGTTCACCAGAGCCTGCCATGTGCTCACAGCAGGGCTTCACGAGGCACTGAGACAGCTTAGCAGAGCTGGAGATTCTGGTTCATAGTCAGAGTAACGGTCTGGGTAAAGTGCTGATAACTAGTGTTCAGCACAAAAGACAGGATTCTGGTCAGAGGTTAGCAACTAATAGCACTAAAATGGCCAGATTTCAAGCTTCAGGCTGTTTGTGGGAACACCTAAAGCTTAAATTGACTGGCCTAGAGAGGGATGCTGACACCTGGGGAGGGGAAACTAGGGGATCATGATGAATTTTAGAAAGTCCTTTCAGGCAGCCCTCATTACAGCAATGAAAGAGACCTACACAAAAGAGTGTGCTGCTCCCCAGACTGTGATCACTGAATGTGTCTTTACTCTGAGTGTAAATGAATGGAGAGATGTGGAGTAAGCTACAGTCACTGTTCTGTGGAAGCTATAGCATTGCTAAGACACCAGGGCAGATGAGATAGAACTGAAAGCTTAACACAGCAGAACTTTTGGGAGTAAACACCTGTAAACACTGTCCTAAATAAGGTAGGAGGTCTTTAGGATCAGTTTATGGAGAGATACATTGAGTGTTGCCTAATTGTGCTGATCCTACAAATAAAATGTCCCTTTGAAAGGACTGGGAAGAAGGGGATGCTCAACTGTAGTTTCCTGGACTGCTGGAGAGTAGTTACAGGCAAAAGGAGAGGGCCTGAAAAGCTTGTGATTTATAAAAATAATTACTGTAAACAAGCACATCAAAACTTCAACAAATCAGAGGAACACATGGCACCTGTGCTTCAACATACCAAAGAAAGATGCAGCTGTGGGGTGTGGCTATCACTGTTGCTTGTTTATGTAAATGCTGGTAAATGTTGACTAATCAGACAGGATCATTGTACAATTTTTGCTTGTCTGTCTGTTTTTGGAGTGCTTTTCTCTGGCACTTTCTCATTCGAAGTGATGAACAGGACTGTTAGCAGAGACTGGATTTCACTCATCACAGTCAAGTCCTGAGCAGAATCAGGCCCTTCTAAATCCGTTTTTATGTCTTCACTTCTAGAGTTCCTAGCTTTGAGGCTGGTGAATGGCAACGAATGTGCTGGACGGCTGGAAGTTTTCTACAATGGGACCTGGGGAAGCATTTGCTCCAATCACATGTCTCAGCTGACAGCCCTGACTGTGTGCAAACACCTGGGCTGTGGGGACGGCGGGGAAATTGCGGAAGACTTCAAATATGGCAGGGGTTCTGGGCCCACCTGGCTGGACCACATTGAGTGCACCGAGCAACACAGCTCTCTCTGGCAGTGTCAGTCAGACACCTGGGATCCTCAGTCATGTGATAACCGAGCAGAAGAGACTCATATTTCTTGCACTGGTAATTAGAAATGCATCTGTACAAATAAAATACCCCTTTGAAAGGGCTGGGAGGAAGGGGAAGCTCAACTGCAGCTCTCCAGACATATACATAGCCCTGTGCATGCACATATGGACACTGCAGTAATTGCCTCATGTTCATTTGATATCTGCTATATACTATTTCTGGTTCAATGCAAGTGGCACAGACATTTTTCTTTATCCCTGATGTAAATGAGTGATTTAAAATTACATTAATGTCACCAAGTGCAGTTATCCAGAGGAAATGTCAGGGAAGTCCCTGATAGGATGGTGCCACTGCATGGTTTTTAAAGCAAAAATCTGTGATTCACAATCAGTCTGAGAGATGTGAATAAGGCTCAGGCTTTTTAAGAAGTCTAGAGGCATGTATGTGTTTCTAGATGTAGGGAGGCATATCAGTGCATATGTACATTTACACACATGCGTGCACACAGCCATGGACAAGTGTATGGACTTTTCAGTTCTAAAGGCCCATTTATTACAGTATTTCATACCTGCAGGTTCTCTAATATAAATTAATTATAGATGGCATTCAGATCTCCTGAAAGGGATTGCAGCTGCCACACACAAAAGGAAAGCACAGACATCAGGAAGATTATTTAATTCACGGCAACAGCCAAACAATGATCCACCAAGTACTAATAGGCCATACATATATTATAGGAAAATATAATCTGATTATTAATTGTCAGGCATTTTATATTAACTTGCTTTTTTCAGAGAGTAATCAGGTTATTTACTTCAGTGATTAAATTCTGCAGGAAGAAAAGAGGCAACATCTCCAGCCACATCTGCTGAGTGTCCAAACTCTACAAGTTGTTCAGGTACCTCTATCTCTTTCTCCTTATTTGATCCAATGGACCTTCCTGCTGTTTCAGTAACACAGAATGTTTCTGTGCTTTGCAGACAGGGAGAAGTTACGAGTCACAGGAGGAGAGGATGGATGTTCAGGTAGACTGGAGATTTGGCACCAAGGCTCTTGGGGAACAGTTTGTGATGATTCCTGGGACATGGCAGATGCTGAAGTTGTATGCAGGCAGCTAGGCTGTGGATCTGCTGTGTCTGCTCTGAGTGAAGCTGCCTTTGGGGAAGGGACTGGTCCCATATGGTTGGAGAAGGTGCACTGTAAAGGAACAGAACTGTCTCTTTGGGACTGCCCAGTCAATCCCTTGTTCGGCAAAAACTGTGATCACAAGGAAGATGCTGCTGTGAATTGCTCTGGTTAGTGAATGGTCCTTTTGTTCATTACACAGATCTGGGATCCACAGTAGGTGGGTAGAAGAACATTATACCAGCCATACACCCCAGTGACTAGCCGCTGTATATTTTGATCTGAACCTCATAAATAGAATAGAAGAACCTCATAAATAATGTGAAGATGTTCTCCCTACTTTTCACAATTGCCTCTTTAATCTGGATTCATTTTTGCTTGGCAGGTGTGACAGAACCAACAGCATCACCCACTAAAGCAGGTAAAATACTCCTTCATTTGATGGAATAAAGAAAGGGGGGAGGAGATTTCATGTCCCTGATACTGCATAGCAGGATGTTCCAGCTCATCAGAAAGCACCTCCTGCAGCTTTCTGTAAAGGAGTACCAAGTGGCACTATCCCCAGCTATATGAACAGGACCCATAAATGAGCAGCTGGTGATCTGCCTCATCCTGCTAGCATGAGCACAGCAGGAGGCTACAGAAAAGAAGCCCTTTGGGTCACCTGATTCTCTGTGTGTTACTTCTTCCTTTCCATCCAGATTCTCCTCGCCAGCCTACAACAGACACAATGAGAATTTCAATGCCTGTCATCCTCTGCATTGTCCTGGGGGCTCTTCTCTGTCTGGTCCTTGCCATTCTTGCTGGACAGATCCTAAGTGCCAAGACACAGCAGAGAGGTGGGTCCCTGGTACAAAATGCCTCCTCCACATGGCTGGCCACTTTTTGGTTGGCTAAGGAGGCCAGCGGGATGGGTGACTGAGATGAATGGCATCTGCTGCCAAAATGAGATGTTCACATTCCAACTGGCAGTGAAAGAGCCCAGCAGTGCTTATCATCAGTCAGCACCTCTCAGTGAATTTCTGAGTACCAACCAGGCCATGCAAACCCCTTTAGGTTATTTTTTTCTATAGATCATAGAATGGATCATAGAGTGTTTGGGGTCGGAAGGCACCTTCAAATTAATTCTGACAGCAACACCTGATGCCATCTTCTAACACACCTCTGTAAAAATCAACCATTGTTCTGAAGCCCAGTTTCAGATCCAAAGCCCAGCATGAAATTTTAATGATCCCAGCCTGAGTACTGGCAGAAACTGTGTGAATAATCACTGCCTTTTCCTTTCAGGCTCCAGACTATCCTATGACCCCTTCTCTGAGGCTGTCTATGAAGACATTGACTACAACCTCATGAGGAAAAAGCAGGAAATTATTGGCATCTCAGGTCTGTGTGTCTTGCTCTTGTCAATGGAAATATCCTCCTGGTAGCCCAGATCCTAGTCTGATACTTTGAATCTCGCTAATCTACTGGGAAACTGAAAATCCGTAGATTTGAGGAGAGGGGTTTCCAGCCCACTGGATTCCTCTCCTAGGGATGATACATTTTGTGCTGTCCTCACTGCAGCCATAGAGCATAGAGCAGTACAGGTCAAACCAACACCACCACTCCTTCTTACGGGGGGGGGGAAAGGCTTTCACTACAATTATTTAAAGCAGCTACACTTAAAGGAATACTTTGTATTCCCTCCCAGCTGACAGATGTTTCCTCCTGTTGACTGCTTTGCTGCTTTCCTCCCTTCATGGCTCACCTACCTCATGAGCAGTAAGAGGTGTCATTGGGCCCCTGAGGGATTCTTGGCTATTCCACTGTAGGCCTTTTACCTTGCAGGAGTAACACAGACTGTCCCAAGGATCTGCTTGACTTGGGTGTTAGTACTGTACCCTATTCTTTTCCTCATGAAGCCATCTGAGCAGCTAAGGAGAATTTAATCTGGTATCATACTCTCATTTGCCTAGATTCTCACTCAGAGTTCAAAAACAAAGGCCCAGTTTTATAACTGAGACAATGATAAAGAAAATGGCCCTGAAGCGACTCAAGGTAATGGAAGATGGGGATCCTGAAAAGAAAGAGACTCAAAAAGCAGGGTAGCTTTTAATTTTCAAAGCATTATTGGTGATTAAAATTTTTTTCTTGCTACACTCCATCTCCACCAGTGATGTCTTGATGTGAACCAAAATTTTTTGTGTAGCTCATGATCAAAGAATGTCAGACAATCTCATGTGCAAGTGCTACTTTTCTCTTCTATATGAGAAGTTTAAAGTAAATGTCTGCTCATAGTATTGTAGTCTTCACAGGATACAGTCTCTTGAATCCAACAATTTGACAATTGCTTCTCCCAGAAATTGCAACTATAACAGCTTGCAAGCTGTTGCTTCATTTCTGAGATAAATTGGGAGAATTAAGACAGAAAAATCAAAAACCATGCTCCAAATAAGAACATTGGCACACGATTGGAGTTGATGAGGGAATTTTAATCCAAGTGATCTGAAGAAAATGCAGATTGTCAGATGTGTTTGCTTTTTGTGGCTTTTTTTAAATTATTATTATTATTATTTATTATTATTTTATTTTATTATTTGAAAAAGCTGTGGGAGAGCAAGTCTTTGAAGAACTGCATTTTCCTGGAGCTGATCAAAAAGCTCTCTTAGCTATTTGCATGGTCTCAAAGAGTTTTGGACCTCAACTGCCAATATCCCAGCCTCCTTGCTGTGCTATGTCTTTAATTTTATTTTTTATTCTTTTTCTTATGTCAAGGTTTTAAAATTATTATTATTTAAAATTAAACTAAAACTTTTCTTTTTCTTGCCTGCTTTCAAATGCCCATTGAGAAGGCAATTATTCCAAGTAAGATCTGTTTTTCTTCTTCAGATTGAATATTGGGTACTAGGTAAAAAGTGAAATAGGAGTGTTTGGATTTGCTGTTATTTTTATATATGCATTATTCGTATTTCCATATGTGTATGTACACATTGTAAAACAGTGACAATTAATACTCCTGACGCAAGGCTTCCAGTGAGTACAGACCAGAAGGCTAGCTACCCCTGAGGAATTAGAGAGCTGGCTACTCACAGAACTGGGTTTGATGGATAGAGTCTTCAATTAATAAGGAATTGGCTGGATGGCTGCATCCAGAGTGTTGCAGCTCAATGTCCACATGGAGATCAGTAAGAAGTGATGTACCTCAGTGGTCTGTACCGGGACTGGTACTGTTCAATGTCTTTATTAATGACATAGTGGGAGCAAGTGCACTCTCAGCAGTTTGCAGATGCAACGAAGCTGGGTGGCGCAGTTGATACATCGAGGGAAGAGATGACATTCAGAGGGACCTTGAGAGGTTGGAGAAATGGGTGAATATAAACCTCACCTCATTAAGTTTAACAACGCCAACTGCAAGGTCCTGCACTTGGCTCAGGGTAATTGCCAGAATCAACACAGGCTGGAGGAAGAAGGGATTGAGAGCAGCCCTGTGAAGGATTTGGGGATATTGATGAGTGAAAAACAGAACATGAGCTGGCAATGTGCACTCATGGCCCAGAAAACCAACCATATCCTGGAAATGCACCAAAAGAAGCATGGCCAGCTGGTTGAGGGAGGCAATTCTGACCCCCTGCTCTGCTCTGATGAGACTCTCACCTGGAGTACTGTGTCCAGCTCTGGAGCCCTCAGGACAAAAAAGACCTGTTGGAGAGGGTCCAGAGGAAAGTCACGAAAATTATCAAAGGGCTGATAGCACTTCTGGTATGAAGAAAGTCTGGGAGAGTTGGAGTTGTGCAGCCTGAAGAAGAGATGCAGAACTGCAGAGTCTTTTGTCCAGAGATTTGGCCCAAGTTTGTAGCCACATGTCCACAGGCAAATGGCCAAGAGTGGCTACTCTAGCAAGACCATTACAGACAGATTTAACACAAGGTGGTTACAGCAATGAAAAGACAAGGAAGCAAGTGCTAGACAGAGATAAACAAGTAGTAATTTGTCATTGTGCAATTATGAAATGCAATAAGGAAGCTTACTTTGAAATAAAACCTGTCTCTAACTGCTCCCTTCTCCAGATTTTGTTCCCCCTCCTGCCCCTCCTCCATGTTGGTTTCCACTTTGTACTTCCTACAGCACTGTGTAACAATTTTTGAAGCTATATCATTGTTGTCTGGAACACCTTAGAGTCCTCAGGAGGATTCTAGATATATGATTGTTCACTATCATCATTATAATGTCAGTATTACAGGCTCTTATCACTAGATCATCAACCACTTCACTCTCTAGTGGAGGATCTCTCCCTGTTATAGTTAACCCTCTGTACCATTCCAGAGGTTTCTCCACTGCCTGGAAACACCATGGAAGATAATTATGATGATGCAACAGAAGCTCCTGGACCTAGAGATGCTTCTCTTTCTGAGCAGAATGAAGAAGAAATAATTGGAATCCCTGAAGAAAGTGACAGAAATAATGATTCACAGACAGGTGAGGCCAGAAGAGCAGTATGCCTGTATCTTTCAAAAAGTGTTTCAAAACAAAAATTTTAAAGTATTTTTGCCCAGCATGGTACTAAGACCTTACTATTGTCAGATAGAGCTGAAGGACCACTTCACATGTCTTACAGGATATCCTTTGGTTCATGCATACCAGTGGGATGTCTCCCTTTTTTGCAACAGTGTGACACACTCCTGTCAGTGTTTCATGTCTGGTTTTATGCTAATCCAAATCCTGCTCTGTAAAATACCACATACCATTAGACACTAATCTTTTTAATTATGGTCCTTTTATCCCCTCATCATTATATTTTCTCATGTCTGTTCCCACCCAAAATTTGATTTCTCCTCTGTGCTTTTGTTTCCACCCCTAAGCATTCCATAATAAGTCTTCTATGATTCCAAGGTGCTTTTCCCTTGTATCTCATAGTAAGTCTCCTAACTTTGTGGGCAACAACACTCCTCAGTCAGTAAGGCGGGTTGCACGCTCTTAATCGGTTTCAAACACAGGCAAAAGGCTGAGCACTCTACTGTGGTAGCTCTGGAAGGGCTCTGATCAAGGCACACTTGTGGGATGGACAAGGACAGACATACTCAATTTGCAGTGTGTCAGATAACACCTGGGGCACTAAAACAGAGTTGGGTTATTTATGGATATTGAAGAATTTGCTTTATTGCCTGTTTTCCGAGAACAGTTAGCTTGGTCCTTGTACATGTGGACCTGTAGCAGGAAGCAGGATGAGACAAGCATTTCTCAGGTCTTTCAACAGCCACACACACATATGGTTCTAATTTCTGGAGAAGATAACAGACAGCCTATGCTGCCAGCTGCACAACCATGGAAAGGTAAAGTATACAGGATGTACTTTTATCTGTGTTCTTCCCTTGATGTTTTCAGGCTGGAGTCCTAATGTGTCAGAAATCAGGATTGCCAAGGCTGAGAGAGATTCATCCTCTGCTCTTGAAAATACAGGTTATGATGACATTGAAGAACTGGGACACTGATAGAGGCTGTTGAGCTGTACTGACCACTGTTGGAAATACATCTCTGTTGATAAAATGCTAATTGTGTACAAGTAGAACCAGAAATACCTGCATTTAGGATTAGTTTACCTAAGTTTGGTTTATTTGCACAGAAGCAATTACATACTTAGGAGAAATACAAGCATGACTGTCAAGAAAGCCTTTCTAATTTCTCATCTACTTTCTTGTTGACTAGACTGCCTGAACAGTTTTTGCTTTTTATTTCTAAATATTTTCATTGTTAATTTTTTTTTCCTGC
>NW_009951952.1:275999-284190 GCF_000747805.2 Chaetura pelagica
TTTATTATTAAAACCTGTTTAAAGATTTCTCTTCAAATTTATACTTCTCCCAGATATACTGGCAAGATTTTTTGACATTATTAGGAATAGGGTCTGAACTGCAAAAAAAAAACATCAAAAGTTCTGTTTCATCTTTTGCTTGTCACACAGAATGTAAGGACTAGAATTAATTTTCTGGATAGTGATTTGTGAGATTTGTAATAAACTATTCTTGTCCTCACTTTAGAAGAAGGTCTGGCATTTGAGTTATATACCAGTGAATCATACATTTGTTTGGAGGGAAAAACTTCTCTTTTCTCCCTCTATACCATGACTTACTGTCTCCTAAAGTCATACCAATAACACAGTAAGAGAAAGTTTAATTTCTTAATTAAGATGGCAAGTGGTGGTCATACCTATAGGTGTCTGTCATGTAATTTCTTTTAATCATATTAAGGCAGACTGGAAAAGTCTGCATGTTGATGGAAAAGGTGAAGTACTGTTGTCTTGGCTCATAATGAAATTTCCTTCAGGTCTCGAAACAAAAAGCCATCCTTGAATTCTGTAATTTATTTTGGCCGCAATTTGTCCCTCAAAATCTGAGCCCTACACTTCCAGTAGGGACTACCTCTCCCCCCAAAAAGCTGCTAATTTATTCAATAATGTGGAGGAACTTTTTATGAGCCTTGTTCAGTTCAACTAAGTATCTGAAAGCAAAAAGGTCTGAAATTTCAACATAGATATGGCTTTTTGGATCAGAGGATAAATGTAACGGAGACAGAGACTGTTGAGAATTTGCCTTGAGCATGCCAGTGATGTGTCTAAAAGAAATACCTGAGTCACCATAGTCTAAATGCGACTCTCATTTGTATATATGCCACCCAGAGGGCAATTCCAAGCACAAATACAGGCTGAGTGGAGAATGCATTGAATGCAGACCTGAGGAGAAGGACTTGGGAATGATGGTGAAGAAGAAGCCAAACATGAGCCAGCAATGTGCGCTGGAGCCCAGAAAGCAAATGGTGTCCTGGGCTGAATCAAAAGAAGTGTGGCCAGCAGGTCAAGGGAGGTGATTCTCCCCTTCTACTCAGCTCTTGTGAGACCCCATCTGGAGTGCTGTGTCCAGCTCTGGAGTCCCCAGTAGTAGAAGGACATGGAGATGTTGGATGAGTCAGAGGAGAGCCACAAAGATGATCAGAGGGCTGGAGCACCTCTCCTAAGACAGGCTGAGAGAGTTGGGGTTGTTCAGCCTGGAGTAGAGAAGGCTCTGGGGAGACCTCACAGCAGCCTTCCAGTACCTGAAGCGGCTACAGGAAAGCTGGGGAGGGGCTTTTTACAAGGACTTGTAGTAATAGGACAAGGGGTACTGGGTGTGAACTGGAAGAGGGGAGATTTAGGTTAGACATTAGAAAGAAATCCTTTAGTGTGAGGATAGTGAGACACTGAAACAGGTTGCCTAGAGGAGTCATGGGTGTTCCATCCCTGGAAGTGTTCAAGGTTGGATGGAGCTCTTAGCAAGGCCGCTTCAGGAGAGGGGTCCATGGCTCCTCACAGCACCCAATGGACTTGGATTCTGGGGAGCACGTGGCAAACTGAAGAGTCTCTGAGCAGGAGCAGCCACAAGGAAGAAGGTGCAGGAAGAAAAGGGGCTGAGCTTCCAGTTTTCCTGGCTTTTACAGAGCATGGCTGGAAGGGGGGGAGAATACTGACCCCTCCCTGTTCTGAAATTCTCAGGTGTTTCGGGGCCCTAAGGACCCTCTCTCTAGTTCCTTTTATATGTGCCCAACACCATGCCAGGGTCACTTAAACCATAGCAAGTGGCTTACTATAAGATCTATCAGGCAAAATTTCTACTCGGATCAAAACAGATGTTGACAGAAGTGTGTATAAAACCTCTTATAAGTAAAAGATCACTTCAAATTATTGAATCAGAAACAATATTGGCTAATGAGCAGTATGAAAACCAAGAGAATCAGGCTAAGGCTGAGCTAATAACAAATTAATCTTTAAAAATTGTGAAAAAATCAGGTACAGAATGAAAACACACAACTGTCCAGGAATAGCTTCATTTTACAGAGATTTAAAGTTCATGGAATCTGAGAGCAGAACCCTTGAGTATTACATATGCATTTCAGCCTCACCTAATTTTACTTGGTTTCATCCCTCTAATCTTCCCATATATATTTTTCCCTACCCCGCCCCTAATTCTTTCTCTGAAACAACATCACTCCATAAATAACATAAATAATGTATCTAGTGGAAATACAAATTTCTCATAGCTGTCATTAGACAAACACCTGGACATCCTACTAGGAAGCAAGAAATGGCCATACAGGACAACCCAGGGTCAGCCAGTACAATTTTAGCAGCACAAAGACATGTGTTTCTGAGGATGCTTGGATAAAGATCCTGATCCAAGGGCAAACAGACATTTTCTAAAGAGCTTGGACCCTCCTAGGAAAGATGTTGCCCTTGAAGAGCAACAGAAATATGGAAACAACAATTTGGAAATTGGAAATACGGAAACACAGGATTGGTCAGGTTACAGTTTATGTGTCACATTGCATGACACCCCACACATCAACATCCCCCCTTCCTAATAATTTAAGTGCTAAAAATAACACCACATAAAAGGGGTCACTCTGGGGGAAGAGGGTTGAAATAGCATTAAGAGACCAGCACCACCCCACCCTAGAGTGCCAAAGAGGTAAGGTCCATTCACCAGAGCAGAAGGACCTATTTTAAAATTCATATTGAACTTACTTGAATTTAACTACTGAACCACCACAGACTGAGATGAGCTACTGGAGTGGAGGACTGAAGAATGGAGATGTTGGATTCAATCAGTTGGAAGTGAGGCACCCCTCTCTGATATAGTCTCATGCATACTGTCACAAACATGACTGAGAAATTCTAAGAGACAATAAGACTAAAATACCCCTGCCACTCTGGATGGGCCATCAAGAATCAGAGAACACAGATCAAAATTCTAACCATAACCTAACTCTACCAACCACTAACCTAACTTCACCAAGTCCAGTGCTAAATCCATGTTCCTAAGCCCCACATCTATATGTCTTTTAAATGGAGAATGCTCTGCACACTGGTGTCACTGGAAGTGGGAGGCAGGAGCACGGCAGAGCACATAGTCCTTGCCAAGATCAAGCTGGGTTTCAGGAGGTCTATCCGGGGGTGAAAGGGATCTCTCCACCACCCCAGCACGGGGAGCAGGCTGAGGAGCCAGCCTCCTGTTTTGCCAGCCATTCCAAGCTCACTGCTGCTAAGCCTGACCTCACAATCCCAGAGGATTCCCTTTGCCACGCTTTGCATGCCTGCGCTGCAGGATGGGTAACAAGAGGTGCCCTCTGCTCTTCCTAGAAGTTCCTGGAGAGGGCTTCATCCTCCAGGACCCAGGGATGTCCTAGTGGCACCTAAACCCTGGCAGCAGCAGAGCCACATCAACATCCCCCCTTCCTAATAATTTAAGTGCTAAAAATAACACCACATAAAAGGGGTCACTCTGGGGGAAGAGGGTTGAAATAGCATTAAGAGACCAGCACCACCCCACCCTAGAGTGCCAAAGAGGTAAGGTCCATTCACCAGAGCAGAAGGACCTATTTTAAAATTCATATTGAACTTACTTGAATTTAACTACTGAACCACCACAGACTGAGATGAGCTACTGGAGTGGAGGACTGAAGAATGGAGATGTTGGATTCAATCAGTTGGAAGTGAGGCACCCCTCTCTGATATAGTCTCATGCATACTGTCACAAACATGACTGAGAAATTCTAAGAGACAATAAGACTAAAATACCCCTGCCACTCTGGATGGGCCATCAAGAATCAGAGAACACAGATCAAAATTCTAACCATAACCTAACTCTACCAACCACTAACCTAACTTCACCAAGTCCAGTGCTAAATCCATGTTCCTAAGCCCCACATCTATATGTCTTTTAAATGGAGAATGCTCTGCACACTGGTGTCACTGGAAGTGGGAGGCAGGAGCACGGCAGAGCACATAGTCCTTGCCAAGATCAAGCTGGGTTTCAGGAGGTCTATCCGGGGGTGAAAGGGATCTCTCCACCACCCCAGCACGGGGAGCAGGCTGAGGAGCCAGCCTCCTGTTTTGCCAGCCATTCCAAGCTCACTGCTGCTAAGCCTGACCTCACAATCCCAGAGGATTCCCTTTGCCACGCTTTGCATGCCTGCGCTGCAGGATGGGTAACAAGAGGTGCCCTCTGCTCTTCCTAGAAGTTCCTGGAGAGGGCTTCATCCTCCAGGACCCAGGGATGTCCTAGTGGCACCTAAACCCTGGCAGCAGCAGAGCAGACCAACCCAGAGCCTGAACACAGCTCCAGCGCTTTCACACCTTGCCCATAGCTGGCAGAACCACACACTTGTCCTCTTTGCCATCGCAGGCATGTCCACAGCCTCCAGCCAGGAACATGCCATCCCACCTGCTGCTACCAGAGGCATGCCACAGAACCAGTTAAGATAAAAGGACAGGGAGCCTTCCCAAGCTGGGAATTTTCTGGATTGAGCAGCAAGTGCAACAGTCTGCCTGCAAGCCTGTTAGCTGCCTTGTATGGACACTGTCCCCCATGTCTTTCCCAACACAGCCTTTTGCCCCACCAGGCTCTTTAGATACCATGCCCCAGGCAGAACAAAACCCATTTCCTGACATCCTTCCTCCTCAGCACTGCTGTGCAATAATGCAATAATGAATATGAGCGTCTTAAGAATCTACAGGAATAGTTTTGAAGAGAGTTGACTTGGATTTTGTAGCTGATAAAACAGGTAAAACAAGAGAACATGAGAATTATGTATATTTGAGGAGGTCTGGGGGACTAGGTTTAGGGAGTCAAAGGTAGGGAAAAAGGGGAATCAATGAACAACAAAGTGGGAGGGAACAGAGGTTCATGAAGATCCACTAGGTACAATGTGGATTTCCTCTCATAGCTGAGTTAAGACACTGTTGCAGATGGGAGTGGAAGGTCTTAAGGTCACTTAAGAATCACTGACAAAAATCTTGGGAAAAGGTGATTTTAATACAAATTTTTGAAAGCGCCACTTAACAGAATTTGATGGCAAGGTTCAGTTTCTCACTTATGTGAAAGGGATGTGTTGGGGTTGGAATTGGACTGGTCTGACTTACACAAGGATCAGGGGAAATTATTAGTATAGGGATAGGGGAGATGGATTCAGGATCAAGTTGGAGTGACTAGAATGGGGATCAGGGAAAACAATGAAGAAGGCCTTTCCACTGAGTCAGGAGTTTCAGAGCGTACACCCTTGCTTTCTAAACTCCTCAGAGTTTAGGTATAGCTGTACCCACTTCTAGTTCCAGTGTTGGTCAACACTTTATGATTAAAGGGTTTAAGTGTAGGGTTTTCAGTGTAGTGCTTTAACACATAATTATGCATCTGGTGTGATTTGGAATAGCAGCAAATTGAGGTTGATTGACACTATTATAATGAATCACAAAATGGAGTATATGATTTCTAGCAGTACTTGATCAATTATCAATATTTTGTTATAATCAAGTACAGTGGTTCAATCAAAGATTTAACAAAGTTCTAAACTGAATTGCTCACATACAGAGACATGGCAAGATACAGAAGTTAGACTGTGTTAAGATGCTAATAAATTTTGTTGTCTAATGATGACTGAACTGCACAAAAGGAAGTTGCAATGAAACATACCACCAGTTCCTCTGTGAGATCAAATTATAGTACATTAATATAATTTTATATATTTTCTGCATGTATGAGAAGTAACAGACTATTTACTGTTTCCCACTGGATAGACTAACTTCCCTTGTGAGACACAAATACCAGCTTAGAACAATCCTAAGGAGCTCAAAAGGGCCTCATTTCAAGCTCAATATTTATAGGGTCACAAGATGACTGAATTGGGTCAGTATTTTTCCATGATAGCCACAATTTGAGTCAGGTAACTTTGGCAACTTTCAGAGTGGGCTTGTGATCCAAGCCACAGGGGTCTCAGGTATGTTTCCCAAGTAACAGGAGTTCCAGGTGCAGTTAGCAACTGCCTAATCACCCCAAATCACTGCACTTGCCCTAGGACAAGAAGGTACCCAATTGTTTCAACTCACTGCTCCAGTGGGCAAAGCTATGTCCTGCACCTATCTCTTATTAAAGTATTTCCTAACTCTTTTCTGGGTCAGGGCTCTCTACTCTGTGTCCATGTGTGTGTATGTGCGTCTGAATGCAGCAAATGGACTCAAGCCACAGGTCCCCGTGCAGGCTTGCACATGTGTGTGTGATTGCTAGTGAAGATGCAGACAAATGAGCTCGTGAGTAGGTAAGGGCACTTGAGAGCGGGTACGTTGAGTGGGTCTCTAAGGAAAGCTCTCAGTGTGAGAGTGCCTGTGTGTCTCATCTTCTTCTGTCCTTAAAAGAAACAAGATGCAAAGAGAGAATAAACACTCCACAGCAGATTGCTTTCACATTTAAGTGTCAACTCAAAATAGCAGTATTTGTTATTTAGAGGACATTCTCTTTATCAAAGCTGATGCATTCTCATGCATACAACTTTTTACACCTCTTTTTAATAAGTTTGCCTTCTTTAAAGAACTCCAGACTTAGTTTGTTAACAAAGGATAAGTCATTTGTGATCTTAAATTATACTCTGCAATTATTTCTAACAGGACAATTGCTAGCCCTAACATCTACATATAAAGACAGCCGTCTTGACTCTACCTGGATTTATAGCAAGGTTTCTCAGTGCTATCACATAACAAGTAATAAATTAGAGGACAAATAGAGTCCTTTTTTCTGCTACCTTCTTTCTGTCTGCATTCAGTTTCTTTACCTTACAGACCTAATGCACAGATAGACAGCACTAAATGGTTTAAGTGATCTGAGAGAAGAGCTGACTCAAATATCTTTAATACAAAGAGGAACATCCTATGCTCCACTCAAAGGTAGCCAATCTGACTGTCTCAGCCATATGAGCAGTAATTTTAAACCTATTTGGCTTTTCCAAGGGAAAACAACCTCATGTTTAGCATATCAGGGAATGAAGAACTGAATAGAATAAGTCAAGCAGATGTGTCGTGGTTCAGACCCAGTCAGCAATAAAGAACCATGCATCTGCTTGCTCACACCTACCCCCACTCTAGGATGAGGAGGAGAAAATCCAACTCAAGGCTCATGGGCTGAGGCAAAGACAAGAGAGGGTTCACTCACTCTGGCAAAACACTCAACTTGAGGAAAAAATAAATGTAATTGAATCAAAACAGGACAGAGAGAAGACAAAAAACAGAGCTGAAGTATCTCATCCCAACCTCTCCCTTCTTCCAGGGCCCAAAATACATTGTTGCCGATTCCTCTACCTCTACCCCCAGCAGCTCAGGGGGACACAAATGGGTTTATGGTCAGTTCATCACTCATTGTTTTCTGCCACACCTTCCTCCTCAGGGAGGATTCCTCACAGTCTTCCCCTGTGGCACCACAGAGTCTCTCTCAGGGGAAAGAGCCCTTCATGAACGTCCCTCCCACGAGGTGCAGTCCATCAGGAACAGACTGCTCCAGCATGGGCTTCCCACAGAATCATGGCCTCCTTCAGGAACAGTCATCTCCCCTGGCCTGGGGTCCTCTACAGCTATGGGACCACCTCTACTCCACCATGGTCCACAGGCTGCAGGTCCACATCTGCCCCAGCGTGCTCCTCCACAGGCTGTAGGAGGACAGCTGCCATCTCACCACGGGATGCAGGGAAACTCTGCCCAGGCACCTCTTCCCCCTCCTGCCTCACCCACCTTGGTACCTGCTCCAGCCTTCTCTCACCTCCCCCTCTCCTCTGCCCTGAGGTCTCACAGCAGCTCCTTTCCCCTTAAACACCTCCAGGGATGGTGACTCCACCACCTCCCTGGGCAGCCCGTTCCAGTGTGCAACCACTTTCCTTGATTTTATTTTCCTAATGTCCAGTCTAAACTTCCCCTGGTGCAGCCTGAGGCCCTTCCCTCTTGTTCTGTCACTAATTACCTGTGAGAAGAGACCAGCACCAGCCTCTCTGCTTTTAGGTAGTTGTAGAGACTGATGAGGTCTCCCCTCAGCCTCCTCTTCCCCAAACTAAACATTCCCAGCTCCTTCAAGCGTTGCTCATAAGATTTATTCTCTAGGCCCTTCCCCAGCTTTGCTGCCTCCTCTGTCCTCGCTCCAGCACCTCGAGATCTCTCTTGA
>NW_009951952.1:284663-335797 GCF_000747805.2 Chaetura pelagica
CCAGAAGGACAGCTGGTCCCGCCCCGCCGCCCTGCCCTGCCTCCCCTTCCCCCTGCCCTCTCGGTCTGATGCGGTCACACTCGTCAGGCGTGTTTTGGGCTCCTGCTCACGTGCGGAACACGAAGGGCGTGTGGGAAATACCAGCGTGGCCTGTGCTTGCTTGGGAGCTACCTCTGAGCAGTTGGTTCTGGGTTTGGTGTTAGGGGGAGTGTGCACTCATGGCCCTGACTGATCTGTTACTTGTTTACCCCTGCTCAGACTCGTATGGGCACCGTAGGAACGCGCTCCTGTTGCTCTGGGTTCAGAGTTCTCTGGCAGCCTCCAGAAAATGATTTTAGGCCCAGCACTAGTATAATAGAAAAGGATTTATCTCTGTTGCCTTATTTCATGCCTCAGCTTATGTCCTAGCTACACACAGCTCCACAGGCATCTCCAGCTGTTAGTACATCACTGCTATTTTATACTGCAGGTGCTTTGTCGGTATCGGCACATCTGGAATATTGATCTGCGCTTCCGTCCGGCCTTCCTGGGTGGCATAATGCATGAAACAGGTAGGCAGTGCAGGGAGGTTAGCTCCATAAGGAAATGCCTCCTTCACTGGTAGGACACTGGCAGGCAAGCTCCGAGTGGGTGCAGAGCCTGCAGAGCCAGCTTTAAACTTAAGTTTGTGCACCAATAGCAAATTAACCACAGTGGTGCTCAGTAGTGACTGAGAAATCAGCCATGAGGAATTTCATACCATTGCAACTACACAGACCCACATGGTTATACTGTTTGTGGCACATACAGTCTATGCCAAAGTTTGTCAGTTCTAAAGTAGGATCATAATCATAGGGTGGTTTGAGTTAGAAAGAACCTTACAGATCATTTAGAACCAGGCCCCACTAGATAAGGTTGCTCAGACTCCAACCAACTTGCCCTATCAGTACTTTGATATGGAATGTTTTTCTAAAAGTTTTGTGTTGAATTCAAACCTGAATTAATTTGTGGAATGCTTGTAGTTTGTAACATACATGATGGGTCCCAGTATGCCGTAAAGTAGTATTTATGGCCTTACTAGAACAAGTTAATCACTGAGTTTTATAACTCATAAATCATGACATTAAGAAGTCTCTACATTTCATTACCCATGCATTAGTAGTTGTTTAGCTTAAAAGTCTGATCGGAATCAATATAAATCCCTGATGGACATTTGTACCTTGGTTAAAACTGGTTCTGCTAACTTAAAGAATTGCTCTGTGCAAAACCAAAATAAATTATGTTTAAATCTTAGCATTATCTTTGGAAAAGCTGTGTGTGTTTCAGGAAGCCAATATGAAATTAAACTCGTCCTTACGCACATGGATGCATGAGATCTAATTTGTCCAGTTTTCTTTTGCCAAGTACTACTATAACAGAGTTTTAATATTCATAATGGAACTTCTCCCTGAAAGGTAACAAGCCCCCAGCAATGTTGCCAAAGCGTGGAGAATACATGCTGAAGGATATGAAAAGGATGGCAAAATACTACCAAGTGCCTCTAAAAGTTTCAGGAGATGACTTCAAACGTATCCTTGGTACAAGTAAGTAAGAGACTTGACTTAGCTGGTGTCTTTCAACTCTAGCACTTCTGGTTAAAGTTCTCCTTAAAGTTCTGGTTAAAAGCTCTCCTAGTGAGGTGTCAAGCTGAAGATTAATTCCCTGTCCACAGCCTCCTCCTAAGCAAGATAAATTAACCATAAAAGGAACCTCTGGAGAAATATGCTTGTGAATGACATTAGCATGGAAGATACTGTGAATCAGCATATGCTTTGCTGCTTGGGGACTGTTACTGAGAAGATCCTACTCTTAAGTAGGACTTCTACAGACCATATCTGATTCCTGATCCCATTCCTTGATCCTGTGGATCCCTGATTCCATTCCTGATCCCTTGCCTTGTTTCATCCTGTGTCTCCCACTAATACCAGGCACTCTTGGGGCCATGCGTTTCCTCACAGCCATTGATATGACACAACCACAGTACCTGGAAACTGTCTCTAGAGAGTTCTGGGCACGTTTTTGGTCACAGGTCAGTATTTGATGAAGCCAACTTCTTGATCCTTTCTCTGTCACACTTCCTGTCTCAGTGTGGAATTTGAGCATGAGAAAGGAAGTATTTTCTAATGTAAAGTCATAGCAGGAAACATGTATGTCATGGTGGTTCAGGAGCCATTAGAAGAAAAAAATTTGCTTATTGTCATCTTAACTTTCCACCTTTTAGGTATGTGTGGTGAGTCCTACGGGCTGAGTGGGTCAGTAGTTTATACAAGAAAGCACTTTGTGCATTCCTATGTTAGGTGACTTAAAACTGTCTTTGAGAAAGTTTCTCCAGCAACTAGTATTGATTTTTATTTCTGATTTCTTAGAAAAATTGCTTTCAAGTCCAGAGATGAGCTTTTGTTCTTAAGTACTGAATTACTTATTTTATTCTTTTACCAGCATGAAGATATCAGTGAGACGGACAGTATAGTGGCTGTAAGTGTTTCCTTTTTGTTGGTGCTTCTGCATCTCTGATACTACATCTTACTGGTGGCTTGCATCTGAATATACATGAAGACAGCTTAGTCAAATGGTCATTTGGAGTTTTAGAAAATTTCAGCTAGAAAAAAATGGGATTTTATTTCCTTAGCAGCTCCATTTGGAGTTTTTTCTCATCATGCTTAGAATAATATTGAGTACTAGAATATCCTTTTCTCTTAATTCATGTGGTTAGATACCCAAGATGAACAATGAATTATTTGTTAGTACTGTTTTATTAACAGTAGTGAAAGTAGAATCATAGAATTGTTTTGTTGGAAAAGTCCAACCCTTAACCTGGCACAGCCAAGTCCACCACTAAACCATGGCCATCTTCAAATCTTTTAAATACCTCCAGGGATGATGACTCCACCACTTTCCTAGGCAGCCTGTCCCAGTGCCTGATAACCCTTTTGGTGATTTTTTTTTTTTCCTAATAAGCAATGAAAGCCTTCTCTGGTGCAACTTGAGGCCATTTCTTCTTGTTCTGTCGCTTGTTACTAGGGAGAAGAGACCAGCCCCCACCTTGTTACAAGCTCCTTTCAGGTAGTTTTAGAGAGCAATGAGGTTTCCCCTCAGCCTTCTCTTCTTTAGACTAAACAGTCCCAGTTCTCTTGGCCACTTCCCATTAGGGTTGTTTCTCAGACCCTTCTCCACCTTGGTTGCCCTTGTTTGGACCTGCTCCAGCCTATATTGAGGTGCCCCAAACTGGACACACTACTCAAGGTGTGGTTTCACCAGTGCGAAGTACGGGCACCAATGCTGGCCACACTATTCCTGATGCAGGCCAGGATGCTGTTTGGCACACTATTGGCTCATGTTAAGCCAGCTGTCAGCCAGCACCCCCAGGTCCTTTTTCTCTGGGCAGCTCTCCAGCCCCTCCGCCCCACACCTGCAGCGCTGCATGGGGTCGTTGTGACCCAAGTACAGGACCAGACACTTAACCTTGTTAAACCTCATATAATGGGCCTTAGTCCATCCATCCAGCCTATTTGGATCCCTCTGTAGAGCCTTTCTACTCACTTAGGCAGATAAACACTCCTGCCCAACTAGGTGTCAATCTGCTAAGAGCTGAGGGAGCACTCAATCCCCACATCCAGATCATTGATATTAAACAGAACTGGCCTCAACACTGATCCCTGGGAAACACCACTTGTGACCTACCACCAGCTGTTTTTAACTCCCCTTAACCACGACTCTTTGGGCCCAGCCAGCCAGCTGATTTTTCACTCAGTGAAGAGTACACTGGCCTAAGCTATATGTAGCCAGTTTCTCCAGGAGAATGCTGTGAGAAAGTGCTGAAGACTTTACTGAAGTCCAGGTAGACTACACCCACAGACTTGCCCTCATCCACTAAATGGGTCACCTTGTCATAGAAGGAGATTAGGTTCATCAAGCAGAACCTGCCCTTCATGGACACATCTGCTTGTGTCTGTCTAAATTCACCCCTACAGCAAGTACTAGACCTTCCTCTTCTGTGGAAATACACCAGCTAAAGCTGAGTGAGGGGTCCCAACCCTTTCATCTGAATCTTTATCAGGGAGTTTATTTTATACATCCATTAGAAAAAAAATAATGTTATTTACTTGATACAGTCCCTTAGTATTTTTTACTTCTTTTTTTAGTCAGCAGTAACTCCATATGCTTAGTCTTTGAATCTTGCCCAAGGCCACTTAAATGCCTCTTCTGCCCTAGAATGGTAAGGACCAGATACTGCATCTCTCTGTGTAAATATTGCAGTCTGAACACCGTGGCTACCAAATGTACATAGCATTTTGTTCTGTTCCAGTGCTACACTTGTTTATCTCCCACTCAAGCAGAGTAAAAAGGAGCTAATCTCCCTGAGCTGGAAGTAGGAGAAGGCATATGAAAATGTGGATGCCAAACAAAAAAGTGATTCAGAGAAAGAAAGAAAAAATCATTAACACCTGCATGTGCAGGAATACTGATCTGTACTGATTGGCAATACTTAAAGCATTTTTAATTTAAACATTTTTTTAAAGAAAAAGAAAAAGGTCATGTCAGTCAGGTAGATACCATGGAAGTAAACATTTTTTTTGTGAGATACTTTATTATAATAGATTCTTATAACTTCAGTGTTACCTGGTAAACATTGGACCTTTACCTTTGACTTCTTTATCTCATTCCTGTGTGGCAGAGGCATGGAGAAGGCTAAAAAGAGACAGTAGTAACACTAGCAGCTGTTTAACCTCTACAAGTTACAGTCTCTTTTAGGCAGTAAATGTGGCCACATTTATCATACAAACTGCTTTTGTCTTTGCAGGCTTGTACAGTCTGATTTTCTTTTTCAGAACAACCTTTTTTCATTTCTGTAAGTTACCTGAGAAGTGACTGGATCATAGGTTAAACTTTTTTTTCCTTTTTCTTTTTCTCTGTTTATGAACTCCTGAAAATAAAAGTGCAGATTTGGGGCTTGGAAGTTTAAAATGTTCCTTCTACTTTGTATCTGAAAGTCAATAAATGATGAATGGGTTGGACATGCAGCATGACAATTGTGCCAGAAGTGCTTCAAGGGTGTTTTGTAATTTTTGGGGTAATAGACTTCAAGTGACAACACTGACCATAGTAGGAACTGGAATATTTAATATCAGAGTACTCTTAATTATATTATCTCTTCTCAGGTTGCAGGACAAGCTGGGCTGTCATCAGAGGTCACCCAGCAGCTACTTGAAATGATTTCATCCCCTGCAGTGAAGAACCGACTGAAAGAGACAACAACGGAAGCAATAAAATACGGGGTGAGATGCTCCCAATAGCATTTAGCATCACAGCTAAGCATTCCTTCCCTGCTGAGAATACTGCAGAGCAATGAAGGGGATGATTAGAAAGCACCACATAGACCATCCCTCTGAGGTGGTCTTTGCTTTCTGAACATGTGAAAGCTAACTCACTGTTGTGGGTTAGTTTATTGCATTGTCATCTGGGAAAACAAGGTTGACTCGTTCAGCTCATTCCAGCTGGACTGCAAGGATGGGGAGCTACAGGACCAGTACTAAGAGATAGTTGACATAGAACTGTGGATTTATCAGGTTGGTTTTTTTGCTCTTTCAAAAGGAACATACAGGCTCTGGAGAGTTCCCTGCTTTGTGATGGCTCCATTAGACTCAGGTTTAAGAATGAAGATGCTGAAAAAAGGGAATGAAATAAAGCCAAAGTTTTTGCTTTTTATTCGTGAAGATTGATCATATGTTAGCAAAATTTTCTCTTGTTACAACATTCTTTGTTTTCATCTATGGTGTCAATAGGCCTTTGGGATGCCTGCTGTTGTGGCACATTATAATGGGGAACCTCATCTCTTTTTTGGCTCTGATCGTGTAGAGCTGCTAGGCAGCATGATAGGTGAGTGTACCTAACGTGACTTCTGGTTTCATGCTTTCACCCTCTTTTAATAAAATATGGAATACAGTAAAATAAAACACTCCCAGTATCTTTCAAATATTAAATAATGTTGGATATACTTCTCATTGGATGAAACTGTTGATTGGAATGTATCTCAGTACAGTCAGAGTGACCAAAGATGTAGTCCTTTTCCAAACATGAAGTAATTTCAGTTCATCATTCTCTCTTGATTTGTTTCAAGGCTTTGTGCTACACATGCTATACTGCAATTACTGCTGAAACTCTTTTAGTTTTCAAAATATTCAAATTTAACCTTTTGGTACTGGGCAGTAGATCTTGGAGAAGATTAACACTATGGCTGATACTGCTTTTTTTTTTTTTTTCAGTTTAAACTTTCATTTTATACCTGTTCCATCCTAATAATAATCACATTATCACAACTCCCCAATCCATAGCATGTAAATACTTAACCACACAGCTTTATAACAGAAATTCATATGTCAATCATCCTTCTTTTAATTTTTCTATTAATAGAAAAAGAATTTTAGATTTTTAAGAGAAATGGAATAGGTTGTGGTAACTAGTAAAACTTAGTCACCTGCTTTTACATGAGGTAGGGGGCATCTGACTATTGATCTCAAGATTTGGCACCTGGGGGAGTTTGTCACTAGAAAGTTATGCACAGCTCTGATCCATTTGTTGGAAAATTTCAGCAGAAAATCTTAATTAATGTAAATTAAAATTAGTCATAGGCTTAAACAGGAGGGATTTTTTTAAGGTTTATTTTATTTTCTGGATTAGTTTCTGATTCTATAAAAATACTCTTGATGAAGATGAAAGTGAGGAAGATGAATACCCAAAACCCACTGTGATAGTAATCCTAATTGGAATGTTATGGCCTGGTTTCTAGTCTGAACTCCAAGGACTTCAATAAATATTCTCTGTTTCTCTGAGTTCCACAGCTCTTCCTTACCCCCAGCCCCTCAGAAAATGAGTCCTAAAAATAATTGGCTTCATCAGGTGGAGTGCCCCAGACCTGCAGAATCTCTCATCTGTGACAGAGGAAAATAATTTTTCTGTACAGTTTCAGTTGTGACCATTGAATGAAGGATTTTTGGAGCTGGCTGAAGCATGAAAAGCAGGAGAGAGATAAAAATAAATTTGTATACCATCCCCTTGGAAATATGAGTAGGAACAGTCATCCTACTGCAGAAATGTGACTGGACCATCACTTCTGTGTATTAAATTTAAACTTTCTCTGTTGTGCTGGTTTGTTTTGCAGGTGAAAAATGGCTGGGACCTGTTCCATCAGTTCCAAGTGCCAAGATGTGAAAAGTCCCAGGGAGGTATATAAGAGTGAAAATATGTATGAATATGATCAATCTTAAGAGATTATCTGAATGTATCCAATTTTATGAAGAGATAGTTTTCTCATCCTTAATAGCTAGCTTTACAGTTCAGTATCATCTCTAATTATGAAGAAGGGGAAGGTTTGCCAGTATTATCAGTCTGATGAGGTCTTTACCAATACGAATGTGCCTCTTTTCTTTCAACAAATTAATGATTAACATTAAAGATTGTTGTTCCTTGGACTGTGATCTCTGGATTTCTCATATCTTGCTGCTTGTCCTTTAGAAACATACAAACATACAGCCTAAGAGAAGCTGGCCACATTCTCCTTTAAGTCCAAGATACTACACAGACAATAGAAGCACAGGACAAGGTATTCACACTTCTTTTACTCTGCAGGATGGCAATTGGAGGGCACACGAGAGGAGTGGAAGAGAGGAGAGTTGAAGCCCAGAGTGAAATGTAGGGAACCAATCAGCTGTTTCAAAAGGAACTGTTCCCCTCCTGGACAGCAGTTTATACACCTTGCTTTTTAGTGACTTGACATTTGAGGACATGACCAGACACATGCTTTCTCAGACATCAGCCCCAGACCTTGCAGTATTTGTAATTAATCTTAGTTTTACAGTAATGTCTTCAGAGGACAATGGTGAATCACAGAACCCCAGGGGTTGGAAGGGACCTCAAAAGATCATCCAGTCCAACCCCCCTGCCAGAGCAGGGTCACCCAGAGCACATCACACAGGAACGTGTCCAGGTGGGTTTGAATGTCTCCAGCAAAGGAGACTCCACAGCCTCTCTGGGCAGCCTGTTCCAGTGCTCTGTCACTCACAGGAAAGACGTTTTTCCTGATACTAACATGGAACGTCCTATGCTCCAGTTTGCACCCCCTGATACTAACATGGAACATCCTACGCTCCAGTTTGCACCCATTGCCCCTTGTCCTACCACTGGACATCACTGAAAAAAGCCTGATTCTGTCCTCCTGACACTCACCCTTTACATATTTGTAAACATTGATGAGGTCGCCCATCAGTCTCCTCCAAACTAAAGAGAGCTCCTTCAGCCTTTCCTCATCAGGGAGATGTTCCACTCCCTCAGTCATCTTTGTGGCTCTGCACTGAACTCTTCCAAGCAGTTCCCTGTCCTTCTGGAACTGTGGGGCCCAGAACTGGACACAATATTCCAGGTGGGGCCTCACCAAGGCAGAATAGAGGGGCAGGAATACCATGGATGTTCAGCTGGCAGTTGAACCAGACTGTTTTGCTTCCTCAGGGGTGGCCTAATTGCTGCCTATCCAGAAGTGATTTGATTAAGGCTATGTGAGATTTCCCATCATCTAGTCTGCAGAGGGAAAAATGGAAGAACAATAAAAACCAAACCTTCATTTTTCACTCTCGCCTCTGATTACAGTAGATAGAAATTTTATACTGAAATAGTTTAAACCTAGTCCTGTATTAGCTGAACTGGAATAACACACATGAATTAATTTGATTTGTATGAGACTTGATTTCTTAGCAATTGGCTGTGATGCATTGCTGAAGGAATCAGAAGAGCTAGCAGCAGCTGGAATTCCATTTTCTGTCTCTTTCTGAACTTTAAGGTAAAGCATGTTCATGCTTGTTCACTTGAACAGCAAATCCTGGAACAAAGCATCAGAAAAAGAATCTATTCATGTTCTTACAGCTATAAGTGTGCAAGTATCATTTGTTGCCCCATCCACAATTTTTCCTTCTTAAAACTTGTTCAGCTCTTCAGGAAATACCCTATAATTTTAGAACTCCTTCCTCCTTTCCACTAATGTACCCATTAGTCTTTGGGCAAATCCAGCCTGGAACTTAAGGAAATCTTTGTGAGATATAAGAGGCTACATTGATTTGAGAGTTAGAATAACAAGGAAGTTATGTACATGGTTTCTTTGAATTCCCTGAAGCCATGTTAAACAGATTTTTTACCATTTCCCCCCAGAAATTTTCTAGTGTCCAGTTTGTTCTATCAAACTGATTCTGAGGTTGTGATAAAAACGGGATGCCTGAAATATAATTTAAAGCCAGATCACCCCAGTGACAGGAGACCACTTGCATAGGCAGTACTGTCTCAGAAATTACTAAAATGCTGTTTTGTGGAAGTAAATAAACTGGTGGAGAGAATGCAAAGAACATCTTGAAATAATCTTGTGGTGATAGACAGGGTTTCATGAAACTTAGTCTTTTTAACCAGTCTTTTTTCAGTCTTTTTGACTGAAAAAAACCCAACCTTTGTGACAGAATGTTGTTGATTTGTCACATAGACCAAATGAATTGGATCTTACAGACCGCCATATATTTTCCAAAATTATCTTAAAGGCCCTTGAAATCAATGGAAATGAAATGATCAAAGCCTTAGGTACTAAAACAGTACTTGAAAACTACTGAGATAAGGAAAATCCAAACTTGGGATTTTCCTTACATTGCTTATTGCCTGAAATAGCCACTAGTAAGTGGTCACATCCTTTGCATTTATATCATATTGTTTCAATTCTGGCTGTATACCTATTTTGAGAAAAAAAACTAAAATGCTTGTTTGGGAAGCAGAGCTTTGAAGAGGTTCTGCCTCTTGTTTAGGCAACTTCCTGTGTTGCAGAGACCTGGTGGAGAGCACAAGCTAAAACCGGTGAATTCCCCAGCGGCACAACTGGCTGGCAGCCATGCTATCATTCACAGTACTTATCTTAGGCACAGCCTGCATTTAAGTAGTCTCAGTGCTGAGTGCCAGCTTCTCTAGCTGGCTTCCCTTTCTGGTGTGCTTTCTGTAAATGTCACTGTTGCGACACCAGTGGCCACCACCGCATGGAGCTGAACTGCTGATCTGACTTCCCGGGATCCCACCAGGTGGCAGGGCAACTGAAAGCTGAGCATTACTTGAAAAAACATTGAGGATTTTTAAAACTGTCGTGTCTTTTTCCAGGCCTGGGGGTAGATGCTAAGCACTAACAAGAACTGCCAGTTATTTAGGAATAGCTAGAAGATTTTTTTCTTCCATAAAGATGACGCTGCTTCTACTTAGCTACACACCAAACTAGTTCCTGGGAGCCTGACATCTACATCACTTTTAAGGTAGCGTGCTATTTGGTGTCAAGCCAGAAGATACTGGGTAAGGAGAGTGACTTTGAACTGAAGGAGAAACTCTTAAGATGCAGGCAAAACTGGACTATGAACTCCAGGGAATAACCCTGCAGTTGTGTTCCCCTTTGCTTTATTATAGACTTCTCACCAGGAGGTCCAGCCCCACTTCCCATTTCTGGAAAATTTATGAAGCAGGCATGGAGAAGTAAGTCCCACCAATATTAGGCTGAAAGCAAACAAGCATAGAGATAGGCACGAAGTCACAAGATGAGGAAAAAAAAAAAGTGGTTCAGTAAAATAAAGAAACCATAGGAAGCAGAGGGCAGGTGCAGAGAAAGCCAGGTGGCATCTGAGCAAAGGAAACTGAATAATGAAAGAAAAGAAGAAAACAAAACTGAGCTTTGATTAGGGCAAAGAGAAGCATCTCACTGGGAAATGCAGTTCCCTGAGAGGGGGCAGGCAACCAAGAAAGGCAGATTTTATGTAGATAAAACAGGCCAGTGGCTATGGAAGATCATCTGGGGAAGAAGGTAGAGGATCAGCTGTATTCACTGTGAAGCTGTACAGTATCTACTGCCATCTTTCAGTGAGGCCAGATGGCCCAGGGGCCTGCCTTCAGTGACCTTGCACACAGCACAAAACAGAGGCCTGCAGAACAAGGCAGTTCTCTAATCCTATTGCCCTTTCTTGTCTTTTCAAGCCTCAGCAAGCAAAGCCTCCTAAATGAAGTCTCTTTTCTCCCAGCCTTACCTCTGTGAAAGCGAGAAGGAAACATACTCTTAAAGCACTTACTGGATTATGGTGCTGAGCATCTGCTTTGCTGCCTTTTCCTTTTCCAGTGGAGCCAGCTACACTGCTGAAAGGAAGCAACCTGCTTCCTAGAAGGGAACCAAGCACAGAACAATAAAGAAATAATCAAAAGATCTCCCAGAAGCTGCACACACAGCTCTTTTCACCCCAGACTTCACAGATAAGAGTGAAAAGAATGGATCTATACCCTACTTGACTAAGGTTACCATGACCTACCTCCCATTCTAGCTAAAAAAAAAAAAAAGGAAAGTGCTACTTGGCTTTCATTTCATTAAAAAAGCTACTGAATTTGACGACTAATTCCACCTGTGTTTCAGCAGTTTTGCAAAGGCAGACAATCCCTTTTGCCAGTTTCATGATGTAACTTAAAACTCTGAGGTTTAAAAATGAAACTGGTAAATCACTGCCATTTATTTCTGAACTGTGGCTTTAAACAACATGAGTTTGCAATACTAGGGCTCTTCCCCATTTTGTTTATATCCCAGCTCCAGTACTTTGAAATTGAATTATGATGTATGTTTGTAGGTAGTGACTAAAAGACCAAGCAACTGAAAGAAAAACACATCTAAAACAACTATGTATATTAAGTAACCTAGAAGTGTCTTAAAGAAAGTTTTAAGGACAGTTATAGTTCAATTTATATCCTGGCCTTGAGGCTAAGGGGGAAGTCACCTCTGCCTCATGTGATATGCACTGGTATATGAGACATTTTGGTGCTTTAAAGCCAACTCAGAAAATAGGAGCTTTGGCAATGGTAGTTGTCTATGTTTTTATCTAGCTCTGGTAGCATAATGACCATAGAGTGCTGCCATGTATTTTTTTATTTTCTGTAGCTTTGCTCTCACAATCTAAGTGACAATTGGAGTATCCAAGAATGTGTAAATGGGTTAGGAATTCTAGAATCATTCAGAATAAGGGGCATCCAAAATGTTCAGTCTGATTGTACACAGTACATTAATGTTTTACACCCAGATGCCTCTCTGTGCTAAGGTGTTTTCTTTGATTTTAGTTACGCTTAACTCTGGTATTTCTTCAGTTAACCAGGCATGGTTGGTTATGGATAATTACAGATCTTCCCTGTTGCATAGATAACCCAAATTACCAATGTTCATTTAAATGTAATTTTGTCTAGGAACATTATCTTGTATTGCCACTCTTGATCTCTTGTTAATTAGTCTTCTGTCAGGCCTGGCTATAATACATGAATAGAAAACTTTTAAGTATTCACAAAAATCAAAATAAATATATCATCCCTGTTTTTTTCCTAATTTTTTAGCACGAACTGCTCTTAATCATATCCTTTTTCTAGCTCAAGAACTGTCAGAATTTCTGGAAAATAACATTTCAAAACCTTTGAAATTCCTGAGAATAAGATTTCACTTCATGCTTAGAAAATACAGGATCAACTCTACTGCCTCATGTAACTCACACACAGACATAACACTTAATTCCTTCTTCTCTACCCATTTATATATTACCACAAACACATTCTAAATGGCGTGGATGGTTCCATGATCAAGCTTTCTTACTGCAATCAGCAATGGCACTCAACAGTGAATCTCTAGTCTCCTGATTAGGTAAACTGGTTTCAACTAGTCAGAAAAGTATCCACTATGTTTATCCCTTTTAACTATGGCTCTCTTGGCATAAATCAGAAGTCCATATACAAACCTGCATTCTTGTTGGTGAACCTTTGTATAATTATTTAAAAAAATAAATCTCTGCACTGAAGATGCAAGAGTAAATATGGTATAGCATTATACATTAATGATGTGTATATCTGTGAGACAGTAAGGAGTCAGCAGATAGGGAAACTACCTGGAATGAGTAGCAGAGGCCACTGGAAAGCATCCCTACTTCCAATATCCATAACAAAAGGGGAACAGCTATACTGAATAACGTAGCACTCTCCTACTGGAGATAATATTGAGTCAGCAGCTTTTCCCTAACAAGGAAAGCTGGGAGTTCAGAACAAGCTGGGCCTGTACTATAAATCTAGCACTTGGATATGATTCTGAACTTTTGTAGCTCAGCTACAGCACTAGGTTCCAGTGGGATTTTCTGGCAAGAAAAAGAATACGAGAATAAAATTTTGCACAATTGAGTAGATGGGTAAAAGGACAGAGAACCCGATCACTTCCAAGGGGCTTTATATGGTGCAGGTAGATGGGAGTGTGAAGTGGATTCGTGGAAAGATCACACTTGGAATAAGCTACAGGCCATGGCAGGGGAGGCATAACAGCACTGTTGAAAACAACACTTTATTATGTCTGTGCCTGGGAGCACTCTTGGAAAAATGAGAGGGGAACCAAGATCAAAAAGGAAATGTTTCTTTTACTTGATGACAGTAGACAATTTCTGACACTCAAGCAAAACAAATCAGTTTGCATTTACAATAATTTTCTGCTCCCATTACTATTTCTCATCACAAATAAACACAAGCTGTTCATTCACTTTTGACAGGAAATCACATTTCACACCTGCTTTGTCTCAGTGCAGTGCCACAAAGGCAACAGGAGTGAATAAGGCTCAAATATTTGTGAGGGGAGCTGTGGCCCGATCAGAATAATCACAGACCTGTGGAAAAGATAGTCTGGACAATGCTATGGTGATACAGTGAAAACCCTCACACCATGAGGCACAACTACATGGTGTTGGGCCTCCTGGCCTTACAGTATTTATTTATCACTCTTGCACTGAGCTGATGACACTGAACTCTCTTCCTAGCCTTCAAAACAAGGATCTACATCAGCTCATTCTCAACTTCTGCCTCTTAATAGCTCTTCATTAGTTACCTTCTGCTGTAAAGGTTCCTGACATGCTGCTTTTTCATGTCACCCCATTCAACATCTTTATGTCTCTCCCCCAGGACAGGCAAGCTCTGTTTATAGCACCTCACTTCCTAATTATGGAATATGGCATGGCTCTTTTCTTCCTCTGCATAACCAATAACTCCACTGACTTTTCCTGTTCTTCCAGCATTTAAATACCAGCCCTTTAGGTTTTGTCATACCTCAAAGCATACAAACATTCATGCTTGTTTGAACAACTCAAAGAGTTGTTCTGCAGAAGCAGAGAAATCTTACAGAACCTCTAAGAACAGAGGTCTCTGCAGAACATCTCACAGTTTTGCATCTTTATTGCTGTTGCTAAGATACAGGCAATTTTAAGCAAGGATCTGATGGCCAGTCTTTATATCTCAGACAGGGCTGCTCCAGATACTGAGACCTAACTCTGTCTTCAAAGAAAATAGGCTCCACTTTCTGACCCTTGTAATCTTTTTCAAAAATCCCTTTTCACACAATTCCTATAAAGAGTTCACTGCTCCTTCCAACCAGCTCTCTTCCTTGCCATTCATGTAATCTCTAGTACCTCTTACCATCTCAACCTGCTCCTATTCCAGAATCTCTTAGAGACAAATGTTAAATTTTGCCTTCCACAGTCTCCAGTGACTTTCCAGTCTCCAAAGCTTAGTCCTTTCAATCACGATTTCCCAAAACTTACTCATCCCCTTCAGCCTTGTTCCTAGAAACAGACTGAAACAGATATAAATTTTCCATAATTGTAGCTTTAGACTGATGTTCAACAAGAAATGCTTCCATTCAATCCAGTTCATTTTAACAAAGTGAAACACAACTGCAAACAGGGCCTGAGATCAGGGGAGCTAACAGGGCACCTCAACAACAGATACTTCTCATATGCTTCTAGAAGCACAGAGGATATTTTCTTTTTTTCTTTCTTTTTTACCTGGCAAGCTGGAAGTACTGAGTGTGCAGTCACTGTCATCCAGCCACATACTCTGAACCACTGAATCCTGTTTTGGAAGGCCCTTGAGAGAGCACATCAGCTCCTGGGGAGGGCAAAGAAGAGGTGTTTTAATAATGCACTTGGTAAAATCAGGGATTGTAGCCTCTGTTTGTTAAAGATCATACACCTACCCTGTCATTCTCCTCTTCCTCAGATGTTTCATTTTCCCTCAAACCACTACAACAACTGCTTACACTGGATGAAGAATATGAGAATGGCTGCATCACACATTAACCTGAGGTCTGACTCCTGATAATTCTGTGAAATGCAAGCATTCAACATCATCATGCTTTTATTACACGTTTGCAAGTTTTGTGACATAGCTTTATTACATAGCAGTCAGAAAGCAGAGTGAGTCAAACCACCTGTATTTAAGCACTGTTTACTTCTTGACATTCATTAAAATAAACAGATGCCTTCGTTTTGGAGATCTGAGATTTTAGGAGCCTACATAAAACACTATGAGGTGTTAAACTGAGTATAAGGGGAAGGCACTACCCAGCCTAGGCCACCCATTACCCCAGCCACTCTCATCATGTTTGGTCTTATGGGAAATTCCAGCCAGTACAAGGGACTATAAAAGCATATTTTTTCATGTCATAGAGCTTATAAACTGTTGCCACTGTGTTTCTGGAGAGTTGTAACAGGAGGAGTCAGAAAAGCATATAGACATTAACCAGCATTATAGAATAGTTAACTAAGAAAGTTTAACGAAGCAATAGGGAGGTTGTCTCAGTGCCCAACTATTGAGGACCAAGTGCCAAGTTCTTGCATGGGTATGTCAGAATCCTCCCACTTACAGACAGGAACACACCTAGGTCTGGATACCCATTCTGGTGATTTTGTATGTGCCATTAGACTGGCTCCAGTAGGTCCATCCCTCTAGACTTGTAGTTCCCACAGGATCATTAAAAACAGAACATTCAAAGCAAACTGTACTGGGCCACTGGACCACCAGTGGACCACTCTCTGAAATGTTACAGACATTGGGGTAGCCTGGTGCATGTTTCATATCTGCCAAGACCCGTAAGGTCAGCTTCTTCCAGCTCAGAATTTGAGATCCACTGCTTGCAGTCATCTAGGAGAAAGAACAGTCCATGAGGCTGATGTGCTTACATAGTGGAAGGTGTGCTGTGCATGTAAGGCTAACATTTATGTTGAAATACTGCCTGCACAGGAGACCAGCTAGTAAGAGAGAGATGAAGTGCTTAATAATGTTAAGAAAACCTAAAAAACTAAGAAAGGCAAGAAAGAGAGGACATCTTTAACATACTAAATATATTTATTCCTTCAGAAACACTGCAAAATGTGGCCAGTCTTGGCCTACAAGCAGTAATGAAACCTAAAATCCCAGGCACATTACATGTCAGCATGCAACAGGGAGAACAGTGAAGATAGGACCAACGTAGGCCAAGATATTCCTCAAGAGATAAGAAATATCATTTGGAGGAAAAGAATGCAAACATGCTTCTCCCTTGGCAGAGCAAACCAATAAGCTGGATCCAAGTGAGCTGGGACCTAGATTTCCACAAAATGTCTCCTTCTCAGCATCCTTCCTCAGCAAGTTTCTCCATCCTCATTCTTTGCACTGCACTTCCTGACCTATGTCATCCAAAGGCACTAGAGATAGAGATGGAAATGTGTTCTTCTCTTGCCTTCTGTGCTCCAAGCTGTTCTCTTCTCACTCATCTGAGGGGAGAGGAAGAGAAGGAGGCACACTCCAGGTGGCCTCCTTCCCCACCTCAGTAGAGGCTGGTTCAGTGGCTGCTGACTGGGCAATGGGAAGGACATAGAGCTAAAATGCTCCAATAGGAGCTATCTGTCCATCTCCCTTTCCAAGGATTCCTGCTCCAGGAACTGCCAGGGGAGCGTTACTTGGTGCCACTTGGTCTCTCCACAGTCCTTGAGGTCCTCTAAGTTCATGCTCCTCTTAGCCAGGATTCTCACTTCACCCCAAAAGTCTTGCCAGTATCGTCAGTGAGATAACCAATGACTGAGTAGCACCCGGTCCATTCCTGATTGGCTTGATGTCCCCACTCAGATGTGTCTGAGGAGGGAAAACACACAAAAAACCTATGTACTTTTCCTAGGATTTGGACATACACAGTATAGTGCTTGAATTTCCAGATGCAACCCAGAAAGGCTTCTGATCCTGAGAACTTTTGCTACCTTGTTACTCAGGCTGGGATCATTCTTCTGAGCCTGTCCCTTGGGAAGATGGATTATTTGGAAGGCTACCTGGACAGTAGAGCAGAAAAAACTAAGGACATTTGTCCCTGAATGTGGGAGAGAAGACACTGTTAGCTCAAGTGAACAATGCAGTTGCATTAATTGCAGGCTGATCACTACAGAAGGGCATGTTGGAAATCAGTGTGCAAGGACAGAAATTAAATGCTGGTTTGTCTCTACTATAAAATAATTTATCTATTCTTTATGCAGTCCCTTTGCATTTATTTCTAGGTTGATTTTAGTAGAACATAGATGAAGAGTTTGATCATTCAGGTCTGGAATCTGAAATGGTTATTTAAGACCAGCAGCAACATGCTAGACATTTTTGCAACAGAAAAATTTCCTGTGATTCTACTCCCTTGGGAGAAACAGGAGGATATTGATGACATACTACCAGAGAGAACATTTTTAATATAGGCTGTGTAAATTACTCTAAAACCACCTAGAACTCTTTTTGCATTAGAAATACACCTGTATCATGATCCTGACTTCTGGTTCCTCAATTAATGAACAATAAATAGACTATTTCCATAAAATTGCTCTCCTATCCCAGTCCTGCAATACTCTGCTAATACTATCTTGGTGAAAATGGTGTGTTTACATGGTGGAATTACATGTCCTTGATTCCCTGTCGCAGATACGATGCAGAAAGTATGACTGCACATGGGCTGATCCCTTACTCTGAAATCCCAACTCTAACTCTGGCTACACACCAATTGTGCAAAGCTCCATGCTACATCCCACCGCCCAGGAATGGGCTAAGCCACTACAACTGTGAAGAGATGTTTTCTGATGATCACACAAGTGATTTTGGGTCCATGACTGGAAAAAGATGCATAGAGAGAATCCTGGGGACAGAAGAAGACTGACTGCCAAATCATACAGCTCATGCCTCGTGTGTAAGCAATGCTCATACAAGCACTGTCAGTGGGATTTCACTATGCTATGCCTGCTCTCTGAAAATATGTGATACTAACTGGAAACAGCCATTGAAGCTGGCTCATCCACCTGGAAAATGGGTGTTGGGAAGTAGGGGGAAGCCTGCAGTCAAATACTTTTTTTTTTTTTTTTTTTCCCCAGGACATACACACATTCTACAGTAGGATAATCAGAACTAGCTTAGCTATGAGATGTTTCCTTACTATGCAGAATTCTTGCCAATTATGCAACGTTACTTCAGCTGCCTAATCAGACAAGGAGTCCCTCACACAAATCTAGCCAGGAAATTCTAGTTCACTAACAAAGTCCCAGGCAGGATGAGGAAGGGGAGGTGGAATGATGTAGTAATGCCAGATAGTGGGTTGCTGACCAATCGGTGGTTCCATGTTCTGTACTCCCTTGTCCTTGGCTGCCACAGCTAGCATTGTAAATGGTCTGTACTTCCTACCTGTGCCCCCATCCTCCTCATCACCAAAAGTTTGGACACCCACCCAACCCAAAAACTAGTATCACAAAAACATACCTACCAGAACTCTGCACCTTGACTGTGACAAAGTTCTGGGTAGTCCTCCAGAATACAGTTAGGTAGCTGAACTACTGCAAATAGTCACCAGCCTGTAATTCTTAGGAAGCATTTGGTTTAATTGGAAGGAAGGCACTTCCTTGTCTGATTTGGCACCTGGAGCAACTACAACAGCAGGGGCTGTAGCTCTAGGGCACCTCCTGGAATTTTCTTAGAGCAGCCCCAGTTCTGAGAAAGGTACATGTCCTACTACAAAGTTCTCAGAGCCTTTTTTGGTATAGGTCGTACCCAAGTTCTCATGAAAAAAAAAACATCAAGGGTGGCAAACTGTTCCAGAAATTCAGCTGTAGCCCTGGATTTACAGACAGGCTGCTCTGGAATCTTGGACATGTAAATGTGTGGTTTCTGTGAAGTCCTGAATTATTCTAGATAGGATCACATAACAGCATAATACATCTTGGCAACAGCAAAGCTGCACTACCATGAAAGTGCTTTCTTCCAGTTGTTGACCACTAGAAACTGTAGAACTATTTTGCAGACCACTGCATGTAGTGTTTTGCAAAACACTGTATAATATGATGTGCTTTAGCAGTGGAACACAGGTACAGCACATGAGACCCTGCTGTAACACTTTGAGAGGATTGGAGACAGTTCTCATTGGTTGGGAGCAGCCACATGAATCCTGCTTAATGGGGCAGAACTTGAGTATAACCCAACATATCCTTGTTCATTCTTCTCCATGAAGCTCCAAAATCACTCCAGAGCAAACTATAGAGGAATATATAGAGAGGAACATATGCATGAGTAAGCATGGATAATTGGACAGCTAGGGCTATGTGTATCCTGTTGGATGCAAGCTAACAATACAGTAAAGATACAGTAAAAAATCTTCTTTAAGTGGTCCAATCTTTTTTCACTGGCTGTTTAAAGAAGCTGAGTTCCTTACTGACATGCTCTGAATTACTGTGCCATGGCCAGACATTTAACTTTTCAGATGCTGCAATGCCTGATGTGGACAATCTTAGTAATGCCTCCAACAGAGCAAGACACACCACCATACTTAAGCCAATACCAGACACAGCGAGCATCTCTTAAATATTAAAATAATTTTCAACTCACTTGCTCTTCCTGCTGGGAAACTCTGGGGAGCTAGGACTAGATGATCCATCAGACTTCAGGTCAAACAAAGTTCCTGGACTGTCCAGCACCCTCTGTATCCTCTCTGCAGTGTCTCTTCGGAGACAAAAGAGAAACACGCTATGCCCTGGAGCCAGAGTTAACCACTATCTATTCTAACACCTCATTATAAGCCACAATACAAAGGTGGAACTCTTCTGTGCACATGAAAGGCAAGCAAATACAGTGTGTTGGAAAGGGCAGACTCCTTGGATGCATTGAATGCAATATATTCAAAATGGTCAACTTTAAGCTCCTTTTGAATTGATAGAAAAGACTAAATTAACTTCAGTACTCTCCTTTAACTCTTCAACTTTTCCTTCCACATTCCCCATTCCATTGGTCTAAGAAGCTTTAGAGATTAGAGAGCTTATATATTTATTGTATACAGAAGAAGGATTCAGCAAATTTCCCTGTTTCAGGATGGTTACAGTAGTTTTGCTGCCACTAGTACTTGTTAAGATACTTCTGAAGAAAGCTTTCTATGTGAGTTTGAGAAGTGGAGTATGTTTCATTAAGGACTGGAAAACTCACATTTTTGTTGTTTGGTTTTTTTTTTCCCTCTGCAGAGGGATCCAAACAGGATCGACGGACCAAGGCCTGCTGTATCATCTTAAAGAAGAACGAGTCTCACGTCCTGCACTTGGGTCAAAATAACCTCGTACAGCACTACAGGCTTGGGGAAGAGTGGCTAAAGAGCTGCCCAGAGGAAAAGGACTTGGGGGTGCTGCCTGACAGCCAGCTTAACAGCTAGCAGGGTGCCCAGGTGGCCAAAGCAGCCAGTGGCATCCTGGCTTTTGTATTAGAAATAGTGTGGCCAGCAGGAGAAGGGAAGGGATTGGTGCCCTGTACTGTGAAACCACATCTTGAGTAGTGTGTCCAGTTTGGGGCATCTCAATACAGGCCGGAGTGGGTCCAAACAAGGGCAACTAAGGTGGAGAAAAGTCTGAGAAATGACCCTAATGAGGAGGGCTAAAAGAACTGGGAGTGTTTAGTCTAAAGAAGAGAAGGCTGAAGGGAAACCTCACTGCTCTCTAAAACTACCTGAAAGGAGCTTTTAACAAGGCGGGGGTTGGTCTCTTCTCCCTAGTAACAAACAACAGGATGAGGAAATGGCTTCAAGTTATATTAGTGGAGGTTTAGGTTAGATGTTAGGAAAAACTTATTTACAGAAGGGGTTATTAAGCACTGGAATGGGCTACCTAGGGAAGTGTGTGAATCACCATCCCTGAATGTGTTTAGATACAGTGCTTAGGGACATGGTTTAGCAGTGGGCTGGTAGAGCCATGTTAGTAAAATGAGGAAATGAGGGTAAAGGTTGGACTGTATGATCTCACAGGTCTTTTCCAACCTGAACGATTCTATGACTCCATTATTCTGTGATTCAAGAATCACAAAAGTCTTTCACAAAACACAAGGTTCACTGTTCCTCGTATCTCAGGTTGCAAAATGAAAACTAAATACACCGAATAGCTTACTAATTCCCTCCCAGGAAAGAGCAGGAACAAAACAAATAAGTAGTGAAGGATATTGTACACAGAGTAATGGATTGAGTGGCACAGCTACATAGGATACAGTGAGGAGCTGTGGCTACTGTGTTGGCTTAGACTGGTACAGGAAAGCTGTCTCAGACAATTTCATTTTTCTCAAATAAAGTTCTATACTATTTTATTCAGATTAAGTCATAGGCTCCTCATTAAAGAAAGGTCCAAAAAGAATAACTGGAAAGAAGGGTCAATGTAGTAATTATTCCTGTTGTGAAATCACTAGTTTCCACATTAAAGATGTCTTTTCCCCATTACACTGAGTCTTTAAACTATTTTCTGGAATTCTTGCAACTGGGAAAACTGTACTGACTGACTCTTGAGACCCTATACAATCTTCAAAGAAATGTCTCAGCTAAAGCTGAAACAAACGTATTGATCTAACTGAATAACCTCACATGACCAGTAGACAACCTTTGAATGGTTCTAATTTGCCAAATATGTCAAATCACTCCTTGAAGCTGTATACTACCCCTTAATTGTAATTATTTCTCATACCACCTAACTTAAACAATACTAATTTTTACTTAAAGTTTTTGGGGTTTTTTAAGTCAGAATTTTTGTCTAATTGAGCTTTTTAACATGAAAGCAAATAAACAGATGATCAAGTACCCAACCCCCTCTCCCAAGTAAAAGCCTTTCAGCTGACTCTTATCTAAAGTGGTGAATACAGACCAGGAGATCCAAGAATCCTGGATCATACTGCACAACATTAAGAGTGATCTTGCTGTGTTCCTCCCTTTTTCCTCAAATACTGATTCTTCCCATTTCCAAATGTCTTTTTTTGTTTTGTATGTTATTGTCACTTGTCAGTTTCTCCAATAAACAGGTTTTTCTCCCCTTTCCAACCACTTCCATTTCAGTTGTCATTCATGTTGACTCCTGTTCTACCTCCCTTTTCTCAGCTCTTCCTGTTTTCTTCCTCTCTGTCTCATCTTCACTTGGCTCTTACCTTTTCTCCTCCTGTATGTTCTCAATGCCAATGGCACTGCTCCGTCGCCCATGGAAGCGGCTGCCTCGAGTACGTGATGGGCTCCTGCCAGGCAAGGCAAAAGACTAGAAAAAAGGAAAGTGTGACAGAAAGCAGGGAGAGGAACAAGACAGGAAAAATCTGTAGAGAACTGGAAGCACTGGAGAGGGAGTTTGCAACATAGATCCAGATCCTCTACTCTGCAAAACAATAGCAGGGAGCAGCTTCACCAGTGCAAGAAGGAGTCCTTTCTGTCTGTGAGAAAGAGAAGCTAGGGCTTACAAAGGGTGGATGAGAAGGAGACAAAGATATAGGAACAAACAGCATACAAAGAATGAAGCTCAGGAAGGGAGGTATCCCCACATGATGACAGAAGGAGAGGCAGAATCAGAAAGGTAGAGAAAACTGGAAGTTAAAGGAAAGAAGGAGACAGCCAGCCAAGACATTAGTCTGCTGTAACTTGTTTGTGCTGACATAAAGAATGCATACAACTGGGTAAACTGCCACCAAGAATTTCCACACTGAAAGGCACTTTCTTGGCTTACTCAAGAGATGTTTTTTTTATAGTCTGCCTCTATTGACATCAATAGTGCAGAGACCACAACCAGCTGGATGAACTCTGGCCGGGTTAAACATATTTCCAATATCAGAAACATGGATCCTTTTCTGGAATTTATCGTTGTTATACCGATCATGTATTTTTAACATCCCTATAAAAGAAGAAAATCTTTTATAGTGACTAGAAGTATTCACTCTTTTTCTCACCTTTCTCAGCTTTATTAGTTCTGCTGTTTGTTGCCAACATGCAAATTCTATTTATAGCAAAACGGCACCTTGAACAAACATTGTGTACTTGTTTGCATTACAGAAAAATAAGCTGATTGGTGAAATTGAAGAAAATGGAACACATCTAGTGTTCTTAGGTTCTCACTTCTTGCCATATAGTACCATTCTGTTCCAACCACACTGCATGCATTTTTTAAGGTATGAACCATACAGGATCTAGTCAAAGATAGCAGAGATAAATGTGTGGAGTCACGTTTATCTTTCTTCTCCTAGTTCTGGGCCCATCTCAGCTGCAGTTTACAGATGAACTGGGGCTAGAGATAGGCACAGACAAAACAGACTGCAACACACAGTTGCATACTGAATCATGGAATGGTTTGGGTTGGAAGGGACCTTAAAGATCATCTAGTCCCAACCCTCCTGTGTGGGCAGAGGCGCCTTCTACATGCTGTCACCACTTGTGAAATGGGATGATACGACAAGAAGAGATTCACAGAAGGACAAAAAGACAGACTAACAGGGAAAGAAAACATAGGGGTGGGTCACACAGGGTTTCTTCTGGCAGCCCACCCAAACCCCTTACCGCAGCGATGGCCTTGGGGCCCTCGGCGACGCTCTGGCTGAGGGCAAGGCTGGCTGCAGCCAGGCGGCTGGGCAAGGCGGGCGGCTGCTGCTTTCTCATGGATATCCCCATGGTATCCAGGCTCTGGCTGCGGCCTCTGATCACCCGCTGGACAGGAGGGAGGCAGGGAAACAGACAAAGACAGATACACGTATGGACATGCACACAGTAGGGCAGTATGAGAAGCACCACAGATTGGGTGGAAAGGTGTGACAGACCAACACCAGCACCAGAGAAATCCTAACTCCTTACGAGGCTGCATCTTAGGTATTACCCATTTTTGGTCTTAGCTGATTCATGGACCTCGTTGCTACTGCAGAACTCTTTCTCAAGTATATTTCTCTACTTCCACCTCCCTTGTCCTGTTGCAATGTACCTAGCCTTTTCCAAATGTCATCTGTGCACATGACATGCAAATCAGACTGCTAGAAGTCAGAAAAGGATATTTTTGGATAATTAGTGGATGGGTATGAAATGCATGGTTAGCAGCAAAGGCATGATTGATTGCTTGTACATAAAAATACACCTCAACAAAGCATCCCAGCTCTGATCAAAACCTACAGATATAGCTACCAAACTCATGAATACATGTGAATATTATTAGCTTCACAGCCCTTAATTACTCTAAACAGCCCACTATACATAGCAGGTGGAGGTGATCTGAAGAAATGCTATCTATAATATATCTTTCTGTCCAGTATAATATGCTTTCTGTCCAGAGAGATAACATACACAAAAGAACTGGTGAGGCACTTCCTGCGGAAGTGGGAAACGGGAAGCAGATAGGAAAGTTTTATAAAATTCTGTCTATATAAGCTGCTCAAAACTCAGTTTGCCTGTTTGTACAAAACCTTTGCTTTCTCATATCATCTTGATCACTTTTAAAAGTAAGTTGTGTCACCTGGTCCTGATTTATTAAAAAAAAAAAAGTTTCACCACTGAACAAAGATAAACTACCTCTGGCTTTTAGAAGCCAAGCATCACTTTTTCTAGACAGTACATTCCTAGGTATCTTTGAAACTCTCTTACAATGGCTCTTGCAACTCTTTCAGTTACAATGAAAATTAATTTGAAGAGATCTGCTGTAGGAACTGAGAGCTGCTTGTTACTAGGGATTGCAATTCCTCTTGCAAACACTCACTACTTTTTCTGTGAGTCATGGAGTGAAACCCCATCTGACACTAGACACCAGCATGAAGCATATAGAGTTTGACTTTTCAGGGATAGAATGGAATTCCACCCTGCACCATGCTGTAGCTCCCCAGAAATGAGCACAGGAAGGGGAAAAATGTCTTTTTTTGAGAGATGTGGTAAAGCACCACTGAAGGTGCTCTAAAGGAAGGCTGCTGGAAAGAGGTTTTTTTTCAGTTTCTCCCAAGCACAGGTGATCAGCAGGGTCAAAGTTCCTTGGATGGACACAAAATGAGCTTGAGAAAAGTGTGAGCACCTGGGTAAGGAATCAATCCACTATGGCCCACCTTGAAATTCTCAAGGAAGCCTCCGCTGCCGTTCTCCATCTTGTCATCCTCCCCTACAGGCAATCCCATCATACTGCGGCTGCGAAGCTGCAGCTCCTCAAAAAGGCTCTCCAAAAGGGCACTCCGGGTTCTTTCCTGCATCAACACAGAGAATGAAAACACAGCTACTAAAGGGAATGGAGAGATTTTATTCCCCCCCACACCTGTTTTTCAGTGTTTCACATCTTCCTTAAAAAAAAAAAAAATCACCATTGAAATTAATTTAAATAGTATGAAGTGATTTTATCTGTATAGTTATGTAATACATTACAGTAATACCAGCCCTTTAAAGATCTTTCTAAACCAAGATATAAAGGACATCAGCACTTGTTTTACAGGTGATGAAACAGAAACAGATTGAGGGCAGTTTCTTCTTGTTCAGGCAAGCAGCAGTCTGAAACAGAATTTTGGTATGTTGAACCAAAATCTGTGATATCCTGTAGCATGATACTGAGTTTCAGCTAATACAGGGTTTCCTCCAGGAAAAGGATCATATTCCCATCAGATTCCCAGTCTTACTTGAGGATTAGATTAGAATGTACCTGTTCATAGTCTAGCACTCCTCCTGTGACATATAAAGGAAGCATCACATAGCTTAATATCATCACATTTAATCTTTTTTAAGCAACACAAAATCAGAAGCAGAAGTAAAAAAGTATACTCTATTTACTTAATCTGGCAGTATTAAAGTTTCATAATTTTCATACCATACAGTAGACCCACCTCTAATTTAGCAAATTTCTCAGCTCGATAGCAGCTGTACTCAGCATTGATGAGCTTGACCAGGAGGAATTCACGGAACTCTGCACTCTACAAGACAAGATGAAGACTAGACTGGAGAACAGAACAGTAATAAAAAGACCACATGAGAACAGCTCTGCCTTAGTGTTCCTTAGACCTGCAAAGTCATCTCACCAGACTGACAACACTGACTGAGAATACAAGGGTATGCATTGTATCCCCCCTGCCATCTAACACTGGACAAGAGAAACAAACCTTTCTAAATATGGCTGGATTTGGCAGAGGGGGTCCAAAAAAGGGGACATCATCTCTGGCTGTGACTGAAACCTGAAACAATAAAAGGGGAAAAAAATAAGTACCATAACACAAATGAGACTATCAAAGCCTTCAAATGACTGTGGTGCACCTGATCCCTCCTGTATCACTTACATATCCAAAAGAGACCTAATATGCTGTCCCAATAATCCATCTGTTTCTGAACCCAGTAAACAGATGTGCTGATTTACCTCCCAGAAATTCAGTCAGTTAGATGTGCACACAGTAAGAGCAACAAAAACACCTGAACCAATTGCTCTTTTAAAAATATTTGCAATATTTGCAATAAATATTTTTAGTCCCCAACAGTGTATTTAGAACAAAAAATTAAGATGCTTCTATTCAGCCTGCAAGATTTACATCCACTAGAAGAACCTTTGTCAATATGGTTGTATTGACCTATTTTTTTTGACAGAATCCTCAGTGGATATACACTGCACACTGAGGAGAGCATCTTGGTGACATCCCTTTTCCAAGTCACATGTGGTAAACATGAATATACTTTTCCACTAAGAGATAATGAAATCCATGCTGATTTTTTGTTGTTTTGTGGGGTTTTTTTACATGCCCCTACCTGATACACCAATGCCAAAACATGTAACTGTAATGCAGCCTGGTTTTTACATACTGCTCAGCTCTTCACAGCACTTACCTATAATTATATGCAGCTATCTTACTGGATACATACAGCACTTGATGAAAAAAATTACTGTTAAATATTCTCATGTTTGAGATGGAGGAATACCATTATTTGCCATTTCATACAACAGGAAACAACACCAGAACAACTTAACAGCAACTGCCTGAAAATAACACTACAGTGTGAATGTCATGTAGCCAGTGAGAGGCAGTTTAATGAGATGAAGAAGGAAAGGGGCCTTCGATTTAATTTGGGTTTCTCACACTGTAGGCCACCTCCCCTAATTACAAGCCCTCCTTCTCCCTTCCAAGAGAATCATAGAATATGCTGAGTTGGAAGGGACCCATCAGGATCATTGACTCCTGTCCCTGTGTAGGGCACCCCAAGAATCACACCATGGGCCTGAGAGCATCATCCAGACACTTCTTGAACTCAGGCAGGCTTGGTGCTGTGACCACTTCCCTGGGGAACTTGTTCCAGTGCTTGACGGCCCTCTAGGTGAAAAACCTTTTCCTGGTTTCCAACTTAAACCTTCCCTGATTCAGCTTCCTGCCATTTCCCCAAGTCCTGACATTGGCCACAGGAGTGAAGAGATCAGTACCTGCCTCATCTCTTCCCCTCGTGAGGAAGCCATAGACTGCAATGAGGTCACCCCTCAGCCTCCTCTTCTCTAAGGTGAATAATCCTGCTTTTCCATTTTTAATTTTCTGATTGGAAAAACTGATTCAAAGAAATAAATGCCATTAATAATTCAATTTAATGACTAGTCACTAAAGCCTAGTAAAGTAAATGGAACAACAGGCGGAAAAAAAATCTTAGGTACTAGAATACTCTGAAGGCAGAAGCAGTTAAAACCTCTTTGGAAAAGCCTTCACAGAAAAGCCTTCACAGAAAACCCTGTATTGGCTCTAGGGTCCTGACTGGGACTCTTTCTTTTTCATGAAATTAGAGAGGCAACCCCATTACACTGACAAAAAAAAATACCACTGCAGACAGGCAAAGGGTAAAAAAAATAGTAGGAAGAGACAAGACAAATGGGAAGTTTCTTCAGCTCACCATTAAAAAAAAATCTAGTAAATTTCTGTGCTCTACTAAACAGATTGCTGAAGGAGAACTGGAAACCCGTGGCCCTGACCAACATGAGGCTATTGTGTCACTACAGACCTGGCTACCCATAACATAAGGAACAATGGAAGGCAGTTGTTCCACCCCCAGCACCCTCTTTGATGGGAAGGCAGATGGGGATCCTGTCCTGTTTTTTATATCCTTGGTGTTCTCGCAGACCTCCAAGGCATAAGGACTCATCACCACCAAATTAGAATTTTGACATAATACAAGACACTGCACTGATTAAAATGTTTCTGTGATGGAAAATCCATCACAGAATGCAAGCTTCTATATATTTTCTGCTCTCTCAGCATGACTGAAAGTTGAACATAACGTTATACTGACATCTGTAGATTCATGCGACAGGCAATCTGTGTTCTAGCAGGGCTTCTTTCAGCTGGAGGGTCCTAGCAGATAGCACTTCCATGCCATCAGTTCTGGGATCCCCAAAGCAGATATAGATGGTTCAGATTCCATAGATTAGGCCAATCAGGTGTATCTAACCTGCAGTCTCATGCAGTGCAAGCTTTCAGCATTGTGCTCTTTAGCATAAGCAAGAGATATGGCTGTCAGTCAGCTGAATTAATTTTATCTGACTTAAATAATGCAGGCGAGACATCCCCCAAAATGGCATCAGTTGCTCCTCCTGGTCTTTGATGTAAACATATTTTTAAAATCTAAATTCATCCTGCTTCAATTCCCAAGCTTTAAGTTTCAGAAATTCATCAGCTACTTTGAACAGCATCCAAGTACATTCCAGATACTTGAGCAGACACTTAACAAATTGGTCAGATTATTCTTTACCCTTCTATTTGCTAGGTAGAAGCAGTAAGGAGTCCTGGATGCCTTTCAGGGAAACACTTGTGCTCCAGAATGTTAATAATGCTCGGTCTCACCCCCTTGCCCCATCCAGCTTCTCAATATCTTTATGAAAACTGGATACTCAACAAACATGAAGACAGATTGCTAAATAGTAGCAGTCACACCAAACAGAGAAGACCTCTGAAAACCTACAGAACAGACAACACCACAGTAGAAAGGAGACTCCTGGTTAGAGATCAAAGAGTGGGTAAAGGGGGAGGATAGTTGGTGGCAGCTACTGTATTTATAGGTTTACAGGTAACAGATCTGATTATTGCCCTTTACTGAAAATGCTGATCAAGTTTTCTAAGAGCAAACAGAGCTGTTAGGATGACAGCTGGCTGAACCTGTACCTCTTCCAAAGGCCCAAGAGCAGATTTCCATCTGAAGGATCAGCATCAGTAAATTAGTAGAGAGGAACCTGTTGCCTCTGTTTACCTTGTAGAAAGTGTCTCCTGTGGTGCCATGAGTGAGTTGAACTACAACATAAGCATGTAGGAAATTAGAAGCAATCATATCAGGGACAAAAGGTGTGCTTTCATCCTGGAAGATGATGGCTACTATGTCATTCCCAATGTGACGTTTCCGCTGAAGCTGGAGAGGAAAGAAATAATAAAGTGAGAAGGCAGATGAAAAAGAGTAGAACAGGACAATGAGGCCTCAAACACCAGTCTGCCTAGCACTTCCAAACCATCCATTCAACCAAACCCCTCACTACTTTCACCATTACTCCAGCTATAATTCCCAACAATAGGCAGTTAGGCATTTTCCCCCTCTAACTAGTCACTCATCAAATACCCTTCCCCTCTTAGCCACATTGTTGACTTCCTTAGTTCTCCTTACAATACCTGTTGGGAATCTCCCTCTGTGAAGGGCAGCTTTGTAGACACATGAAACATGATCTCCTTGCCCCGGAAATTTGTATAGACCGACTCAGTGCCCGTTTGACCTCTAGTGACATCCAAGCCTCCCCGGAACCTGAGCAAATCCATACCATGCCATAGGTCAGGTGGGGCAGAAATGAGAAAGTAGAGAGAGGAAATAAAGACATCAGTAACAGTAGCTTGGTATATCTATATTATCAAAGGTGATTTTTAAGAAATCACTGACAGTGGGGCACTGAGTCTTCCCAAAATAAATGCATTGACTGAAGCTGCACAATGTTTCTGCTAATGAATATACTTGCTTGCTAAGAGCTATGAGACTTAACCAGGGTTCCTCAAAGAAGCTACTTTCTTTGGCATTCTTCTGAGAAACACAATCCATATTTTAGAGCTACAGAAAGGATAGGCTGCCCCACAGAAAGAGACTGAAACAATACTGATCCCTACCATTGTGAAACAAACTTACATTCACAAAGTCAAATAAAATTATTCCTTACTGATACTGTGGATCAGACCGAGATACCAGGAGACCTTTAAACTAAAATACCAGCAGAGACCTAAGCTCCAACTGGTTCCCAGACAGGATGGTCAACACAACACATTCTGGGCTTCTCCACCTGCACTGAGATTCAGAGGACACAGCACTTTCCTAAAAGCAGGGCTCTAATAGAGCTGCAGCCTCCAAACACATGGTGTTCCCTAACTCAGTCTGGCTTTCCAGCCACACTGGGTACACACCCACGGAAATCTTGCAGCTGAATCTTGTCACCAAGGAAATCCAGAAACTCCAGGAAACCCAGACTTTCTTCTACGTTACTGAAGACTTCTTCTTCAGTTGTCTTCAAAAGGAAAGGAGAAGTCAAAAGGAGCACAAGCAGTACAAAGAACAGGCATTCATTTCTATATAGAGTTCAACCAGCTTTGTGGGCCTGCACAAACAGATCAATCAACCTAAGGCAAGCTTCTACCCTGCCTGTATTTTTCACAGGATAGTACAGACCTTGTTATATATTTAAGCTAAGAGAACTGACTCTTTGTGTTTTGCGTCAAGTCTTGTGGGGTCTGAGGGAGCTTACCTGTCCAGGTTTCTGGTAGATGACCCCGAATTTGAAGTTATTGCTTATGACGTGTTCATCAAATGCAACAATAAGCTGTGAAGCCTGAAGTAATGAAAATATAAATTATCAGTTGGATGTCATTAGACAGACCTTGATGGAAAAGGTATGGAGAGACATATCAGAATGTTATACCTTGGGGTAGAGGACAGGAAAGAAGCGTTCAACATTCACATCCTCACACAGTAGCTGTTGAGTAACAGAGAGGGGAAACAGAATTGTGATTATCACATGCCATAGCTAGCTGTGAACATGAGAGCACAGGTACAGTTTATAATTATCTGACAGGAGTCCCTTCAGGCAAAAATTCTGAGGCAATAATCAAATAGAAAGAAGAGAAGCTAAATGGAAGTATAAAAGGGAAGTATATGACAGTTCTACTGGAGAATAGTAGAAAAGAGGGAAATGGGAAGACAGAGATTAAAGTATCTTGAAGAGTGAGGCTGTAAAAGTGAACAGGCAAGCCTCACCTTTGCCATCTGGACAGCATTGGGAAACTCATTCAGACAGGAAATGGGGATCAGGTCATGTTTGGTACCAGTCCGAGTCCTGACACAAAACAAAAAAGGCTGAAGTGTGATAAAAGCAACACTGTCTCTTTAAAGAAAGCAGCCATTCTTTCAGATAATCCTTAAAGCAGTTAATTTTAGAGTTTAATTTTAAGTCTGGTGCATAAAATCACTAGAAAAAGAAGATAATTATACTTCTGATTTCTTATAACTTGTTGTGGGAAGCAGAGGAAGACAGAACTGAGAGGCTTAGTCTCTTGCTCCTTTGGATTCTTTGCTTGCTTGAAGAAATATTTCACTTCCCCCCTTAAGCTCCTCCCCCTTTTCTTCCACAGAAATATAAATGTTTAAATACAACCTATGGATACTGTAGTGTAATTGATGCATAAGAGCACACAGTGAGGGTTTGAAAGACAGCCAAAAGGCCTGCTAGAGACAGCCTAGCAAAGCAGATCTGTGCAAATTATAGGAGCTAGAAACTGGTATAGCATTTTTCCAGAAAGCTGATGAAGAAAACTTTCATTTCTCTCTCTTACATAATATATATATTGAAGGAGACGTGTCTTTTTAGAGGAGAAGAAATATCGTCAGAGTCCTCTTCAAACCATTATAAACAAACTATTGAGCAAAAGGTCTGGCATTCTAATGGAGAAGTTACTACCCTTTTGTTCTTCACTGGTCTCTTCCATGTAGGAAGCTTTCTGGGCTCAGATAAACATTCCCTGCCACAGCTCATGAATACACCCTCTCTTTCCACCTCCCAGATTATTGGGAGCCTGGGAACTCTGAACTGTTCTCTGTAAACAATGGAGGAAAACTACCAGTGATTCTTTTATAGCTGGCACAACCACTACTTTCCCTCAATCCTGGATGAGTTCTTGTCAGCAGCAACTGTATCTCAGTTGGTTCCAGTAGCATATTGCCTACTGGAAGTGCACCCAGTGCACACCCACAGTGTGGTAAAATGTTTTCTGCAGCATACCTCTCATCTATGCAAGATTCATCTCCATTCTTCCTCTAGTTCATTCAGCAGCTCCCTCTGGGTAATGGCTCTCTGTGGAAGCCCTGAAGACTATGGCACTACATAGACTGTTCTGGGAAGCTAAGGATTGTTCTAGCTCACCTTCGAGGGAGTCTTATTCTCAAGTACAAAGTCCAAAGACAAGCTAAGATGCCCTCCATCAAGGAACCAATACTCTCCTAGACAGTACTCACATGTCTCTAAGTAAACAGAAACATTTTTTTATGTAAGAACAAATGTTTTTCACACAGGAAGTATAAAGATGTGCCTGCAAACACCACTTCAGCTTCCTGAGAGAAACTCAGAAGGGAAGGCAAGAAAAGAAGGCTGAGAGGTTTCTTTGCAGTCCTCTACAGGAAAAAGACATGAGATTCATACCTGTTTCTATGCAGAGGAAGCTGAAGGTAAGATGAGAGACACAGCACAGTAACATACATTTCAAGAACATGCACTGATACCTCAGCAACAGGCGTAGATTTTCCTGTTTCTCAATCAGTTCATACTTCACAGAAAGTATCAGGTAGCCCAAGGACATGTCACTGGAGTAAAAGTTCTGGTGCTCCTGAAAACAGGACATTAAAATGCATCATTCCCAAGACACTTCCCAGAGAAGTTTACCACATTTTTGTATACAATCTGGGACTCAAGATTAGCTGATTTTTTTTCTTTAAATAGCAATGACATGCTTGAAGACATGCATATGCTGTCTCCTAGCCCTTTGGTGCATATCAGTCAAAATTCATCCACTGTCAGTTCAGTTCCTCCTCAGCTGTCCAAGATCAGAAGGGCTCCTGAGAAGAAACAGGATGAGGACATTTAGCAACACATTTTGGAGAAATGGAGTTTCTTCTAAATAAATGAGTCTCTTTCATGAATTTTCCCTTTCCATTCAGACTACGCCTGACTAAGTAGTGGTCTCCAGCACATTCAACTGGATGTGGTCATTGGAATTTTCTATACCAACAGTAATGGCAGGATCATTATATCAAATGGTTGATCTCAAAGAACACTCTCATCTCAGTGAGGATGCAGTCAGAGCACTACTCTGCAGATGGAGACTGTTCTCAGCAGTACCACCATCACTGCTTGAGTTAATGGTGTGTACCTCAAACAGAAAAAGTAATTTAGTCAAATAAAGAAGCACAATGCAAACATTTTCACAGGCTATAAACAGAAGTAGCCACACATTTCACCTGGGTATACAGCCATGTTCCCATGCCCTGGATACATCAATACATATATATCAATACATCACATTTATATAACACATATTGATATACATAACTTCTAACCTCAAAAAAATTAAAGATTTTTGACAATGAATGTGAATGGAAATCTCTAGCACAAGGAGAATACTATATAGGTGGAATCATCGAGAAATGCTTAGATTGCTCCCACTCCCACCTTCCTAATGGAAAACCAACTTCATGGCCAGTTTTTGGAGGTGGCTGCTACATAAAATCTGACCAAAGAGCTGAGGCAGGTTTCATGCTTTCAGCAAGTGGTCCAAAATGACTGGGTTTGAGGTATAAGCAGGGCAGAGAGACTCACAAGAATGTCATGCAGAGGATCCAGTTCTCTTTGGATTATATTTTATTAGATTAGTACCTAAATCTCTTCCTGCTAATGAGAACTTCCACCGAAAGGTGCAGTAGCACATTCCAGTATTTAGCCTCCAAGACAGAACAATACAGTGAGATTGGTATGGTACTTCTAAGCTAGTAACAATTGAAATTGAGGTAAGACTCCTTCTGAACAAAGCAAAATAATAATAAATAAAACAAAATAAAGAACCCCAAAACCAAAATCATCTCAGCTACCCTAAAGCAAGCATCTGCTGACTATGAAATCAATGATGTGTCCACAGAGATCTTTCAGTGCAGAACAGCTTAGGCAACAGGGAAAAAAAAATAGGGGAACAAAAATAAATCAAGGCTACATTTTGCAGACAAATCTTGGGATTTTCCAAATCCCAGATGATGTACCTCAAGGTATCCAGCTGGATTTCCTAATTGTGGTTCTGTAGGAAAAAAAGGCTTTGTCCAGGCACTGAGAAGTCAGATGCTCCCAAGAGAAAAAATGCACACACTTCATTAGGGAGCTTTATTCCCATAATTCCACTTACCAGCTTTCACGGAGAAGAGGTGCCAACTGCCATCTTGTTTGTTGTTTTATTTTCTAATGATAGTGTTGCCCATCATTGACTTTCTGGAAAGAAATTCAAGTACTCTGCATACACTTTAGTCTGTACAGATTCTGTTCTGATTCACACCAGTGTTTTTATGCTGTTTGGCTGTAGAAGTAATCTCCTCAGCCTAAATGCAGAGCGTTTGTCATGGTCAAATTAAATGAAGGAGACAGATTAAAAACCCCTTCATCTTCAAATAATGAATGGGCTGTTCTACCACCAGAATAGCAGCCATCTCAAATCAAAGACAGAGTCAGTGACAACCTGAGAAGACAACCAGGGAGCATGAAGCTAGTAACCAGGAGTGTAAGACTCAGAGGAAGTATCACAGAAAGTATTGCCTAAGTGCATCCTCATGCACGACATAGAAGTCATGAGACGGAAAAGTGTTCAGTCATATAGTCAGAACTTGCACAATTTGGAATGGGTTCTGTGAAAGGAATACTCTGGACACAGTTAATTAATAATAAGGATTAAATGGGAGAAAAGTCTTTAACTTGATTTAAAAGTTGCTAGCCTTTCAGTTCTTTTCTCAGCCTTTTGCCTAGGATAGATAGAAGGTCTGTTCTATCCCTGATGGATTGCAACCTCGCTAACCATACTGCTGAGATTGTGTTTTGCCATGGAAAAAAATCAAAACATTTTTTTGTATTAGCCACAGTTCTGACTCACTGTGAAATAAAGATACATCTAGTGAAATACTCTGATATCTATGTAGACATAGGCATCATCTTGAAGCCAGACATAAACAAAGCCCCCTCTGAAAAAAAAAAAAAAAAAAGGAATAACTAGAACTATGGTCACTACTTTGAACCTGGATGTGAAGATGAAACTATTGAACTTCTTTAAGTGTTAGACATATCACTGTCCTCACTCTTTGAAACAGAAATAAACCTCAACACTCAGAATTGCCCTGCTACTGACTTATGGGGAAAAAGTTTCACGGCTTCTGGTGCTAGCGTAGTCTACCTTCTGCTGAAACAGAACAAATTACTGGGTCCTGAAAAAGATAAGGACTAAGTAAAAAGCAGCAACCAGGCAAACAGAATGATGGGGCCTCTAGGTTAAGTGCTCAAATCAGAAGCCCAGTGTGATCTGTCACACAAGTCAACAGTAGTACATGGGGAAAAAAGCTGAAATCAAAGGAAGCCACAAAGGCTGGAAGGACAGTTTATTTCTCCTGACCATGACTTTCAGGATACTAACAGATTTTTGGATTTGAATAATAATGAAGTGCAGTATTCATTGTGGCATAATGCCAACAAAAGTAATGACAGAACAAAGGAACAGCAGACAAACCCTGAGGTTGGCTGCAGCCAAAAGTAACACTAAGCTGCAAAGACCTGAAAACAGGACACCTTCTGATAAGACTTCTGAGCCAGACCCCAGCAGGTCTGACACATTGGCATCTCAGTTGCTTTGGAGACTGGGTTATTAGCTCTGCAGCCAGAATAACAGAGCAGAGCTGCACAAAGGAGTACAGTCTTCACAGGGGAACGGGCAACAGAATTAGAGGAGGTCTTAAAATAATTTAATTCTTGTCAAAGCTACTCTGGCTGCCTAGCTTGACCCTGAATGTAAGCCTGGGGGTTTAAACTGAGATCTGAGCAACTGTATGTATGAAAAACCCTAGAATTTTCTTGCTATTACTTCCCCCCCACTGTGATTTTCATTCTCTGTGAAAACACATAGGCAACAGAAGGCAGATTCAGAATCCTCCAACATGCAACAGCTGTCCTGAAGTTAGAAATGAACCATCAAAAGGCTTTATGGTCAGTAGTGAAGATTGCAAAACTGAATGTCAACTAGAAGACCTTGAGCTGAGATGACCTATGTACAGATGCACATTTCTTCAGCCAGAGAGGCAGTTTCTGTAACATTTAAGGCAGTCTGAAAAGAAGTTCTGGTTTTCAAGTGTATCTCGTAAAAGCAATTAAGTATCTTCTGTGAGGCCAAGGGAAAAGACTAACAGAAGATGCAAGGAGTGTTGACACTTTGCTTGAGAAGTTAGAAAGCTATTAATCCATTTGCTATAAAGACATGCTCCTAGCCTCTTGGGCTATCCACTACTGAATAGCAGCAATCAGGCCAAATATGAACAAAGCAGATGAAAGTCAAAGACATCCTCTCCATGGGGCTTGGAATATTTCATCAGTTCTTTCAGCAATAAGAGCAAAGGAAGCCAGATAACACTAACAGATCTTTACAGGATTCAAAATGGGTTCAGTAGCCCATTATTTTCCTCAAAGACAACTGAAAATAAAACAAACAACTTTGAAAAAACTTGGCAACCTATGGTCATCTGGTAAAACATCGGGATTGTTTCAGCCCTGAGGAAGGAAGAAAGGCAACTTTGGTGGCCAAATGATTACATGACCTACAAAAAGAAAATGATACCTGAACATCCAAACCTATGTGATACACAGCTAATGAACTTACAGTACTGAATAGACAGCATCATTATTACAGCAAGCCTTCCTGTTGGAAAAGTGAAAGGTGTCATATGCCAGTCAGCTGATAACAAGGAGCTAGAAGCAACAGCAGAACACAGAAACACTGAGGCTTGGTTGGTACTGAAATAATACCGAATAAGTTTGTGTCCTTGCAGGCCTTGGAAAGAATTTTTTTAAAATAAAATACAAAAAATATATCTTGGGCTGATGTCAGCTTGTGATGACAGAAAAACAATAACAAGCTCCAAAACACATGTATTTGCATACCAGAGGAAAATTATCCTGAGTATGAGAAAACATGCCATCTCAGGAAGTCAGAGTGTTTACTAACATTTACATTTACATGTTTACTAAAAACACAGACTTGTAGTAATTAAACAAAATCAGAGAGACTTTAAAATAACAAAAGAGATCATTACAATAATTCTTCATAATTAAAAAGTCCTTTGACTGTTTCAAATAGTTTCCACTTCTTTGTCCTAGGTTAAGCTAGAACTTCAGAGCAATAATGTAAGATATAGGTCTTTCCACTGAGAAGACTCCACATAGTCAGTTCCTTAACATTTCACAACACTGCAGCAACAACACTTGACCAGCACAAAGGAAGGACAGTATAGTGGAGAAACACATGACCATATATGACATGAAAGCTTCTCTCATTAGCACTGCCAGCTTCAAGTGCTGGTGAAACTGCACCCTAAGGTTCTTTCACTGGCATTTCCAATGCATACTTTTATTAAAAATTTCCTGGCTTTAGGCTACTTCTCTATTATGACTTTGAATCAAAACAACATAGACATTTAGTAATTTCCATGGTATAAGACATAAGGTTTTACAGCCTTCTTCCTACAGGCAAAACGAGTCTTACTGTGTAGTCGTCATATAAAATATAGACCACAAAATAAAGAAAAGGAACTGAGCTATGGCTTGTATGTCCTAGCATTTTTTTGTGATTGTTTTATAGAATCTGCTGTAAAATATTCTGCAAAAAATGTTGAAGGAATTGCCCAAATTTGAGTGATATAGTATACACACACCCACAAGACAGATATGCATAATAAGTTTGTAATAGGATACACATTCCAATGTCTCATTTTGATTAAAGGATATTCCCTAAAGCACTGACTATGCCTCTCCCACCACGTGATGCTTATAGACTCTTTACTTTGGCCAAGAATGTTCGCTTATTCAAGCATGCAATAAAGGTTTCTTTACCTTTCTGAAATGGCCTTCCCATGTTACGAGCAAGAAAAGGATCCAAATCTACACAGAACCAAAATAACTGGTTTCTCTTAACTTTGAACTGAAGAAATATTCTCCTTGTGGAAAAGCTCCAAAGCCTTTAAGACATGGGTGAAGTTTTCTACCCACTGGTAGAGTTTTATGTGAGTCCCATTTACCTTGTCCTTTTCTGACACTTTCTTGCTCAAATCCTTGCACATTTAATTGAACATAGACACACATTAATGTCAATTAAGACAAAGAATAAAACACTGAACATTGTAGAAAAGGAAGAATACAGGTAAGAGGAGTTTTTCTGTAGTAATAAAGCACTGATGGTTGGGCACTTTGCAAATGTGTAATTCAAATAAATATGGGAATTTCTGGATCTCACTTCTAAGGAAGAATAATAATATGGCCCTGCTTGAGCAGGAGTACAGATAAGACAAGCTCCAGAGGCCCCTTCCAACTTCAAACATTCTGTGATGTTGTGATCAGGTCAGCACTGAATCCTACAATCAGACTCAAAAACTTATATCCCAGTTTGCCTCTCATCCTAGCTGGCTCTGGAAACCTTCAAATACAACCCTAACTTACCGTGACTGAAAATTGTATGAACTGAATCTCAGAAAAGATGGTAGGCTTGTTTTCACTTGGTTTTGATGGTTAGTATCATCCTGACATCCAGTCTGGGAATCAATCAATTCCTTAAATGGGCCAACCCAGACGGAACTTAACAGCCAGCCAATAAACATCCATGTAATGAAGCCAAGCTCTGTCACCTCATTTGTCAGACTGAAATTTTTCAAGTCAGGCAACACTTAGCACCAAAGTTACTTAAATCAAACAATTATAAAATGCATTATCCAGTTTCTTCGCACAAATTCTGTGGTGACCATACTATTTATCTACACCGAGGAAAATGGGCCGTTTTTTTTACTACTGGGGAGGTTTTGCACTGCAGGGCTGAAGTCCTCTGTAAAAACAATACCATCTTCATTTCCAATATCGTTACACATTTTTTCCCCTTGTCAACCCAAGGCTGGTATCTGTCCAGGAGCCTCAAAACCAATGACAGGCATTTCCTCTGCAAACCTTTCTCTTCTGTTGATGCACAGGATGATGCAAATATCACAAGGGGACAGAACCAATCTAACACACGCCTAGCCATATGGTAATGTGTACTTTATTTGCATTAGTTCAAGGCATCATGAGGAAATGAAACTGAGTGGCTGTGCAGTTATTTCTAAGCCCACCAGGAAAAGTCCGAGATGCATTTCAGTGTTGGTCCTGGCTGGGCAGAGAAGGCTCTGGAGGTCACTCTTACCTTCCCCAGGAAATGTCTGCGGTACAGGTTGGCTGTAGGGTCACTCTCCAGTTTCACTTTACCACTCCAGGGAAAGGGTACATCTGACAGAGTTGGACTCAAGCTGGAGAGGTTGTGGCTGGTCCCTTCAATCCAGTAGCCCCCAAACTGGGGTAAGATAATGAGAGGATATGGCCATCCTTTCTGTAATACCTATTCAAAAGGGCAGAGAATGTGAAAGCTGGAAGACCAATAAGCTGAAAGGCAAATAAGCTGAAAGGCAAATAAAGTCCAAGGAAAAATGGAGGAGAGCAGTGCTAACTCACTTCGTGGATGCTGGGGTAAGGTATATACTCCTCTTCTGTCTGAAATCAGAAGAGACAATTAGCAAAAATGCATGGCATTGTTTAGAGTGTTATATGCTCTCATGAAGGTGCAAGCTGTGCCCTAACCTTAAGGTTAGACTCTGTTTCCCAGGTCTCAACGTTATAATATACAACTTTGAGAACAGTAAGTTTAGGAGACAGAGCTCATCCACCTTCCTCCTTGAAACTACACAAAATACAAGCACGCAGATGCTGAGCAGATGTTTTTCTGCAGAGATGACAGGAGGAACAATAGAAATAGCACCATGCTTACAGCATGATCAAGGTTGTGTCATCATAGCTAGACCTGTGGTATACAACTGAGCAGCACTGAGACACAGCTGTAGGAATATGAGGAGTATCTGAGTAGCTTTATGGCAGTTGGATGCCCCTTCAATCACCACAAAGACCACTGACTATCTCTTTTAGAATTGAGCTATATCAATTATTTATCTGGCTTTTTATTTTATTTTTTTTTAAGTTTATTCCAAGATTAAATGCAAGGTCAAGTTTTATTTTAAGGTTACTGTGCCTAAGCTGAGAATGAAAGAATGAAGAGGAAGAATTTAGAGTTAAAGATGGGAATCTGTTCTTTTTGGCCTAATATTGAGGAAAACAGACCAGCTTTCAGTAGCACCTATGAGTCCTCAAGCAGACTAATAAAATAGATAAAGTGGTATTATAGCTCTTAAATTGAACAATATCTAAGATATTTCTTAGTCAAAACTGAGGTTGTTAATGATATTAAACACTTTCTGGAACCACTTAAATTTGAAAAAGGGAAGCATTGATTCTGTTTTCACTGCATAGTTTTATCCTCTTGTGTCACAACATAAAATAAAACAGGCAAGTATTTGTGTGTTCTTTGGCTGTTTGTAGGCATTTGTAGGCTCCCTGTTCACTTCAAGATTAAAATTCACTGCAAGCCAGGTCAGTTATTATCTGCCATTCTCAGCTACTTAGGAGGCAACAATGACTTGGTCTGACCTTCAAAGGAGCTGGAAGAGAACATCTTTGTTCATCCAGACGACTGCCCTGGAAACAGAAAGTCACAGACAGTGAATCTTATGCTTTTTCCAGCCTGTTTCACTTACCTTCTGTGTCCTTCTCCATATTTCCAATATGATTGTTTGGTATCTCTCTGTAATCTTCTATCTTACACAAGTTTAGAAGTTTGGAATAAACAGGAATAAAGCTAGAACTTGGCCAGTCTCTCTTATTTGGCACAAAAACTGAAAAGCCTCTTCACCTTACATGTCTTAAAAAGCAGAAAGCTGGCAGAAATAAAAAAGCAATCTCCCTCCCAAACTGATTTTCTCATTTAATTCTCTCATCTCTTCAGGCTACTTTATTTCCTATCCAAAGCAATAAAAAAAAAAAGGAAGAGGTAAAGACAGAACACAAAAGAACAGTATTTTTGGGTGATTCATTCCTCTTCTACTCTTTCCTCTCCCCTAAAGATATTGTCAGGCAAAGCACAGAGAACTTCCAACGCCCCCTGCATGGCCAGGGACACCTCCCACTAGACCAGATTGCTCAAAGCCCCAACCAACCTGGCCTTGAACACTTCCAGGGAGGGGGCAGCAAAAACTTCCCTGGACAACCTGTTCCTGTATCTCACCACCTTCACACTGAAGAATTTCCTCCTAATGTCTAATCCAAACCTCCCTTCTTCCAGATTTAATCCATTACCCCTTGCCTTATTCCTGCAAGCCCTTGTAAGGAGCCCCTCCCCAGCTTTCCTGTAGCCCCTTCAGGTACTGGAAGGCTGCTATAGGATCTCCCAAGAGCCTTCTCCTCTCTCCAACTCTCTCAGCCTGTCTTCATAGGAGAGGTGCTCCAGCCCTCTGGTCATCTTTGTGGCCCTTCTCTGGACTCATTCCAACAGCTCCATGTCCTTCTTATGTTGGGGGCTCCAGAACTGGACACAGTGCTCCAGGTGGGGTCTCATGAGAGCAGCGTAGAGAGGGAGAATCACCTCCCTTGACCTATTGGCCATGCAGCTATATTTTATACACCATTAGCGGCTCCTTAATGGAGTGGCTAATCAAAGATTTTAGACAGGACAAGCAGCTCTCAACTTGTTCAGAAAATAAGCAGGATCTTATTTAATAACAGCTATGTCTATGCATGTATTCTACAGTGGAACTAGCTTGTAGACTAGTATCTGGTAGAAATATGTAAATCTGAGTGGAGCTTTACAGTGGTGATGTAAGAGGTGCAAGAGCAAAATTTAGGGCCAAAGCTCAAGCCATATAGGGTGAAAAAACCTGCTAGTATAGCAACAATATTAACATTAAGCAATACTAACATTCCATCAAGGATGGGTGGGGGTGAGAACAAAAAAAAAGACATCTACTACACATAAAAACAAGGTTATAGGAAAATGACAAAACTTATTCAAAGAACCTGAAAATGAGTCATAAAAAAGCTAAACTGTCAGGAAATTATGAGAAGCCAGACCTTGGGCTCATAAAAAATGCACAGTACCTTCAAAGAACTCTAGACACTAGATGAAAACCGATATGGGTAAACTCCAGGGCAAGAGAGATTAGTAGAAGATGTGTGAGGGCATTGTAAGTTTGAAGTTGAAGTCAAACACACAAAATAGAAATAACAACAAATTTTAATTGGCTAAATATAGAAACACAGTAAAGCAAGTGAGGAACAACCTGCAGATAACATAAAAACAGCAAAATAATTATTCTCACAGAATCACACATGGAATCACAGAGTGGTCAGGTCTGGAAGGGACCTCTGAAGATCATCTAGTCCAATCCCCCTGCCAGAGCAGGGTCACCCAGAGCACATCACACAGGAACGTGTCCAGACAGTTTTGAATGTCTCCAGAGAAGGAGACTCCACAACCTCTCTGGGCAGCCTGTCCCAGTGCTCTGTCACTCTCACAGTAACTCTTTATGTTTAACTTGAACCTCCTATGCTCCAGCTTCTGTCCATTGCCCCTTGTCCTGTTATTGAACACGGATGAAAAGAGACTGGTCCCATCCTCCTGACACCCACCCTTTAGGTATTTATAAGCATTTGAGTTCCCCCCTCAGTCTCCCCCAGGCCAAACAGATTCAGCTCTCTCAGGTTTTCCTCAAATGGTAGATGCCCCAGTTCCCTAATCATTTTTGTGGCCCTGTGCTGGACTGCTGCCAGTAGTTCCTTATCCTTCATGAACTGGGGAGCCCATAATTAGATGCAGTACTCCAGGTGGGGCCTCACCAGGGTAGGATGGAGTGGCAGTATAACCTCCTTTGACCTACTGGCCACCCTCTTCTTAATGCACCCCAGGATGTCACTGGCCTTCTTGCCTGCAATGGACCACTGGTGGTTCATTTCCTTTACTATATTAGAAGAAAAAAGCTTGCCAAAATGTCTATAGGGTGACACAGGAACAAACTATAAAAGCTGAACTATGAGAAGTTTACAAACCCCCCCAAAATTATATTTTTTTCATCTGTATTTTTAACAGAGGAGCCTGAAGAAATATCACCTTCTAACTATTCTTCATAGGGAAACATGAGGATATCTGTTTCGAATTGCCATGTCAGTAGACAGCACTGACAAAAAGAACAACAAAATACCAGGACATGGTGGGTTGTGAAATTCAGATGGAACAAAGGCTGACAAGTGATCTTTACCTTTTGTGGAGGTAGCAGTACTCATTTTGCATTTTGGCAAGTCATAAGGCTGAGAAAACAAAGTGCATTACATGTAAGTGCAAATGAATGTTTTAATGATGTGACCTGCATTTTCACTTGTCAACCTAGAGTGTTGGGGGCTCATGTGGAAGGCTAGGTCTTGAAACAGGGGTGTCAGAAACAGTTATTTGGGACAAGAAAGCCCTATGCTCCATCAAAATGGGATTGAAACAGGAGGAACATGTAGGTACAAAGCAGTCTCAGCCTTCTGAAATAAACTGTGGAAACTTACAGGACAAACTTACTTTGCACCAGAGGATTTCTGCACATGGAAATGCAGACTGAAAACTGCTATTTTTTTTTTAAGATCAATCTCCCCTTCCCTGGCATTTTTTTACAGATCTGATAACTGCAAAACATTTCCAGTTTCAGAGGAGGTTTTGATAGGAGACCACTATCTCTCAGAGGCCTGAGGGAAAACTTCTGGGCTGCTGTAAATGAGTTGTGTTTGTATTGAAGCCTCTACAGAAAGCAGAGGAATGTGCCAGAATGTTCCATGACTCTGTTCTGTTAAAGGAGCTCCTGGTAGCCTGCAAGCAGAAGATGTAGGCCTAAATCTACCAACCTTTCCTCTCGACTGAAGCTTAAGATAATGGCAAAGATCTCAAGCAGCCCTGGCTGTATAGTCCATAGCTTTACTTCAGAGGGTAACCAGGATTGCACGGAATTTACAGCATAAGTTGTTGAAGTGTCAAAGCATGGGCACAACAACTGGCTAATTATCACTGTCATTCCTCAGAAGGGAGAGGCACAAACTATAGCAGTCTCAACCACCTATTGAGACACCCTTCTCATTCAGTCCAGTCTGGCCTGCAGCACTGCCTTTAAGGAAAGTCTTTCCCTGACTGTCTCCCTAGGTAGCTTACTGGAGACAGTATCAGACTGAGAAGGAAACACCTGGCCTGAGGATGAAAGAATGGACAGCAGAAGAAAAAGCTGTCCAGACTCTCAGTTGGGCCCAACATGACATAGCAATGCTATGACAGCAAATTTTTTATGAGGAAAGAGCAACCAATGCCTTGAGAGGACTAGTTCAAAACAGACAACTTAGATTAAAAGGGAATACAGGAAAAAAAACCCTTGAAGGTAGTTCTAAGAAAATAAGACTGAAGGGTGTCTTGAAACTTGTACAAATGCAAAATAGAGGTAGTGAACATCACATCATAAAAGACAAAAGCATGTAAATGAAGAGGGATCGGTTATGCAAGTATGAGAAGACCTAAAGCACATGGATTTATTGACTGAAATAAGATTTGCTTGTTTTTCAACTGCTTGCACTGCAAAGCAATCTAGGAACAATGCATTCCTATGTGTCCTTACCAATTTACTGTGACTTCACTACATCTGTATGCATAGAACAATGTGGCCAGTGGCACATTTATTTCAAGGAATGATTATTGAGGTAAAAAAGAAAAAAAAAAAAGGGGGGGTAATTTCATTCCCAGATCTTGGGCACAGGTTTCAGTTTAAAAAGAGAGCACTATTTTACCTGTTAATTTATCACACATAATGTGAAACAGCTATGTTAATTTTCAGGCCAATAATTATACTCCTATCCTATTATTAAAGTACTCAAAAACTAATCCAATACTGTGGCTCTGTTTTTATTTTACAGGGAAATGTCCAAGTCTCCCGCTTTGCCTTTCACACAGTTGACTGCTAACGAAAATCCCAAGTATAATTTTCAAGAATGATTCAACCAATCTAAAGGATAGCCAGAGTCAAATGGAATGAAAGGAAAAGCGAAAACAAATGAAAAAAGAATAAATAAATGCAGTAAAAATATTAGGAACAATCACAACTGTATTTTGGGGGAGACTTTTTTTTCTTTTGGAAAACATCTTTCTTCCATTCTTTCAAAAAATTGCTGTCACGCTTAACCAGTAGTTATTAATTCTCTTAGTGCAAGTCAGGTGAAAAAACAGGCTAAATTAAAAAAAAATATATGTTATGGAGTCTTAACAACATTGGAAATGCTCATCAGCTCTCTCTGTTATATCTCTGAGAAATACTGCAAATCTTAAGCAATGTAGTCTTCCAGTAAGGGACTTCTGACAATGGTTCTTCCTTACAGAGATTTCAAAAGGCCTGGAGAGGATTTTCATACCTTTTAACACGTGCTTGAATGGAAAAAGCAGCTCTGCACACTCAAGCTTACTTTCTACACAGAGCTAAATAAGCCAGGCACATCTATAGAGTTTGTTATTCTAAAGCACAAATAATATATCCCAAACATAGATTGAGTGTCAGTTTCAAGGTCTGTGACTGTCTACACATAAGCATATAGAAGATACACCTTTAGCTTCTCTTTCCCCCACTTCTCCCTTCTACTCTGCCAAATAGTTCTTCAGTCTCACAACTTTATACTCAGCACTTTGCTGCTACCTTCCAACTCCTCACCTTTACAGTCCCACCAAAGTCTTGCATTTTCCGCATATCCATAAGTTGATGACCTTTTAATTCCTGCACACAACAAAAGGCCAGCTTTTTGTGTCATGTTGCATGTTATGTTAGGCCAAAGTTAACCACAGTGTTATAAAGAAGGTGCACCAGTCAGAAAATACTGACAGTCTTTTGAGGATGCTTTGAGTAAGAATGCTTTGAGATGCTTTAAAAACAGATCCTATGAAAAATTTAGCTTTAAGGATTTTATTGTTAGATTTATCACATTATTATATTACTACCTCCTTATTTGACAGGGCAGGGATGAGTAACCTTTTACTCTATTTTATTACATAATATATGAAACTAAATGTATGTATCTTCATAAGAAAATTAAGCCAGCATCCTTCTTTCCTGAGCAAGAAGGTCTACATTAGTTATTTATTAAACCTTGCTAAATGCAGTTGCGTTAACACCCCATTAATCACTTGTCATTAGCAGCTGCTCCCCAACAGAAAGTTTCTTGAAGATGCCAGAAATACCTTAATGCAATCATGATTTTCTCTCAGAATTATACTTCTGCAAAGGAGAGATATATAATAATTTGTGTCTATTCCTTCCATTGTGCTGGTTGGAAAAATGAACACGTGAAAATGTTTTTGAAAACCCATTTAAGACTAAATATTGGAATTTGGACCTACAAGAGCTAAATGATCTGCAATTCCAAATTAAAGGGTACTGAGAGTGACATGACAAGAAAAACAGAAGCTGATCAGTTATTTGGCTATAAGAATTAAGAGATGTCAAGGTTTGACAAAATAACCTCTGCTTACCTGCATTTTTTCAATCATCTCAAACAAGTCCACAGTCTGTGAAAAAGACAACAGGGAAAAGATTTGCAGAAGCTAACGCTACGTTCCGTGGTAATCCAGATATTGAAGGAGCCTACAGCTCATTCCATGTTTTGGCACAGAAACTACTTGCTCGCTGAAAGACAAGATGGAATCATTCTTTCTTAACTGACAGCATGGGCAATACAACTGGCCAAACTGTCTGCAGCTTGGGTGACAAAAGCTTGACCTGGAACCTTATCAGAGAGGTATCAGGAATTTCTCTCTCTCAATGGGTCAGACTACTGACTTGATACAGTGCAGCATAAGAAATTATTAAATGAACAATTTTAGGATTCTCACAGAAGTGGGCAACTAAAGCTGTAAAACATGCATGCACACAAAAAATTTCTTGTCAATTATATCTTCTGCTCAAGAAGGTGGCACATTCCAACCCCGAGCCAGAGAAATATGGACTGCCTTTACCTTGTTGGGGAGAGCAGGAACAAGAGTACATGGAAAGCCTTGGGTGGTAGTGTCTATAACATCACTAAAGCAGCACACCCTCTCCTCAGAACTCCTGCAAGAGACAGAGCCAGAAGGGAAGAAAAAAAAAAATTAAAAATAATAATTTTATATAATTTATATATATATATACATATATATGTAATAGAAACTTATCTTGAAGAACTCAAGATGCCAGTGCTTCCCTACAGTGCTTCCTTTGCCTTCTGCTGTCTTCTGCTTACTCTTCCTCTCCCCAGACCATTTCTTGACTATGAGTAAACTATCATTCCCTGTGGGACTCCCCGAGCTGTCTTAACTTACCACTTGCCACTTGTAAACATCCCGAAACTAACGGCAAAACTCTTCTGGCCCTGACTGCTCTGTGTTCACACACTATTTTCCTCACAACTATGTAAGTGCTGAATGACTTTTGCTAAGTTCCTCCTGTATCACAGATTTGCAGCAAAATAAACACAGGACTCACAAGAAGCTTAGGAATCAGATCTCAAAACTGAACCATAATAAAAGAGCTGGAAGTTCTGAAATATTGATGAAATCTGCATCTAGAGGTCAGCCTCAGTTGCCACAGCCTGCATATTATGTCTCCAGGACAGGAACATAACAAGAGATGATGCCATGATAGAACTTATTAGACCCTGTAAGAGAGATAAAGGGATGATTCTGTGTTAGCACTGCTGGTAAAGTGTGCACATTAGATGGGCTTTTGCCTGCACATCTTCCTTTGAAAATGTACTACTACTTTGTCTTCTGCTGGAGCAGCAGTGTATACAAATAGCAGCAGCACTTATTTAGATAAAACAAAAAATAACAAAAAGAAAGCTGTAGTTTTAAATACATATTTAGCGCATTGCCCATCGCACCATGAAAACTCTCACTGCTAGCTGCAGCTCTTCTACTGTTGGTTAATAAACTTTCCCTGCCATTCACAGTTTTTACTAGTAGTCACAATTGAGGTTCAAGTCATGATGAAGGTCACGCAGGCAGGGCTGAAAGCAAAGCCCAATTTTCTAATACAAGAGAGAAGACTCATCTATGAATTGCTATCCTCTAGGTGTTAGATGCATGATTCCTCCTGCTTCCATGCTAAGAGATCAGTATCTGTAAGTCCTGCAGACTCTTGCTTTGAAACCACTGGCTACATTTGCTGTTGTATGGAAGTGGAATGTATTTTTGTAATCACGAAGCTACAGTATCACAAGCCCCAAGAACCTATATGTCCACCAGCTCTCTGACAATTCACATTTTATTTTAGCAGCCCAATGGTACAATGTACCTTGTCGATAGGCTGATCTACACAAAGTAGCTCAACACTTCCACTCCACAATTCTCTCCTAAAATTCAAATGAGAGAGATCTGCCTAACACGACTAATATTAATTCCATAATGTATATGGGACGGAAGATGCAGAAGTTAGTCCTGACATCCTCAAATATTGGAATAGTTAGATGGCAAATGTATTTTAAATTAATATTATACCAACACAGGCTTCATCTCTAATCTTACTCATTTACTTGAAGCATGTTTGGGAATAATAAAATTTCTTGTCTGAGGCAGTACCTGAAAGATTTTTATTCTTTCTTTCAGAAATCTGAAGTTTCTGTTCTGTGAGCCCTAAGGGAAGACCTTTATTTGATAATTTGTCATTTTCAGAAACTACCCATTTCCAGAGAAGTGTCCTGGCAAAACCTTTGTGTAACTGGATACCCTAGGGCCTTGTTGCATGCTACAGCATTTTTCTTTGGCATGTCACTGGTTTGAATTCTGAATCATTCAGTAGAGAGTAAAATACACACCTGCATCATGGAAATCTGGCAGCTTCTACATGAGATCAATATGGCCAGTCCTGCCCATCCTCTCTCACCATAAAATGATCTCTATACTTTAGACTGATCAGGGCACTTCATGCAGCAACTTCTCCTTACTATTTAATCCTAGAACAGACCTATTGACAAAATTATTCCAACAGATGCCAAAATTATCGGTCTTATCATACATTTAGAGAAGTTATCAATTCTGTAATTATCCCAGATGAGGAATGTGCTGAGAGACTTCAAAAAGCCAGGAGAATTAGTTAGATGTTATGTTATCTTGTACAAAATGTCACAAACATTTGGGGCTATTGTAACTATTGCTTGAAAGTTCATTTTTTAATTATGAACTTCTGGAAGGAAAAGCACAAAGCTTTATCTATAGAAAGAGAACATATTTCCTTTCAAATTTGAACACTGAATTTTTTGACCACATAAGGAAAATACTATCTTTATGAAAAAGAAAAGCAACCCTGCAAACTGACAGAGGAATGTGTATGTGCAAATGTATACTTGTTGAAGCTTAATTTTTAGAAAATGGCAACAGTGGAAAGCGGAGATCCTGGGAAATGCTGAAGACTAAACTAAGACTTTTCTAGTGACAGTAACTAGTGAATTAATTTCAATAAGGTAGCCAAACTAAAACTAGGCAGTGCTGATCCACTGCTAAAGGTTCCAGAAGGAAGAAGCAACTCTTCAGACCTCTAAGTCACTATCTCCACACACACAACTCTGCTCATGTCTTGTAATCTCTGCCTTGCAGCATCCTCTCCTATTTCAGTCCTGGGATCTCTCTATATACATCTCTCTCAACAGTATTCCCATCTGCTACAGTTGGGCAGGTTGACCAAGTCAATACAAATATTTGTTCTGAGAAAAACCACAAATTGTCCTTGACAGATTTCATACATCCTTTCATTCAACTTTCGTAAGTATTCCAGAGGTAAAGGGGATTTCACTATAAAGTGGCCTGAATTAGGTAATTACTTTCCTGAAAGTTCACAGGGAAGCAGGTGTATAGCTATTATAAAAATCTTTGCTAATCTGGAAGCCCCTTCCAGTAGGAGAAACAATATGGCATGATTTGCAGGTAATTATGGAACAACAGTATAATAACTGGCATCCCAAGCTGATGAGTAATTCTCACAACAAGAGGCTTATGTGTTTATTAAATCCCTCACTAGAAGGGATAGGTAATTAAAAAAAAAAACACAAAACCAACAACTACAGGCACTCTGAGACAAGAACAGGCCTGAAATGCTCATACCGAAAAACCTGGGCAACCGCTTCACTTGGGGCAACAACTTCTGCTCTTTCACTCCCTTGTTTCTCCCTCAGAGGCACGTGTGTGCTCCATCAAACACGTTATCTAGGTACTCAGTGAAGACAGCTGAAAACATGACACAAGTAGCTGTACTCTGCTAACACCTACGGCTTTGAATTTTACTCACGGATTCCTAACATTCAAGAGGAGGAACTATGAAAAAAAAAAAACAAACAAGTAACTGCTACAGATGAGAGGAGGTTTGTGTTCAGCTGGCCGCAAACTTCCCAGCCCGCAGACTGATTTCCCAGGTAAGGAACCACGCTGGAGCTGCACTCCCCTTCCTGGCTCCTGCCTCTCCCGTGAGGAATGCTGCTCCAACACAGGGGCAATCCCAGCTCCCCGCTCAGAGCTCCCTCAGTCTCTTCTTGCCCCGACAAGATAAGGTGGGCAGGGCGCCGAAAAGACCCAGAGAACCCACCTAACTCCCTTCCTGCCGCGCACTCCTCCCCAGGGCAGGGGAAAGGAGAACTCCCGAGGGAAATTAACCCCGCCCGGCGTCCTCACTCCCACCTCCCGAGAAGTCAAACCGGGAGAGCTCGCCCACGGCAGCAGGA
>NW_009951952.1:336111-351123 GCF_000747805.2 Chaetura pelagica
GCCCGCGCCGCCCTGCCCCGGGAAAACCATCCCCCGCCGAGGCAGCTCCCGGCTTCCCTCCTCCTACTGCCGCTCCATAGAGAAAGGGACGGGATCCCTCCCGGCTGCCACCCCTCCTCGCCCTCCCTTCAGAGCAGAGGCAGCAAAGGGCACCTCACAGCTGGGGCCTGGCGCGGGGAGGTGCGGAGGGAAGGGAGAAGGGACGGAGAAAGACGAGACCGTGGGGGATGGGGTGATGATTTCTGCCCCTCTTCCCCTGGGGAAGATCAGTTCCCCCTAGATTTCTCCTGCTTGGGGGATGCATGGATGGTGCACAGTCCTTGGGAACGCTCTGCTGTGACGGCCGAGCCAAGGAAAGTGTCCTCTGGGTTGTCCAGGATGGTTAAGGCAAGTATTGGACAAGGATAGCAGAGGGGTCCCTTACTCAACTGCTGTAGAGCAAGATCTCTCCCCAAGCTCTCAGCATCCCATGGGAAAAGCAAGCATCAAGGCACCCCTCTGCAACTCCCCATTCCGTTCAAGGGAAGACTAAGAAGATACCAAACCCACTAGGCTTTGGTATTTGAAGCTCAGGTATAACAGATACTACAGAGATCTGGCTCTACATCCCCCTTATGAAATAGCTCACTGATCTAACATGTAAGCTGTTCCCTAGGGAAGCTCACAGTTTGAAGGGTCAGAAACTCCTTAACCACATGTATTTGTATTCACTTATCAACAGACTGTTATTTTTTATTAAAAGTGAAGATAGGATTGCCATCTTTGATTGCAAGAGAATGCCTATGTTTAAATAAGAACATAGCTCTTCCAGACACATTTTTTTTTTCTGTGATTCCCAATTTCATTCCACAGGATGATGTTTCCTTTTCACATAAAAACCTATAAAGGCTGCATCTACAACCCTATGGCAAGTGTCAGCCTCACACTGTGTTTGTGCTAACTCATGAAGGGGACAGTAGGAAACACAGACCAAGAGACAGAACTTGACAAAAGAGCCAGAGAGCTAGGAAAAGATGCAAGTGAAGAGTGAAAGCAGAATGCAAAGAGACTAGACAGAAAATATTACATAGCTGATATAAATCAAGGTAGGTGACAACTTTGAATAGACAAAGAAAGGATACAATTGCTGTTTTTACAAACTTGCATGAAGAGCAGGTGTTTCCGTTATTTCTTGTGTATCTTTTCCTCCCCCAGCAGATCTAATGCTGGAGTATGAGCTAACTCATACACCCCACCTCCCCTCTACAACCCAACTGCCTCCCAGCTGGGTCCAGGGCACGAGCAGTTCTTACTTCACCTGAATCTCTGAGATTTTTGGCTGGGCCAAGGCAAAGAGCCAAGCTTGCCACTGCTGCATCTAGAAAGGAGGAAGAGACATTATTCTCTGCTACTAGACGGGGCTGCCAGCAGCAACTACTACCCTCCCTCATTCCAGGTTCATTATCAGCACTGATAGCAAGCCTGGCCATGGTGAAAGCAAAGTAAACAGAGGCTCAGGTCTTTCTGCCATTCTTTAGCAGCTTGCCACTACAGACAATAGCCAACTTTGGTCACATGCAAAACCACACTGGGCTCAGCTTTCATTTAACTCTCACAGCTTTACCTAACCTCCTGTGCAACTCCAGCTATGTACAAAACCCTCAGGACCCACCAGCAAGCAACTATTAAATACCCTAATTACTGTTCTAAATAGCTTCCTTTAGCAAAAATCATATGAATAAATCACTTACACATGTAAGCAAATCACAGGCCCCCTTTCCCCTTACTGTTCCTCCACTTACAGTCAAGCTAACAATTGTTACTATTTACACAGCTGATGCAAAATATCACCTATTATAAGCCTTTAGTTGTACTAAGTAGATTCAGTTCCTATTGATACTTGCATTCTTACATGACTCTGTGTACTTAAGGTCTTAAATTGTAATTCATGTATTTGTCTATACTCTCATAGATCATTATGCATTTTACTTATGTTTTAGGGACTGGCACACATTTCTGTTCTTTCAGGTATCCTTGTAGATATGTTAATATATGTATTACAGTAATTGGTGTCCATACCTTTGCTATTTATTCTCCCTGGTTTTGTCAACCAAAATTTTTCATTCTTGCAAATACATTACCATTTTATCTAACTCACATAGGAAAAGTACGTATTAGCTGTAACACATAAATTTAAATCTGCCATTTTATTATTTGAATAATTGTAAGAGGATTAGAAGCTGCGCAGTATCACATATACACACCAGCATGTCCTTCAATGGTAAACTCTTCAGGGCAGAAATTGTCCTTTTTTTTAAGGTATTACTACTATTACTACAATATTACACTTAGTTGTCACAAGCTCACAGGTGCAGGCACAGACAGAAACATGTATGTTTTTACATTAGCTGCTTCCACAGATCTATGAGCGCAGCTTCTAAATACGGTACAGAGCGTGCACAGACAGCACCTCCCACTACCCACTTAGACTCATCCCGTTATGCCAAAGGTTGACAGAATCAGGGTGGGATTCCTTTGGGTCTGGACAGACCCTCTTTCATGCCCTTTCATCTCTCCAGTTTGCCTCATTTCCTATACAGACACCCGCTCTCCCCACCTTTCCTCTGGCTCCAGCTGCTTCTCTGCATAATACAGTATAGCACTATGTCTTTTAAAAAGCACACAGCCACTTTCCCGGCTGAGGCTGAAACTGCCTTAAGGTCCATCCATTACACAACGCACACAAGCAACAGAGAACATCTGGATCAACCCTCCCTCAGCTGTCTTTGCTCCCATTCCTTCTAGATGCAAATTACGTTTAACTGGCATTGCAGGCAAAATGAGAATACAAGCAGCTAAGCTGTTTATCCCTTACCTGAAGAAGGATCTCTCATCCCCAGCTGGTGAGCGGAGGCAGACAGGGAACCCAGCTGCTATCCTTTCCGTGCACTATCAATTATTCACATAGGTTGCAGTGTCCTCCCTCTCCTTCCCCCCCCCCTTTCTTTTCCACTGCCCCCACCTGCAAAAGAATGGGGAGCAAGCTGGTCGCTGCTGTCATACTTGAAACTAGAGATCACTGTCGACTGAACAGCCAGTCTTTGGAGCAGCTGGGCTCTTAAAGAGAGAAGCTTGGTCCTAGGGGAAGGGGCCAGACCAGCAGCTCCTTAGGTGGAACACTGGCAGCTGTGTATGCCCACCTACTGCTCTCCAAACTTCTAATCCCAGACCTGCAGGGATGACCTTGAAAAAGGAAAGGTTTGTTGTTGGGTTGTTTTTTCCACAGAAAAGCACTTTGTTTTAGTCCTGTCAAACACAATGACAGTTACCTAGTGACAGTGAGCTGGGCCATGCAGATTCATGTGTATAGATCAGAGTAGGAAGGGATCATAGCAGACTTGAAAAATCTCAAAAATGTTTACTTAGTACTGACTTAGTCCCATAGCAAAGGCAATGAAAGGGGACAGGATGACGTGGTCCTTCCTACAAATATTTTTGGTAGTCATGAGACTGACATGTGGATTGGAACAGCTGTTCAGTTGAAATTTTTGTAGATAATTAAGGAATTTCCTATGTGATGCCAGTCTTAGACAATGGTAAAAGGCTTGGGGCATTTACCACCTCTCTAGAAAGCCTGTTCCAGTGTGTTTGACCACCTTCTCAAGTAAAGAAATGCTTCCTAGAGACTCATACTGTACTTGTGTGACTGTTTGGGTATCTTGAAATTTTAAATGAGAATTATTCATAACCTGATTAATAAAATTATAACATCCTGCCGTTTTTACAAACTTTTAAATCACTCTTGGGTTATAAACTGAGTGGGTCTTCACATTTGTCTATAAAGGAACCTAGAATAAATTATTTCCACATAAGTACTCACACTTCACTTTGCCTTGCCACCTTCATTTGAAGATCTCACAATACATTATTGATACTGGTTCCCATTATTACCTGTATTCCACATACAGATAAATGGTCACAGAGAGTCTAACCCTCACTGTCACCCAGGGCCAGGGAAAAGGAAACAGAGCTGAGACACCAGGATAGTCTCACTCGGACCAGCCAGCTGATCCAGGCAACATCCTGAAAGTTAGCACTGGTGCAGTGAAGGGGACTGGAATAAGTGGCCAGGGGTGGAGATGGGATATGGCAGTACTCAATTTTTTGCAAGCAACAGTATTTTAAACTGGTCCACAAAACTGTATCATCAGTCTCCTGGCAGAGCATCTATATAACCACTTAGCTTATTTTCAAGCTTTGATCAAAGTTGATAAGAGAAGTATTTATTAATTTATCTGACTGTCAGTACTGTATGAATTGGAGGACATTTTGGCAGTATAATTCTGAATATTTGTCAAAAGAGAAAATTCTTATGGATGAAAATTATGGAATTACTTGCTAATTTTAGTGATGACTGGAATGGCCACAATTCAGAAAAGAGGAAACAGCTCGTCCGTAGAACTGGTTTCTAGGTACTCACACAAGTGCACAGCAGAAGGAGAAGAAAGACCATTCAGGTTGCACCCAGGAAAATTTCATCTATATGTAAGGAAAAAATCGTTTCTCCTATGAAGATGGTTCAATAAGGGGAAAAAGGGCCAAGAGATGCTGCGTAATCTCCATCCTTAGAGATCTTCAGAAGATGTTGGGACTGAGAGCCTGAGCAATCTGTTCTAACTTTGATGTTGTCCATTTTGTGTAGGGTAGTTGACCTAAATGAGGTCTTATCATCCTAGCATATTATATGATCTTACTCACTGCGTGTCAGAACACCTGTGGCATTAAACGTTCAGAAGCTCAACGAACATTATTTCAGTACAAAATTTAAAAGGTACAAGTTCTGCAGTGTATCAGATCACAACCAAGTTGAAATTCTTCACCATCCATTTCCACCCAGAAGTCATCAAGTTTTCTCATAATTCAGGAGGTAAAAACGTTATTGGTATATGTGAAAGTATTCTGAAAATCATAGAGGGTTTGCAGCATCCAGTGAGCAAGTTTTGCCCTGTAAGTATGTCTCAGACAGATGGAAAATGTGAGATGTAAGGACAGCTCTAGTAGTGAAAGGCACTCTAAGAAGCTCATATTTTGCAAAGAGTAATGTATTACCTATGTAATAATCATGTCTAAGTTAAAGGACTTAGTTACTGGGCTTTCCTGCACAATTAACTTGACTTTAACAATTAAACACTTTATTTACACACTCAGTCAGCCCAGTCCTCAAAAGCAGTAATATATGGATATATGAAACCACTCATGTCTATAAGTACATGTGAAATCAAGGCAGAGAAGTGAAAAGAATTGTCAGGGTCATGGATGGACAGACATTTTTAACAGCAGAGAAACAAGTCATTAGAGTGAGGAAAGGTTGATGATACAGGCCTTGCCTGGCTTGGGTCAACAAGTTTAACAGCATGCAGCAATGAAATGGTATTCAAACAAGGGGAATAACAGCAGTCTAATCCAAACAGGGCACATATGTACAGTTTTTGTACTGTGTATGTACCCACAAGTTTCCAAACTGGCACTAGGACTGCGGGCGAGATAGGGTGGGAAGGAAGGGAGGTCAGACCTGGAGTGATGCAGTGCAGATGAGGACAACACGGGAACGCCTGGATGGAAAGGCAAGTAAGTTTCTTTTGCAGAATTAGGGATAAAGCTGCTTTTAATATCTCTGAACTAGCTGGAATTATTGCCCACAAACGTCTCCTGTCAGCCTGACACTCCGAAGCCCTGAGGGAGCAGAAAGTGTTAAAGCAGCCTGCAGTAGAAGGGGTGGCAGACAGGTGCCCCTGCCAGGTCACCTCAAGCTGGGGGTGCCTGGAGGTAGCACACCAGCAGCTCAGAGCCCACTGGTCTGGCAGGAGTCCCCTCCTTTCGGCGGGTTCCCGGGAAATGGAGAAGACGCCGTGGGCCCTTTAAGAGCGGGAGCAGCTCCTCATTAGTGTGGACCGCACGATCCACTGCGGAGCGACCGGGCAGCAACCGCAAAACCCTGAGCTCTTGAAGTGTTGGGGAAAGCAGATGGGGCTTCTAGCTTCACTTACAGATACGCTGGCGGGGGTGGGGGTTGTGCTGCTGATTTCTTAGATTTCATCAACACCTGCAATGTGAAATTACGTATTTCGGTGAAACTTTTGTTTGTTTGTTTGTTTGTTTTCCCCAAAGGAGGCTGCAGCACAGCTCAGCAAGATGTCAGCAGCCCTGTGTGCAAGGCATAAAGTAAGAGTCAGTCGCCATTCCAAAAAAAAAATAAATCAATCGCAGTCACTGCTGAAAGGTTTGTAGCAACTGGAAATGGAGCGGAGGTTACCTGACCCAGAAATCTGTTCCTCAGCTCTCAGTTACAGAGCAGTGTGTCCTTTCTCCCTTTTTCCTTCCTATTATTCCTCAAGAGAAGAAAAGCAGTGCCTTTTTTTAATAACGGTAAGGGGAGGACATTGGTACTGACCTGAATCGGGACAGTAAACAAGCAATATGCAAACTGTTCATAATTAATTCCTCAAGAGAATTTCATAAAAAGCACCTACCGAATAGTCCACGGTGACAGGCCACCGGGAAAGTGGTGAAGATGGTTTATGTAGAGCATTAAGAAACAAACTAAGGGATCCTTCATTTGTAAACCAACCAAAACACATAGAGAAACAAGAGGGGTCTAGTAATGTAAGTAGGTACTACAGCAGAGAACAGCCAGTATTTGCTTTAACAAATATTTGGAATATATAATGTCTTAAAAAGAATCACTGCATGATAGTAAGAAAAAGGCTACCACTTAAGAAAGTTACACTAACTAAATACTCAGAAAGTCTATTAATGAAGAATGTAGGGGATATTTTGCTCATGTGAATGGTTAACTATATATACTGTTGTGCTTGGACAGTACCTATCGCAATATTACACAGTGCCAATTTCAATGTGTGGACTGTACAGTATAAGTACACATATAGATATATAATACATAATACATTCTATCAAGCCTGCAGTAAAAACTGAATCCATGACTTAAACTTTACTTATTATAGAGAAGTGCTCTCTAAACATTTTGGAGTTCTGTCAGACAGCATGTCTTACAGATAGTGTTACCACATTAATGGCAGAACAAGTAAGAAAAAATTATTCTGTGTACCAGTTAAGCACATCACTGACCTGGACAGCACTAAGAGCACAAAAAATCTGAGAACCACTGGAAAATGAACCTGTATAGAGTGCTATGGATTGTAAAAATCAGGTAGAATCCCTAGACTGAAGCAAATTGAACTGCTGGAAAAAAATAAATAAATAAATTAATTAATTAATTAATTAATAAAAATCCTCATAGATTGCAATCAGCATGGGATAAAAAGCATCCAACCATTCTTAGACAGCAAGTGACCACTTGGCTGGAATAGGAAACAGCCAGCAATTTCTAAAATGCTATAAATTGCAGAGCTGATATAAAGAATGCCAGCAATGCTACAGTGATATATAAAACTGAGAACAGAGAAAATCCAGCAATCTTCTAACAGTAAGTAGAGCTGCACAAACTAAAATATAATGAAAGGGCAAAACGTTTTTTTCCTTCTCAAAGAATATTAAGACTAGATAAATATACTGATATAATTGATGTAAATATATTAGTGGAATGAAAGGCAAAGGAGGAAAGTTAGATTTGCTAGGCAGTAAATATTTACACTGTGTTAGTACTCAAACCTCAGTGTGAATGCTATGGAGAGAATTCAGATAGGTCAACAACTTAAGCAGAGACTGTAGGAGGAGGCAACAACAACCAATTACTCTCTCATTGTGAAGAGTTTTGTATAGGCATGTCAAATGTGGGGAATCAGCTAAGCATAACCTCTTTGTTTATAAAACCAGTATTTCATCTCATCATCCCAAACCAGTATTTTTTTTAACTTGACTCATCCAAAGGCATATATCTAGTGTTGATTCAGAGGATATCAGGTTATATTTTTAAGCTTTTTCTGTATGTTCTTCAAGCTGTTCCACTTCAGTTGCCTCTTACTGATGTACCATGAAAACCTCTTACAATTTCTAGCCAAATTTCTAGCCTCTAGCAATTTCTAGCCAAAACTAATCCATTTAGAGAGCCACAATTCACAAGAAGCCATGCTTTTGTGTTTGTTTTGTTTGGAAACATATTTACTCAGATTCTACACTCCTCTTTGACCTACCACTTTCAACACAACTTGTAAGAAAAACATTCAGCCTGCAAATTATCAAAATATAAAATAGAAACATAAAAAAATCACCTCTGAAAAGACCTCTAGAGCTGATGTAATGACTCGTATTTTGGTCTTACTTACATTAAATAAGCCATGCATAGTTTGCATGGAAATGAACGTATTTCTACGTTCCCCAGACCCATGATGAAGTGTATTAATCTGATAGAAACTCATGTTGTCAGTTTCGTGTACCTGAGGTTTGGAATTTTAGAATTTGTGAGACAGGCTTAGCTAAGTTTGCTGCATCTGGGCTGCTGTGTAAGGACACTTTAGGGTAAGGTTGTAAGGGGAAAGTAGCAAGCAGAAGCAAGAGATGCAGAAAGCTGTAGTACTCAATATAAGCAAACACTTTTCACAGTTTTTTGTATAAATAAAGATCAGTGCTTCATTTGACCTTTACAGTGCTCATAAGAAATGGAACAAATCACCTGAAGGCTACAATGCTTCTTCATTCTGTCCTCTCTGACACTTCAGAAATCCCATTTCAACAACAGCAGGTGAACATGATATTGTAAAGGAAGCAGAGGAGTCAGCTCTCATTCTTCACATTACCAAATGTACATGCCATAGCAGTGGCTGAAGCAGAAATTTAGGAAGTCTTGATGATGGTCAGAGTTGTTGCTGAGTAGCTTGACAAGCAGGAGAGTCAGGGTAGAAGTAGCACCACCATCTATCAGACTTGGAAACTAATCAGTATCAATGAAGACTTAGAGACTTAGTCAAAATCAATGGATCTACAACCAAGTGCAGACTGGAAGCCCGAGAGAGATCTGGGTGTCACACACTGCCACACTTTCAAGTGTTAGAAGGGTCATATAACAGTGATTCTGACAAGAGCCTTTTATACCTATTTTTAATCAAGCAAGACAAAATTTTAAGAGAGCAGAGAGGAACAAAGGAGGCAGTGGACAAGAATATATATATAATACAATCCAGCCAAAACTAGGATCTCCCATGCACTGAGTGTCAGTGAGAGCTTTTCAAATAGTTACCATTGTCTCCTGAATCACTCTGATATCTTTAATCTGCACAGAACAGTCTTTTATGAATCAGAGGTTGCCAGTAACCAGTAGACTTAACAACTCTTGTTAAGTAAGAGTGGCACCATCACATGGATCATCTTTGGGATCAAATATTACTTCATCCAACACAGATGTCTGTGAACTATGACTGCTCTATCCTGAAATTCTCCCTTCACTGGACAACCTTCTCATATTCAAAGGAAAGACCCTTTCCAACTAGCCATTACACTTCTCATGTGTATAGACATGATATGGAATAAGCAGACTTGCACAGTTATCACTGTTAATAAACTGTCAGTTTAACCACAGTTAAACCACATATATACTTAATTCCCTGCATTTCATGTCCTGTTTTCTTGTTACCTACATTGAACAAGAAAGCTACTCCTCAGCAACAGAAGCCTTGATAAAAAGGAGTTCCCTGCTGGAGCTGCAGTATCACTGTTGCTGCCTCAGGAGAAAGCAAAGTGGTGTATTGCTTTCACAGCACTGATAGGCAAACAGCAGCCTTGTCTGGCAGTGATGTGGCATGGTGCTCTTTATGAGACTGTTTCCTGCAGCTGATGGCTGACCTCAGAAGCAGTAGTTCACCCCACAGGAAAAAACATCCAAAAGGTCTTCACAATGTCATGATAGAATGTACCAGAATAACAATTCAGATGCCATGCAAACTGCAGTACTACAGGGCATGATCACGGCACATGCCAGAAATTCATTATTATGTGCTCCAGCTGATTTGGCAGTGTCCATTAGAAATGCAAATCTGTGTCTGAACTGGATAAAACCTGCACATATTACTAAGAAGACAGCTTGCACATCAGCTCATGTGTCCCTTTGCTTTCATAAAGTAACAAAGAAAATTCTCTTTCTCAGCTCCTGTGGATGTAACCAAAATGTAACACCGTTTTTCCTGAGGAAGAAAAAGGAACCATGTCTAGCTGCTTCTCTCTATGGTGTGCTGCTGGAGCAAAGCCCAGTGTAAACTACTGCTAAAGCTAGCACTGAAACAGTGTTCGTTTTAAATAAAGAATACCTAATGAAGCAAAAAAAAAAGATCACTGCTAAAGATTTAGTTTTCAAGCAAAACCTGCCTTTATTAAAATAGATATTTTTTTTTCTTACTTCTTTTCTTACAAAGTTACCTCTCTGCCTTCCATGCTTGAATTGTTGCTCTGTGGCTTTATCACACTTGCTTTAGACTTACAAGCACTTTAAGTTGGGAACAAGCACTGAGGAGCACGTGAAATTCTGCACTGCATTTGCAATAAAGCACAATGCTCAGAGAGTGGCCAGTACCAGGAACAGCAGTGTATGCTGCTTCTCCAAAGCACAGCTCGTAGCTCATCAATAAAACAGTCACATGAGCTCTTTTCCTGGAAACACCTCCCCTATTCTCCCACCCCACTATTTACTGAAAGAAGTTGAAGGAAGTGCAACATGATACACTAGGAATGTAAGAGCACCTCAACGAGAGAGATTGTGCATCCCACTAGCAATAGGAAACTACCAAATTCCTGCTCAAGAAGCTGCAATCTGTGACAGTAATTTCAACCTCTTTCTCCTCCTCTCATGCCTATTACTTTTCAGTCCACAATTACTTAGTATTACAGTGAGTTTTACAGTCACTGAATTGCAACCCATTGAGGCTGTATTTTAATGCTGGATGTTAGTTGTTAAACATTTCAGGTGTGGTTCCCTGGCTGAACCACCTAGTGGTGTTGAGTGGAAAAGGGCATTGCCTATTCTTCAACTCAGAAATGAGGCCACGAGGGCCTTCTCCTCTCTTGTGGCCAGACGGGGGCTTCCTGCATATTTTTGTGACTTTTACTAACCCAACAGAAAATACGCCCTTTTTCCGTTTTACTTCTTTAGTTTTATGCTTTGTTAGCAATTCAGAACATGTCAGGGAGGGCTCCAGTGCATAACAGTTTTGGCAACACAAGCAGCAAGAATATGTGGCTTGGACCAAGGAGGAAGATAGGGAACAGAAACTTTGGAATTACATATTAACTTTTCTCACTGCATCTCATATCCTTTGGCTGAAAACTTTACTGATCTGGAATGGTGAATTAACATCTGGAGAAAAGGAAAGCAAATACTGTTCAATGGTAAAGCAGCTCAGCATACACAGGTCTTATTTTCTCTTACTTCCAGAGACCCCCTACTACAGCCAGTCTAGAATGACAGCACTTGAACTTCCTGTGTTCTTTTAAATATTCTCAACCAATTCCTTAATTACATCTTGAAAGTATTTCTTTCTGCTCACTTCCTCTTTCTATGCTAGGTATTCCACTTCATTCTTTCATTATATTCTAGCAGTAGGATCTTAACTGCCCTCCTTCTTCATCTTTAGTCACAGTTCTCTCCTCCTCTGTCTGATCCACATTAGGAGCTCTAAATTAGCATAAAAGTCAGTGTAGTATTCCATTTAGTAGTATGACAGTCAACAGGGTGAATTCCTTCAAAAGAATGCATCCACCCAATTTACATCTCATATACAGTAATATCTTATTTTTCATCAGCAGAAGTACTGGAATGTGCAGAAGTACACAGGTGTAGAAAGTCCTCCAACACAAAGTAAATAATTTTGATCAGATTGGGCACTGTCATTAAACTAAACCAGCTGCAGAAAGTTTCATCAATGCTAACGAAACCTCACAGTTTCATACTCCTATTCTGAGAAGAATTCAGAATTAAAATATGGGGAAGTTTCTCACCTTCACTTTATTTTTCTTTTTCAGAGAAAAATTGAAATATGTGAAATAGGTGAATTTGAAATTTGACTGTCAGAGGAGATAAAAAACTTCATATTTCATAGATCTCAGTAAACACTTGTTACTGAGAGGGGGAGAATCATTGGCCACATTGGTTTTGATGCTTTTGATGCAGCCCAGGTCATGGTTGGCTTTCTAGGCTGCAAGAGTTCATTGCCTGCTCATTTTGAGTTTCTAATTGACCAGCAGTCCCAAGTCCTTCTCATCTAGGGCTGCTCTCAATCCATTCTCCACCCAGCCTGTATTTGTGCTTGGGTTTGCCCTGACCCAGGTGCACTTGGCCTCATTGAACTTCAAGCAGACTGCACAGGTCCACCTCTAAAGCCTGTCAAGGTCCCTCTAAAATGCCTTCCTTCCCTCCAGCATGTCAACCTCACCACGCACTTCAGTGTTATTGGCAAACTTGCTGAGGGTGCACTCAATCCCACTGTCCATGTCGTTGAAAAAGTTGTTAAATAGCACCACTCTGAATACCAACCCTTGAGAAAAGCCACTTCTCACTGGTCTCCATTTGGACATTCATGGCTGCAACCACACAGCCCATTACTTATGCACCAAGTGGTCCATGTCTCTCCTATTTAGAGACCAGGATGTTGTGCAGGACAGTGCTGAACACTTTGCTCAAGTCCAGATATATGGCGTCATTTGCTTTTCCCTTATTCACAGACACTGTAATCCCATCATCAAAGGCCACCAAATTTGTCAGGCAGGATTTGCCTTTGTTGAAGCCATGCTGATTACCATCAATCGTCTCCTCATTTTCCATGTGTCATAGCAGAGCCTTCAGGAGGATCTGCTCCATGATGTTGCCAGGCAGAGGTGAGACTGACTGGACTGTAGTTCTCCAGGTCTTCCTTCTTTCACTTTTTGAAAAATAGGGTTATGTTTCCTCTTTTCCAGTCAGTGGGAACTTCACCAGACTGCCGTGACTTTTCAAGTATGACAGAAAGAAGCTTTGCAACTTCATCTGCCAGTTCCCTCAGGACCCATGGGTGGATCTCATGAGCTCCCATGGATTTACGCACCTTCCGGTCCTTTAGTTGGTCTTGAGTTGACTCTTCTCCTGGGGGGATCTTGCTTCTCTCAGTCCTTGTATTTGCCTTCTGTGACTTGGGTGATGCAGTGAGAGCCCTTGTCAGTGAAGACTGAGGCAAAAAAAGTCATTGAGTACTTCAGCCTTCTCCATATCCCATACGACCAGGTCTCCTGCTTCCTTCTGGAGAGGGCCCATATCTTCCTTAATGTTCCTTTTATCACTGACATACCTGTAGAAGCTTTTCTTGTTGCCCTAGATGTCCCTGGCCAGACTTAATTCTATCTGGGCTTAGCTTTCCTAATCTTATCCTTGGGTGCTAAGACAACTTCTTTGTACTCCTCCCAGATAACCTGTCCTTGCTTCCACCCTCTGTAGACTTTCTTTTTACATCTAAATGTGTCCAGGAGCTTCCTGTTCATCCATGCAGGCCTCCCGGTGTTCTTGTCTACCTTCCTCTTTGTTGTGATGCACTGCTCCTGGGATTGGAGGAGATGATCCTTGAATAGTGACCAGATTTCTTGGGCCCCTCTCCCTTCCAGGGCTTTATCCCATGGTACCCTGCCAAGTAGATCCTTCAAGAGGTCAAGGTCTGTTCTCTTGAAGCCCAGGGTAGTGAGCTTGCTGTGCACTCTCCTTTTTGCCCTAAGGATTGTGAATTCCACCATTTTGTGGCCATTAGTTCTGCACAACATAGCACGTGTCTCTGACTCAGTCTCTGTAGATTTATGCTCTTTTGAGACAGGTGAGGAATTAGTAAGAGCAGTAGAAGCTCTCCTTACAATATCAGTCTTTCTGTGACCACACCTCAACCCTGATCTACAGAGAAAAAGCCACTGCAGGTAGATGACAGTTATGCCAAAAAAACACCATACAGCAACTACACATATGGTAACTTTCAACCATTGTCCTGTAAGAACTGGAATAAGATGTAAAACAAAAAGAGATTGCTCCTAAGAAACATATGAACATTCAGCTATGGCAGGTCAAACACAATTGGATTTCTCAGAGTCACACGTTTTTGTACATCTGACCATATGCATAACTTCCTTGGGGTTTTGCTTTCTCTTTGTCTCTGCTCAAGACATTATACTGACCAGAAACATATCAACCACAGGTCATGGCTATCCCATGACCTCTTTAGATACAAGATAATCATGCTACTTAACAGGAAAATCAAAGTTGTATTTCACAAAGGTGACTAAACAGAACCTAAGAGACAAAAGGCAGGTAGACAAAACAGGAAAGGGTGGTTTTGGTAGCACTTTGTCCCCAGTGCTTGCTCAGGCTCCCAGAAATTGCTTCAGGACAAGGGTAGAGGGAAGAATAAACTTAGAGATTACAGTGAGATTAATCATGCTGTGGTATGTAAGTCACAAGCCCTTGGGAATAAAGCAAGTTTCTCGGCATACCAAGCTGATAAGCTTACTGCAGGTACTAAGTTAATTAGTAGCAGTCTGGGCAGGAGGTAAGGTAGACAGTGAGATGAACAGGGGAAAGGCAAAACGCTTCCTAGAGGCTCAAGGAAGAACAAAGATCAACAGTGAGATACTGGAAGAAGGAAAGAATGAAGAAAAACAGAAATCTCTGGTCTTTAACTAAAGAAATCTGATGTTAAATGAAGTCTGATCCCCATGGCATGACAGAACAACAGAGAACAAAAAGCCTTCTATAAAAGTCATCTCTGCTGCACCTGAAAGGGAGATAGTTTAGCATGGCAGTACAAATGTCCTTCTTTACTCTCCCTAACTTCCAACCCTTGTTTCACAAACACTGTACAGTGATACCTCTCAGGCCTTTCCTAAACCTTTCTGTATTGTGAATGTTGTCATCACCAAAAGCTTTTTACTGCAGCAACATGATCAATTTTTCTTTGTTATGGATCCCCACACACTGTAATCAATGACAGTCTGAACCACCCTGTAGGGTCTAGAGAATCAAAATGGCAAACAGATAAAAATTTCAGAAGACCTCCAGGAATG
>NW_009951952.1:351761-354222 GCF_000747805.2 Chaetura pelagica
AGGAATGCCAAAACACCTCATGTAAAAGCCTCGTGTTGCTAGAAATCCTAACGTAAAGCTTTGTTAATGGAAGTTCATCCTGCCTTAGATCCACAAAGCAATCACTAGCACATTCATAAACATGTTCAACTAATGCATTCAAAGTAACATTGCAAAGTATAATTAATGTAAATACAGAAAAAAAACATTACTAAAGATGCAGCCCAGTCATCCATGCAACTCCCTGGGTAAAATATTCAGGAATTCAACTGATTAAACTGAAGTAAAACAAGCAATAACTAATCCAGCAGAGATAGCTGCCATTTTTAGCCTTTTTCATCCTGGTATTTCATAGCTGCATCTATAAACAGTTTTTTTAAATGGTGCCCCAATCAAAACTACTAAACAAATTTTCAAGGAAACCTGTATCTTTTATTCTATCCACAAAACATATAGAGCTTTTCCAGTCACAGAGGTATTTTTCCACTAAATAATAATTAACACTTTTTTACCTTTCTAACTTTCTCCTAACTTAGTAAAAAGGCTTAGCCCCAAAGCAGTTTTTACATTCCTACTCCCCACAAGAGAATGTGCAGGCAAGTGAAGTGCCTCAGTTCCCTTCTACGTAGCCTGCAGAAGGATAAGTACCTTAAGTAGATAATTACAAGGGGTATTCACAGAATCAAAGAATCATCGAGTTTGGCAAAGACCTTTAAGATCACTGTCCACCCAAGGGAAAAAAAACAAACAAACAACAAAACAAAAAGTCAACAACAAACAATACCACATCACCCACCATGCCCACTATAGCAGTCCTGAAGTGCCACATCTACAAGTTTTTTTTATACCTCCAGAGATGGTGACTTCACCGCTTCCCTGGGTATTCTGTTCCAGTGCCTGACAACCATTTCAGTGAATAAATTCTTCCTAACAACCAGTCTAAACCTCCCCCAGCACAGTTTGAATTAATTTCCTCTAGTCCTGTCATTATTCAGTTGGGAGAAGAGGCCAACACTGACCTCACTAAAACCTCCTATCAGGTAGTTGTAGAGGGCAAATACTCAACAACTATTCAACAATAGTCAGATTGTTATGGGAATTCACCTCACTAAATTCCCTCTGGAAAAATGTAAATATTTCCCCACTAGCTGAGACAGCTGAGGTGGCTCAGCAGATCAGCTGGGTACTAGAGTATATTCAAGGACAGGTTCTGACAGTAGGCAGATGGAGAACAGGCAGGAAGGAAGAAGGACTACCACATTCCACAGCAGTTATCTACTAGGTTTGTTCAGCAGCTCTGAACACTGCACTTTTGCTCACTACTTTAAAAAGTAGAACTATTTTCCTTGAAAATAATTTTTATAGTAGTGATGTTCTTCAGTACAATAGATCAGTAAACAGAACATTTCACCAGGGGCTGTAGAAGATTTTGATTCCTTCCTCAACACAATAGGATATAAATCTTTTATCTCTTTGAGACAGTTCTAACAACCCCAGGTACCTTGGTTAGAAGGAACTTACAGTTATTACTGAGGTATCCAGATTCTACCTTGAGTCAGTTATGCTTTCCATACAGAGAGGCTGCAAAAACAGTTCTGTCAGATCTTTCTTAGCCATTAAGGTGTTCTCAACACTAAGGAAACCCAAAACTGAACGAGCTGTACAAAACAAACCAGTTTCCCTATTTAAATAACAGTTTTGCAAAATAATAGAATCATAGATTGGTTTGGGTTGGAATGGACCTTTAAAGGTAATCTAGTCCAGCCCCCAATGCCTGCCGTCTTCAGAAGAATTCTTAAAATTGAAGAAGGGATCACAATTAGATCTGAAAGCCCTTTATCTGTCAGCAGCCAAAAAGGCAATTATAAGGGAGAAATATTAAAAATATAGAAACATTGACAAGCCTAGGATTGAATGGGAGATCATCTGGTTCAACCTCTTCCTGAAAGCAGGGCTTTAGACTCAGCTGAGTTTTGCATATTTCCAGCCAAGATGATTCTTCCACTTCTCTGGACAAGTAATTGCAACATTTTGCTGTTTTCACATTAAGGACTTTTTTTCATATATCCAGAGGAACTTCCCTTTTTTTCTATTTCCTCTTATTCTGACACCATGTACTGTCATGAAGTGTACCTCCATCCTCTCTGTAACTATATAGTAGATACTGGAAATCTGTGAGTAGACACTCACCATCTGCCTAAGCCTTCTTTTCTCTAGGCTATACAAAGCCAGTTCCTTCAGTTGTCAAAGTTCTCCAACCCTCAAATGATCTTGGTGGCAATACACCAGACCATATTTTTTTTATTATTTCCTCACTTGAACTAGGGGGACTAAGCTATACACAGTATTCCAGGTAAGTCTTAAAAAGTGCTGAGTAGAGTGGAATAATCACACCTCTTGATCTGTTTACTAGACTTACTGATGCAGCCCAGGACAGAGATTTTCTTCATTGCCTCAAGGGCACACTGCTGACTCCTGCTGA
>NW_009951952.1:354415-360946 GCF_000747805.2 Chaetura pelagica
TGCTGAACTTGTCATTCCTCATGAACAGCAGGTCTGCATCCCTGCAGTGAGATACTAGCCTGTACTGCTGCTTGGGATTATTCTGTCCATGCATAACTTTACCTTTATCTTTCTTAAACCTCATGCAATTCCTGTTCCAATCTTCCAACCTGAGAACTATTAATGAACATTTAGCAGTAGGAGATATTCCTATTACAGGCAAACATGAGCTGCAGCCAGCTCCTGGAGGTAATCCACACTATAGATTTTGAGAACTTCCTATGATTTTCAGATACGTACTAAAGGTTCAGATGGTAATTCAGTACCTGTTCTGTTGCTTATCAGTATTACTCATACATAGATTCATCAGGGAGTAAGAAGGATAGCCCTCGGTGAAATACTAACGCATTGCCTCCTTTTTTCCTTTTGTTTGTAAAATCAAAGAGGGCATAAAACAACATTTGACAACCAGCACCCAGTAAGGATAGGAAAATATATAAATTTACATTCTGCAGAACTCACAAACAGATTTATGTGTGGGCCATGTGATGTGGGCTGGGCCAGCAGTCCTTCCTGCTTTGTGAGGCAGAGATCAAGATTCCTCTGCTACAGGGGAGAGAATATAATTTTGGGGGGAGAACCTAATTTGCAGGGCAGAGTTTCTCTCCCAAAGTAAAGCAGACCAAACAGATCAAACACAGGTAAGCTCTTCCCCACTGCTCACTCCGCCCTCTTTCTTAATGAGTTTCCTGCTTTTGTGGGACTGACCCAGAAGAGCTGCAAAAGTGTAGAAGGTACGTGACCGTCTAGAAATTGCTTTGGATTCAGAATCTGGACAAACAAGGTTCTAGTTTCCCACACAAAACTTGTGCAACAGGATCTTCCTTCCCATCATTTGGTACTTTCCCATATTCAATAGGTGCCGTCTTTCAGTTTCAAAAGAAATCTTCGTTGTCAGCCTAGAAGAAAACTCAAAACGAGGAAGGGGGAGTTTTTACTGGTGTCCTGTCTTCAGCTCAGAAGGGGAAGGAGCTTGAACAATTTTCCTTGTAATGAAGAGAGGAATTAAAACATGACTGTTCCTACCTACCGAAACATCTGGCTGGTAAGTAAGATTGACAGTAAAAAAAGTTAACAAGAAGTTAATCTATTAAGAAAAAAATATGTTTCTTTTTCTGACATTTGTATATATACATTTTGCTATTTTTGCTGTAACAAGGGAATGCATTTAGTGTGCAAAGGCACGCAGTGAAACATAGAACTATATAAAACTGTAGATTTGTTTGGAGACGTATATTCATTAAAAATATGCCTGTTGTGTCATGCTTTATTCCTTTAAAAATACTTTCATGAAAACAATGGGATATTATGTAGGTTAGTATAACACATGCAGGAGGACTTCTTAATTATGGTGCTCTTTAATATCTCATATCCCTGGTATTCATTTCATATTGACTGTATGCAATGACAACTGCTATCTCTTTCACAGAGATGGGTTTTGGAATGGGGGACAGAAGGGGCTCTTGTGTTTAAGAATGATGCAAAAAAGCATATAAACAGAAAAAGAACTGAGAATATAGGCAAGTATTAAAATGCATGCCTACATTTTGCAAAAATAGATATACCCCAGCTATATCTAGAACCTAAGGTAGTACCATTGCTATAATGTTACAGTGCAGTCAGATGGTCAGTTTACTGGGGCAGACTGCTCCAATAAGGCTATTTTTCTTTCAAGATCTGAACTAGCATCTGAATGTTATTTATGCAAGATACAAACATCCTAGAATTAACCTTTAAAGTTACTCTGTGTTTCAGTTTCATAGTAACCTTAAATCTGCATCCTACACTGCTCTATTAGGAAGCTAGTCCTTTTGAGATAAGCCTGGCAATACATGCTGATGGTCTATTTATGCATTTTATGTCTTGCAACCGTGTGTCTTAATGTTCCCATTATTTAAATATGCATTCACACAGGAAATTCTAGTATATTTAAATTGTCGTGCATTTATGCACAGGTTTCCCAGGCTTATGTATATGCATAGCTGCTTGTTCTTATGATGGCAGGTACTGGAGTATGTATGTTTTTATTTTGTTCACAACACTGACAACATGCTTGTACCCTCATGTTTCATGCTGAAAAAAATTCTTGTGTCTTCCACAGATGTCTCTCCCTCTAACTGCTCATCTGTTCTTAACTGTCTGCTATCACCATCTATACTACCATGTGGTTAGAGACACACTGGAAGAATATCCGCCAAGCCTTGTTGCTTCTTTTCACTGCTGGTCTTCTCACTGGGGTTACCATGCTGGCCATTTCATCTAACATCAATCCAGTAGGTTATTTCTTCCTAGGGGTAGGGGGAGTGTGCCTGGTCGGCTATTTGCTGAGTGTGTTTGTCGAGTGTTACCTGAAGAATCGGCACCGACACGATGCAAATGAGACACCTCCAAACAGACAAAGCCAGGCAGGGTAAGCACCAACCCAGCTACTCCTCTTACTTTAACTCTATTGTATGTAATTGCTGCCCTTCCCTTAGGTTATCAAACACAGACTCTGTCCCAGAAGAGAAAAGTTCTTTGTAAGTTGTTTCCCTATGTGTGTCTACGCCACACGTGCCCTGTATCTTATCCAATATTTATTTTCTTCCCTCCAGGAACTGGCCCACTAACAATTTCCAAGGTTAAGCAGTTCCAGGCACAGTTTTATTTTTCTTTGGGTAATTCAGTATTGCCAAACAATGAGTCAGACAAGGAAAAAGAAAAAAAATGCTGAAGCAATGCTGAATCTTAGCTGGGTTTAGTTCTATAAACCTTATCTCCAGAACAACAGCTTGTCAGTAAGCTTTTAAAAAGGAACTGGTAACTGGGTGTGTTTTCGGTCTTAAAAACCCAACTTGACACCAGTAAGCCCTGGATTTAGGAGACTCTGAATATTCCCACGTTTTTTTGCTTCAAGTCGCCCAACTTTTTTGCTGCATGTACACATGCAGTTTCTCAGCATCATCTAATTTAACCCTAATTTGCCTACCACAGATTAAGAGTTTAACCTTATTTGTATCTTTCCTTCTTTGTCTGTATAATTGAATAATCATTATCCACATCTATGAATGACTTGACATTCTCAAATATAGGGTTTGTAAGAGGGCAAAATGTGTTTTCTTTAAAGAAAGACTACATAAAATGAAGTTTTATTTGGCTTTTCTAGCTTGGGGACATACTAGAAGAAAATGAATATCTGTTTATTTTAGATATGACCCAAAAAGAAAAATGTTTCTAAAAGAACACTGTTCTCTGCAGATACTCTTTTTAACACAGACTAGTTAGTCCTTGTTTAACCTAAACAAAAATACATTATTCTCTGCACTTCTTAAAAATAAATGAACATTGAGCTAAAGTGTTAAAGAAGCAAGGTCCTGTTTTATTCCAATAAATAATTAGTAGTCAGTAATTTTTAGCAATTAACTTTAACTGGTAGGAGACTTAAAATGGGGGACACTGAACTCGACAGCATGGGTTTCTTCATTTGTTCTGAGGACTCTGGGAAAATGGTCAGATGAGTCATTCACTAGACCAGAAAGCAAGGCATTAAGTTGGCTGGACAGGAGAGCTGATCCAGTGGCAGAATATAACCTACAGTAATACCACACGTGATATCCTGTCTCAGGCCCCTCTGCTATTTGTACCATGGTCTCTATACTACATTATCCAAACTACCCGCCTCTGCATAAGTAAGCATTTTACTAAGCAGTAAAATAATGAGTGTAACTGACATTCCTCATTTTGTGCACAGGGTGAACACTGCCTATGAAGCACCCACCTATGAGGAGGTGATGACCATGTCAGTTCCAGCAATTTGGACAATTACATCCAACCCAGGTTTGGTGCCCTCACCATTGAATGAGCCTCCTCCATACAGTGTTGTTATTGAATCATCTGCCCAAGAAGAGATGATGGTGGAGGCCCTCAGCGAGCCAGTGGCATCAGAAACAAGGAACACCTCTGAGACAGCCACAGACTCCAGGATGCAGTTGCATCTGGTGCTGCCCCCAAGACTGCAGCGGTTTGTTTCAGATATCCATGAAGTGAAAGGTATTGAAGAGAGGTGTGATCCACTGGAGCCACTCACTCCACCACCTGGTTATGAGAGTGCCATCAACAATGAGGTCTTTGAAGATGCTTTCCAGCCCTCCATACTATGATTCATGTCACCTTCCACAAAAGCAAAATCAAACCCTCACCCTTAGGCAGGTTGTTCCTGCAGGGAAGATGAAAAAGCTGGGATTGTTCAAGTAAGAAACTGTATGAGTTGGCCTCACCATTCTTGGAACCAGAGCTGAACTCCAGACAAAGCTTCTGATCTCACTAGAATATTTTTTGCACAAAATACATATTAATGCAATGCCACAATGCTTTGTCTTGGAAGATATGTAAGACCACTGTAGGGAACATTGTATTATGTATTATGGCAACAGTTCTCAAACTGGAGATACATCTTTGTGGAGGAGGAGAGTGAACCATGAGAAGAGACCAGGTTGTCAAAGGATCTCTGAAGAAGGATGTAGGATGCAGCCAGGAGAAGCACTGCTGGAGGGTGTATTTCTCTGGTGTACCACAGCCCCAGACAGATGGCTTGTCATCATGACAAGTAATTGCACAGAAAGGTCAGTGCTCCTGCAGTTCTCTGTAACAAAACCATGCACAGAGATTTCTCTCTGGGCTCTGGAAAGGGTCAGTCTGTCAGCCAAGCCCAGGGCTGCAGCAGAGAGCACCTTAAGATAAAAGCCACGAGGTGGGCAGTCTTCATCAAGAACAGCTCTACGTTGGAGCCTGGTTCTAGATCTCACTGACTGGTGATGCTGGTGTCTGTTAAAATGGGTGAGTTCAATTGATGGGCTCTGCACAATGAAAGTGGTCTGTGGTATGGAGAGAGACATTCACATTCTGGTGAATATCTACATCAAAAAAAGAACATGATGGTCCAAATCTCCCATGCAGGATAACAGCAATCATCACAGCCTCATCTAGTGTGACAGTATGATTTTTAATTTATATGAGAAAACATCAAACCGTAGGCTAAAAGCAAGTAAATTATTTCTTATTGTTTGATTCCTTATATTTCAAGGGAAAAAAAAATACTTTTTATGTTGTTTGTAAATAAATGGGACTGCATTAAACCTACTGGCATCATTAGTTTTTCCTCCCAAAATAACCACTCCACAAGGCTGTGCTTTTTCATTCATTTTGCTTATTTGATATTGCCTCAGAAAAACAAGAGAAGCTTGACTTCCAAGTCTGTAACTGAGTCACTTTAATGTTATTAATGATGAAGCAGCTATGATACATCTATCATAAAAGTATTATGAGAGACAAATTTGCTGACAAAGGCAATGTGATGTTTTTAAAGCAAATCAATTCTTTTGTTTCCCTCCTGCAGTTGCAAACACAAAAGAACAAACCACAGCAAAAAGCTGAACAGGCATAACAGGCAAAAATAGAATCTTAGGTTCTAAACTGGGCAACCTTTCTAAATGCATTGCATGGTCAGAAGTCAGGAAGAAATTTGGGCTGCCAGTACAGGCAGAATGTAGCCGAAACGAAGGGGGGGAAAAAGTCACTAGTTATGCCTACTAAGATTTTTTTTTCTTCAGCATCTGCAGGCGTCACTCAAGCCTTTGGAGTTGTGCTGAGTTTTAGCATGTGGAACTCCTGTGCACCAAGGAATAGCTACAGGAAGCCTTACAGGACCACAATTGTAAAGCTGTGTCTGATCTAAGGATGCCCACTTGCCTTTCATAGTCACAGAATGGTTTGGGTGGGAAGGACCTTAAAGATCATCTAGATCCAATCCCCCTGCATCGGCAGGGACACCTCATACTAGATGAGGTTGTTCAAAGCCCCATCGAACCTGGCCTTGAACACTTCCAGGGATGGGGCATCCAGAACTTCCCTAGGCAACCTGTGCCAGTGTCTCACCACCCTCACACTAAAAAATTTCTAATGCTTAAACTGAATCTCCACTCTTCCAGTTTTGATCCCATATCCCTTGTCCTCGATATAAGCCCTTGTAAAAAGCCCCTCCCCAGCTTTCCTGTAGCCCCCTCAGGCACTGGAAGGCTGCTGTGAGGTCTCCCTGGAGCCTTCTCTTCTCCAGACTGAACAGCCCCAACTCTCTCAGCCTGTCTTCAGAGCAGAGGTGCTCCAGCCCTCTGATCATCTTTGTGGCCCTGCTCTGGACTTGCTCCAGGAGCTCCATGCTCTTCTTATGTTGAGGACTCCAGAATTGGACACAACACTCCAGGTGGGGTCTCCTGAGAGTGGAGGAGAAGGAGAGAACCACCTCCCTTGACCTGCTGGCCACGCTTTTTCCCCTTCGTTTTCCACCTGTAGTCTTGCATGATCCTCTCCTTCCCTTCTCACTCCTGAACGTTACTTGAACCTTTTTTATTATTATTTTTTAATTTCACTTGATTTCAGCTGAAACGCAGGTCAGCCAAGAGACACGAAAACAAAAAAACCCCTACAAATAAAACAAAACACCCCCCAAAAAAAGGC